>NC_135810.1:39078739-39412849 GCF_964213995.1 Mustelus asterias
GGTCTTGTCTACATGTGACTCCAGAGCCAGCGCAATGTGATTGAATCTCAACTGCCCTCCAAGGGCAACTAAGGATGGGCAATAAATGCTGGTGCGCCAGCAACGCCCATGTCCCACAAATGAATAAAAATAATTTCCACAATGCCATCCGGAAAACACGCCAGTCCAGAACACGTCTGGATCAACATGGCACAACAAGTTGGGACATACCTTTAGGGACTTGCTCAGTTTGCAGACATCGAATGAGAAGAAGATAATGGAGGCCAAAAACTACCGGACCCTGGAACAACACATCCATCGCATTGCGGGTGGAACCCCATCTACGAAGCTGCTTTTGGAAGGTGGGAGTTCTTTAAGCAGCATCTTCAACTTCACTGAGGGGTTGGACTTCCAGAGACTGCACTGAGACTTCCGGCCATCTTCCAGGGACTCAAAGAGTCATAGGGTCTTAGAGGTTTACGGCATGGAAACAGGCCCTTCGGCCCAACTTGTCCACGCCACACTTTTTTTTAACGACTAAGCTAGTCCCAATTGCCCGCATTGTGCCCATTTACCTCAATAGCCATCTTACCCATGTAACTATCTAAATGCTTTTTCAAAGACAAAATTGTACCCGCCTCTTCTACTACCTCTGGCAGCTTGTTCCAGACACTCACCACCCTCTATGTGAAAAAATTGCCCCTCTGGACCCTTTTGTATCTCTCCGCTCTCACTTTAAATCTAGTTTTAGATTCCCCTATCCTTGAGAAAAGATATTGACTATCTGGTTGATCTATGCTCCTCATTATTTTATAGACCTCCATAAGATCATGCCTAAGCCTCCTATGCTCCAGAGAAAAATGTCATAGTCTATCCAGCCTCTCCTTATAACTCAAGCCATCAAGTCCTGGTAGCATCCTAGTAAATCTTTTCTGCACTCTTTCTAGTTTAATAATATCCTTTCTATGGATTGGAGGATAGTGAATATGGTCCCGTTGTTTAAGAAGGGTAGCAGGGATAACTCAGGAAATTATAGGCCAGTGAGCTTGACGTCCGTGGTAGGGAAGTTGTTGGAGAGGATTCTTAGAGACAGGATGTATGTGCATTTAGAACGGAACAACCTCATTAGTGACAGACAGCATGGTTTTGTAAGAGGGAGGTTGTGCCTTACAAATTTGGTGGGGTTTTTTGAGGAAGTGACAAAAACGGTTGACGAAGGAAGGGCCGTGGATGTCGTCTATATGGATTTCAGTAAGGCATTTGACAAAGTCCCACATGGCAGGTTGGTTAAGAAGGTTAAGGCTCATGGGATACAAGGAGAAGTGGCTAGATGGGTGGAGAACTGGCTTGGCCATAGGAGACAGAGGGTAGTGGTCGAAGGATCGTTTTCCGGCTGGAGGTCTATGACCAGTGGTGTTCCACAGGGCTCTGTACTGGGACCTCTGCTATTTGTGATATATATAAATGATTTGGAAGAAGGTGTAACTGGTGTTATCAGCAAGTTTGCGGATGACACGAAGATGGCTGGACTTGCGGATAGCGATGAGCATTGTCGGGCAATACAGCAGGATATAGATAGGCTGGAAAATTGGGCGGAGAGGTGGTAGATGGAATTTAATCCAGATAAGTGCAAAGTGATGCATTTTGGAAGAAATAATGTAGGGAGGAGTTATACAATAAATGGCAAAGCCATCAAGAGTATAGAAACACAGAGGGAGCTAGGTGTGCAAGTCCACAAATCCTTGAAGGTGGCAACACAGGTGGAGAAGGTGGTGAAGAAGGCATATGGTATGCTTGCCTTTATAGGACGGGGTATAGAGTATAAAAGCTGGCGTCTGATGATGCAGCTGTATAGAACGCTGGTTAGGCTACATTTGGAGTACTACGTCCAGTTCTGGTCGCCGCACTACCAGAAGGACATGGAGGCATTAGAGAGAGTGCAGAGAAGGTTTACCAGGATGTTGCCTGGTATGGAGGGTCTTAGCTATGAGGAGAGATTGGGTAAACTGGGGTTGTTCTCCCTGGGAAGACAGAGAATGAGGGGAGATCTAATAGAGGTGTACAAGATTATGAAGGGGATAGATAGGGTGAAGGTTTTTCCCAGATCAAAAGTGATGATCACGAGGGGTCACGGGCTCAAGGTGAGAGGGGCGAAGTATAACTCAGATATTGGAGGGATGTTTTTACACAGAGGGTGGTGGGGGCCTGGAATGCGCTGCCAAGTAGGGTGGTGGAGGCAGACACGCTGACATTGTTTAAGACTCACCTGGATAGTCACATGAGCAGCCTGGGAATGGAGGGATACATACGATTGGTCTAGTTGGACCAAGGAGCGGCACAGGCTTGGAGGGCCAAGGGGCCTGTTTCCTGTGCTGTATTGTTCTTTGTTCTTTGTTCTATCATAGGGTGACCAGAACTGTCCACAATATTCCAAGTTTGGCCTTACCAATGTCTTGTACAATTTCAACAAGACAGCCCAACTCCTGCATTCCTTGTTCTGAAACCAAGCATGCCAAATGCCTTCTTCACCACCCTGTCCACCTGTGACTCCATTTTCAATGAGCTATGAACATGTACCCCTAAACTGCCCCCCCCACCCCCCCCCATGGAGTTAAAATCAACCTGATTTGAATCCATCTTAAACGAGCTGTGCAGAAAAGTAAGTTTTGACAGTCAGACTAGGGTCCTTAGTGAAAGGAGATTTATGTGATATTGAGCCAAGGTGGACCTTTAGTGCAACTTTGAGATGATGTGACATTGGCAGAGGTAGCACTCTCCCCAGTGACTGAATTGTTTTGCCCAAATTGAGTGACTCTTGGACTAGCTCACAGGTCAATGATCTCGCTGAATGTGTGGTGTCCATTTTCTTTCAAAAAACAAACCTCCAAAGGTAACAAATAGATTTGTGTGGATTTTTGTCAGATAAACACTGGGTAGGACAAGTGCTGTGCAATCGATGCATTCCAATGATACATTCCTTCCCCATTTTGTGAAAAAACACAGAGATGGCAGATAGTATAAGCAACGTGTTTGACTATAATTCAAATTCTTACAGTATTTGTAGAGTTGTTGTAAGGTGGAGACTAACATCTCAGTTGCAATGTTGATGTCTGCCCAAAGCGGTTTCTTTCTGAACCAGTTTGGCCAGTATTCAGCATATACTGGAACAGTGACAAATCAGTTAAAAGAAAAAGAAATAGGTCAGATTTTGTTCGCAAACTGTGTGAAGTGTCGCTCTACATCAGGTATTTGCTCAAATATCCTGTGGCTATAAGTGACTCATGGAGTTCTGACTGACGGATACATATGCAAATAAGGAGAACATTAATCACAATTCTTTCCAAACCGGATCTTTCAAAACTTGTTGGAAAGTCGAAGAGGTTGAGGAAGTGTTAACCACCAAGTGAGGGAACAGCATTTCTTCCCTTACCGTGTGAAAATATGGCTGGAGCACCTCAACTGTGGGGTCATTCTCTGACTTAGTACTGTCAGCAAAGAACTGTACAAATCAGAAATGTGAGTGCACAGTGCTCATGACTTTTGAACTTGTGCTTGCAAGCATGAAATTGGAAAAGTACCCATCGTATGTTGTGAGCGGGGTTATCCAGTCTCAGAAAGTGCACTCATGTTACCAATTTCACATAAATTCAAAATAGCTTCTGGCACACGGCACCTTGGAAGTGACAGTATAACTAAGTATCACCAGCAGCAACTAAGCTTTGCATAGGTTGCAGTAAAGACAAATGCTGGAAGATCTAGGAGATTATTGGATTTTCCTTCAATATAACATCTGGATTTCCCTCCTTACACCCCAGTAGAAAAATATGTCCATTTGCCACTTCAAAACAAGTAAAGGTAATGGGGATGTGGGGCCTGGTAGCTTGGCCTTCTGCTGGTGACATTATTAAAACAGGGGCCGTTACAAGAGGGTTGGCACTAGTCCACAGTTAACTGTGGAAGACTCATGAAAGCCCCATTTGTAGAGTGGCTTCTGAGTGGGACACAGCTCCTTTTCCCCAGGACTGAATTCTGTAGCTTATTGAGACCACAGCTCAGCACAGCAAGAATTGATCTGCCTCTTCTGATGTATTCTAGATATTGCTCCATGGCAGTGCCAGCCTCCGCTTAACTGACAAGGATCTTGCCAGGAACCAAAGCAATGCAGGTAATCAAAGCCAATCTAGAAAAATGATCTGGCTCAAGGTGCAACTGGAGTTCAAATTTCTGCTCCAATTGTCCTCTGACAGGAAGAGTGAGATCAACTGTGGATAACATTCATTTTGCAATGAGTATAGTATAACTCCAACCCAGTGAGACACCATATTTTAAAATACCTAAGACATGCTTTGGATCATTTGGGAACCTTTTTAACCATACATGGAATCTGGTCACTTTTAAGAGTGAAAGGACACTTCGGGCAGTTGACCTAAATATACATCTATACAACCTACCTGTCTTCGCATCATTTAAAAAGAAAGTGAAATGTATTTCTTCATTCATGGAATGTGGGTACCACAATGAAGCCAGCATTTATTGCCCAGCCCAAATTACCCTTGAGACAGTGCCTTCTTGAACTGTTGCATTTGATGTGGTGTGGATACACTCACAGTGCTGTTAGGGAGCAAGTTTCAGGATTTAGATCCAGCAACAATAAAGGAATAGCAATGTATTTCGAAGTGAAGATGGTATGTAACTTTGAGACGGCGTTCTGATGTATTCTGCCCTTCTACATGGCAGTGTTTGTGGGTTTGCTGAATTGTTGCACTGCATCTAATTCAGTCAGATTACGCTGATGGTGCAGGGATTAACTGTTCAAGATGCTGGAGGTGGTGACCATCATAGAAGCATCCTTTCTGGTTGTATCACAGCTTGGTATGAGCAACACCACGAGAAACTACCAAGGGTCGTAATCAAAGCCAAGTCCATCATGCAAACCAGCTTCCCGTCCATTGACTCCGTCTACACTTCCCCGTGCCTCGGAAAAGCAACCAGCATAATCAATGACCCCACGCACTTCAGACATACTCTCTTCCACCTTCTTCCATTGGGAAAAAGGTACAAAAGTCTGAGAATACGTACCAACCGACTCAAGAACAGCTTCTTCCCTGCTGCCATCAGACTTTTGAATGGACCTACCATGTATTAAGCTGATCTTTCTCTTTACTCTATCTGTAACTGCAACACTATATTCTGCACTCTCTTCTTTTCCTCTCCCCATGTACTCTGAGTGGTGTGTTTTGTCTGTATGCATGCAAGAAACAACATTTTTCACTTCATCCCAATACATGTGACAATAATAAATAAAATAAAATCGAAGGGGCCCGATTCTCCCAAATCGGGGAATGAATTGGTGAGAAAATTGATTGTTCAATCACGATTGTTTGTTCAGTGGGAGTTCAGACTCAAACCTCCCACATTCTGGGCAATGCAGAAGTCACAATCATGAATCTCATTAAAAGCTCAGGGAGCGAGGCCTATTCATGCCAGAATCTGACAGCTCCGGGTCTCTGAGCATGCGCAGTGGCCCGATCTGTCAGATCACAGTTTGCTGGCCAACTCTGGGCCAACTCTGTCCAGTCTGGGACCCCCGCAGTGCTGCCCCTCCAGCATCCTCATGGCCTGATCGCAGCCCGCATGAGCATTTCTGGTCCATATCCGACCTCCCCGGCCTGGAGCAGCCCGATCTCCTGCACCCCCCCCTCCCCCCAGCAGTCCGCCCTGATCACAGGCCTCCCTCCAGCCCCAACTGATCCCATTGCAGAATGGCAGCGGGACCCTTCACCCCTACCGATCACCCCTTGGCCCCGCCCTCTTGGCACTGCCCAATGCCCGGTGGGCAGTGCCAAGGTGCCCCCTGGGTATGGGCACTTTGCCCCTTGGGCAGTGCCGGGGGCACAGGCTGGCACTGCCAGGGTGCCCATGCCCAGGGGGCACCACCCATTGCTGCCCGACCCCCTGGGGGGCCCCGATTGCCCACCCTTCACTCCAGCGGGGTCTCCCGCTAGTTCCCCGCAAGTGGGGAGCTACTCTAAACCCCACTGAGTGAAATACTCCTGGCAGGATAGGAGATGCTATCAGAGATGCTGTGAGGCTGTATAAGACTCTGGTCAGGCCCCATGTGGAGTATTGTGAGCAGTTTTGGGCCCCATATCTAAGGAAGGATGTGCTGGCCTTGGAAAGGGTCCAGAGGAGGTTCACAAGAATGATATCTGGAATGAAGAGCTTGTCGTATGAGGAACGGTTGAGGATTCTGGGTCTGTACTCGTTGGAGTTTAGAAGGATGAGGGGGGATCTTACTGAAACTTACAGGATACTGCAAGGCCTTGATAAAGTGGATGTGGAGAGGATGTTTCCGCTAGTAGGAAGAACTATAACCAGAGGCTACAACCTCCGGCTAAAGGGACGATCCTTTAAAACAGAGATGAGCAGGAATTTCTTCAGCCAGAGAGTGGTGAATCTGTGGAACTCTTTGGCGCAGAAGGCTGTGGAGGCCAGGTCATTGAGTGTCTTTCAAATAAAGATAGATAGGTTTTTGATTGATAAGGGGATTAGGGGTTATGGGGAAAATGTCCCTCACCAAGGACTCACCTGAAGAAGGGGCTTAGAGCTCCGAAAGCTTGTGTAGCTTTTGCTACCAAATAAACCTGTTGGACTTTAACCTGGTGTTGTTAAACTTCTTATGGGGAAAAGGCAGGAGAATGGGGATAAGAAAAAAAATCAGCCACAATTGAATGGCGGAGCAAACTCGATGGGCCGAGAGGCCTAATTCTGCTCCGATGTCTTTTGGTCTTATGGTCTTATGGGTCCGGAGAATTCCAGGCCGGGCCCGAGAATGACATTTAAAATACATGAAAAACAGAATTAAATGACTTACCTCTCTTTCCGCCAGTTTCTAGCGCGGTCCCGACTGCGCCTGCTCTCCGGCTGTGGGGGACGGCATGTGTTGAGAACGCATGCGCACATCACGTGAAATGGCCGACACGCGATTCTCCCATCCCAATGCACCAAAAACGTGTGTGTCAGGATGAGAGAATCGGGCCCCAAGTGTGCAGCTTTGTCCTGGATGGTGTTAGATGTCTTGAGTGTTTTGGTGCTGCACGCATGCATTAAGTGAACAGTTTTTGTTATTCTATTCATGAGGTGTAGGTATCATGACAAAGGTCAGCATTTGTTTCCCATCCCTAATTACTATTGAGATGGTGGTGGTGAGCCATCTCCTTGAACCATCACATTCCTGACCTGTATTTTCTATATGTTGGAAAGACTTCAGGAAGTCAGGAGGTGTGACGATATTGTGCCTTTAAGAAATGTATTTCAGTCATGTTTCTGTGCTGACTGTGTTCATTAGTTCCTTCCATTTTATCAGAGCAATTTTGTCTGGATCCAAAGGCACAGTATTATTACTGCAGCAACATAATTGTTCTTAATTGATGCAATGCTTGTTTTCACCTGAATTAATGCAGGGTTCTGTTGTTTTATGTTTTCCCCTGGAATAATGCAGAGTGGGGCTTGATTAGGTTGATTGGCATATGACTGGGAAAAGATAGACGTTCACAGAGTCTGCTGTTTGGATTTTTAAAGAGAGATTCCTTTCTCTGTATCTCTTGTTCTATTTGAAGTGGAGACTGGAATCTGCCAAGGAATTAGCCCTTTCCTCAGAGATTCTAGTGTCTGAGGATGGAGCTTTCTCTAGAAGTTGCCACATGGGAATTAGAAGACAAGTGCCTGTTTGGATCACTCTCCAGAAATGTCAAAAGGCTAGAAATCTATCACCTATGTAAGCATCTTTGCTTTCTGTTCTAACTGGTTCTAAAGAAGGGATTCATGTCTGTGGGGGATACTGCTAAATTATAACAATATAGATGGCTAGTTGTTAAGAATTATACTTTGTCATGTTTAAGTATTTAATTGGAAAAGTTATACTAATTTTTTTTGTTACATTCTAACTGTGTTCTTAAATAAAGTATGTTTTGAGTAAAGCTCCCTAGTAGTCACTTGAATCATACCTGGAATGAAACACCTTATGCTCAATCTAATGCCAAAACCAAATGTAAAACTTAGGTTTGAAGCTAACTTCATAATTTACTTTGATATTCTGACCTGATTCTAAACAGGAGGTGACAGGATACCCAACTTCTGACCTTCCCTGTAACCATAGTATTTATGAGATTGGTTCAGCCAAATTTCTGGTCAATGATGGCTCCAGGATTTTAATGGTCGGGAACTTGTTGATGGTAATGCCACTGACTGTCAAGCTGAATGATTAGATGCTCCCTCAGTCATTACCTTAACTTGTGACAGACCAAGCCTGGATATTGTCCAAGTCTCACTGCAGGCAAGCACCTACTGCTTCATTATCTGAGGAATTACGAATTGTACTGTAAGCTGTGTAATCACTAGCAAACATTACCACTTCTGATTATTAATGAAACAGTCATTAATGGAACAGCTCTAAATGGTTGGGCCTAGGCTACTCTAAGATGCTCCCGCAGCAATGTCCAAGGGTTGTAATGACAGGTCTTCAACAACCACAGCCATCTTCCTTTGTGCTGGCCATAACTCCAGTAGTGGAGATTTTTACCCTTGATTCGCATTGACTTCAAATGTATGAGACCTCTTGATACCACACGAGGTCACATGCTGCCCAATATCACACTCAGTCAAATGCTGGCTTGGCAGTCACTCTCCCCTCGTTTGTGGAATTCAGCTCCTTTTCAACATGAGAAGCTGAGTGTTCTTGTGGAACCCAAACTGAATGGGCAGAAACAGGTGATTGGTGATGAAGTGGCATTCGATACCACTCTGCTTGACAGCTTCCATCACTTTCCCGATTATTGTAAGCAGACAGAGAGAGAAGCAGCAAAGACAAGAGGGAAAGAGAGAAGATAACAGCAGAGTGGATGAGAGAGAGGGGCAGAGAGAGAGAGAGACAGGAAGAGAGGGTGGAGCAGAGATAGAATGGAGCAGCAGAGAGAGAGAGAAGGGAGCAGCAGAGAGAGCAAGAGAGAGGAGCAGCAGAGAGAAAGAGAGAAAGAAGGGAGCAGTAGAGAGAGAAAGAGACAGAGAAGGCATCAGCAGAGAGAGAGAAGATCAGTAGAGAGAGAGAGGAACAGCAGAGAGAGAGAAATGAATGGCAGAGAGAGAGAAAGAGGGAGAAGATTGGCAGAGAGAGAGAGAGAGGATTGGAAGAGAGAGAGAGAGAGGATCAGCAGAGAGAGAGAGAGGATCAGCAGAGAGAGAGAGAGGATCAGCAGAGAGAGGGCGGGGGAGGGCGGGGAACGGGAGCAATCTTACCAGAATTTGGCAAAGTGTGGATTCCGGCGAGAAAATGAAATGAATCCCATTGATGCCTCCGGCGTTATTTCTGACCAGATCAAATCTCATTTGCAAACGTTTTTATGGCCACAAAACTCACGCTACACCCGCAATGGCCTCCCACTGATTCGCCAGTCCCAGCTCTATTTAATCGTGCCAATCACTGGGGAGCTGCGTATAAACGGCTCCCCAGCACTCCCAAAGATGAACAATCTTCTGCGCTCAACCAGGGTGAATGAGCCTTAATAGCTTTTTTCTGGATACCCGAAACACAGCCCTCCCACCTCCACCTTAATCTCTCACCCAGCCACATCCGGCCAACATTGCCAACATCTGTAAGGAGGCCCTCCTCCCCCCTGCTCCAATCATCATATCCCCCCTCCCCCCCACTCGCTGCCATGCTCCTCACACTCCAGCTCCTACTCAAGACCCAAGCCTGCCACACCTCATCATCCTCTTAAACGCCAACACTCCTGCCTACACTCTCCCCCTCTGTATCATTACAGGACAAAATCAACCACTATAAGCGTGAGCAAGCACACCCAGCCAGAGTAATGCCAGAACTGAACAGGCCAAACCACCCTTGCACCCCTGGACAGCCAGATTTGAGCAGCTCTGAGGAAGACTTCTCAGACTTCACTGTTAAAGAGACGTCACAGCTGTCACCTACACCTGGTACCAACACAGATAATCACACCTCGGTGGGATCACTAAGTAGACGGGCTTCTGGGTCACTCACTGGTGAGCACCTCACAGCTGAAGATCCATAGCAGGCTGATCCACACAGGGATGTCCAAAGAACCCGCACCCAGAGCCCAGGACTCTGCTCAGCACCAGGCCAATGATTTTCCCCTGGGTACGATTGTCCCAGAGTTGATGGAACTATAAATGCAGAGTCGCGAGCATCAGGAAAGGATGACAGCATCCCTCCTCAGACTGCAAGGCTGACTGGAGGAGATGGTGCCATCACTCCAGCACACTGTGATGATCACCATCAGTGGAGAGCTTGGAGCAGAACAGAACATACACTCCATGGAGAGCTTGGTGCAGAACAGAACATACACTCCATGGCAGGAGATGTCCGCTCCATTGTTCACCTCATAACCTCCACCTTTGACTGCATGACCTCCATGTTTGATGGCATGAGTTACATGGTGCAGGCACTGGTGGGAATTCATGAGTGTCTTAAAGTTTATTTATTAGTGTCGCAAGTAGGTTTATATTAACACTGCAATTAAGTCACTGTGTCACAGGAAGGGGGGCGCAGTCAGATAGTCTGCAGGGTGGAAGGCCCCAGGCTGTGGGGCATTGTCATAGGACATTATTGAAGAATGAAGCAACACCATAACAAACATACTCTCATTTCTTTTTACTATCCTGCATCAGATGGAGCAGCTGAAAGGTCCATTGGGATAGTTAGCAAGCAAGACCAAATTTCAGCATGAAACAGCAACATGGTAATTTGCTTCCAAAGTATTAAACAATTCCACACTCCACTACAGGATATACACTGCTGAGATTTTGATCAAGAGAAGGATAAAGCACTTCTGAATCTGGTTCTATAAAACTTGGCCAATAAAGTTAAACACATACAGTTCATTCTATAATCTCAGTACGACACAAACAAAAGATTGCAACTGGAATTGAACCAAGATTTAAACATGGAAACATAAAAGATAATTAACCAGGAACATACACTTCAAACTGTGTACTGCTAATAAACTTGCTGAGATCATAAACCACAAAGATGTGCGGGTTATGTTAATTGGCCATGCTAAAATTGCCCCTTAGTGTCCTGGGATGCATGTGTTAGAGGGATTAGCGGGTAAAATATGTGGGGGTAGGGCCTGGGTGGGTTGTGGTCGGTGCAGACTCGATGGGCCCAATGGCCTCCTTCTGCACTGTAGGGTTTCTATGATTCTATGACAAAGATATTAATGGATCAAAAGAAAGCAAATTCAGCCGATGTTTGAAAAATTTAGAAACTGAATCTTCTGTAGTCCAGAACCAAAGCCAGACAATCCAAAGCTTGACAATCCAAAGGATGGCACGGTGGCACAGTGGTTAGCACTGCAGCCTCACAGTGCCAAGGACTTGGGTTCAATTCAGGCCTTGGGTGAGTTTGCATATTCTCCTGCGTCTGCGTGGGTTTCCTCTGAGTGCTCTGGTTTCCTCCCTCAGTCCAAAGATGTGCAGATTTGGTGGATGAGCCATGCTGAATTTGTGGCCCAAGATGTATAGGTTAGGGGAATTAGTGGGATAAATATGTGGGGTTACGGGGATAGGGCCTGGGCAAGATGCTCTGTCGGAGAGGCAGTGCAGACTCGATGGATTGAATGGCCTCCTTCTGCATTGTAGGGATTCTATGACTCTCACCAAAACTAATAAAGAGATCAGGAAGACTACAGGAAGTTACTAAACCTGATTTATAAATGTAGCTTAAGAAGCAAAATGTCAGATTTAATCACATCAATTGCACATATTCACAATGATTTGTTTATTTGCTTTTCAGTGATGAAGTTGTATAGTTAGTGAAACAGAAAATAGTTTATTAAATAGGACTTGTTATAAAATGTAGGAAGCAGTGTAATATATTCGGAGGTTATGAAAATTTTTAAAGTTAAAGTTTATTTATTAGTCACAAGTAGACTTACACTGACACTGTAATGAAGTTACTGTCAAAATGCCCTAGTCGCCACACTCCGGCGCTTGTTCGGGTTCACTGAGGGAGAATTTAGCATGGCCAATTCACCTACCCTGCACATCTTTGGACTGTGGGAAGAAACCGGAGCACCCAGAGGAAACCGATGCAGACATGGGGGGAAGATGTAAACTCCACATAGGCAGTGACCCAAGCCGGGAATCAAACCTGAGTCCCTGACGCTGTGAGGCAGCAGTGTTAACCACTGTGCCACCATGCTGCCCAGGTCCTGGGACCTTGATCAGGTCCTGGGGATTTATCTACCTGTATGCATTTTATGACCTCTAGCACCTCCTCTTCGGTACACTATTTTCCTGACTCCCACACTGATCGACATTTACGGCAAGATGGTAAAGTCTCACACATGGAGTCTGAGGCAGGGTTCTTCATGGTGGCAGCTTCGGGATTAAAACCCCCTAACTTCATAACAATGCTGAGATACTAAGATAAAGGACACCTTCAACAGATTCTGTACTGGACCTAATTCCCAGCTGAAGTTACAGATGCTGAGAAAATTCACTCAAAAGAAAAAATTCCAGAGACATAAGAACTTGGAGGCATTTAAGAAATATAGAAGTATTATTCAAGCAAAATACAAACATAGAAAACTGGAGCAGGAATACTCAATTAACCCTTTGAGCCTGTTTCGCCATTCAATATGATCATGGCTGATTCTCTATGTCAACGCCACAATCCCATGATCTCCCCATATTTTGACACCACAAGACTCTATAGCATCATCCTTGGAAATCCAGCATCAAAAAGCAGCACTGGCAGCCTGCAAGAGTGAGATAGGATTTTTAAAATTCTAGATCAGCTAGCCCTGAGAAACAACTTTTCAGTCAATCAGTCAGAAGTGTCATTTAAACTCATCACGAAACTTGAATCCAGACTCAGTCTCAGCATGTGGCTCCCAAATTCAGCAAGAGAAAAAAATCCTTTAATAATTCATTTTTTCTGTCTGAGTACCTCTCAGCCATCCAGGTTTTGGAAACAGCAAGTCAGCGGCAGTTCTTCTCCTAAAGCTCTGACTTGTAACATGATACCGTCAAATTCATTCAGCCGGCAGCCAGCCAAGCTACACTGTTATTGCAGTCCCTTCTTCTTCAGGCAGAGGTGTGCTGCCACCATTTGAAAAGCCCGCAAAATACTGCAAAGTACCTTTATTCAGCTGTAATTGGTGATGTCACGTCGGAAGCCTGTCATCTCTTACAGCTCTACCCACACTTTTCAAAATCTTCAAAAATGGATCCGAATTCCATACTACCAGCTCCACTGGGATTCACTAATGTTTTGCTACCAAATAAACCTGTTGGACTTTAACTTGGTGTTGTGAGACTTCTTACTGTATTTACCCCAGTCCAACGCCGGCATCTCCACATCATTCACTAATGTCCCAGACTAGACAGACAAGGTGGGACCTTGAGACCTGAGACCGGAAAGTCCCGCCCAAAGCTAATAGACGGTCCCATTGTCCCTCCGATTCCCATGGTGGGTGGGGTGGTAGAATTCCGGCGACCGTCTTTGGAGGAGAAGATTTTTAAGGTATAGGGCCCTATCTTACCATTTTGATTACAAAGGGGCGGACTTGAAACTGGGAGTGTTTCAGATCCGACTTTTAGACTGGTTCTTAGGCGCCCTCATACACACTCTGCCTGAAAAAATATCAGCAATTTCGAATCACGCTGCAGAAGCCTGTGGACAGGGCTTAACGCGCCTGAAATCCTGCAGCTCCGATGGGCGCATCCAACTGCGCATGCGCAGAAAACAAGTGATAAAATGCGGCTCCCCTGCCACATCCCTCCCAGGCCGGATAATGCCTCTCCCTGGCCCCCACAGACATTGCCCCATCTCCACAACATTACTGACCCCCTTATCCCCCCATCCCCCCACCCCCTCTACCACCCAGACCGATCGCGGGCCCCTGCCCCCTTCCCCCTCGCTGATCTCAGGCAGAGTGGCAGCGAAACCCCCCCTTCCCCCTCACTGATCACAGGCAGAGTGGCAGCGGATCCCTCCATCAATCTCAAGCAGAGAGCCGTTGGACCCACCTCCCCGCGCCCCCCCTCCCCCCGCCCCCCCCACCGATCTCAAGCAGAGAGCCGCCGGATGCTCGGCACTTACCTCCTCACTAGTTGGAGCACCCGAATCGGACTTTTGTGGAGCATGTCTGTTTCACGCCGATTCTGGATGGGCGAATGCGGTGGTAAAGGGGGAAGTGCTGGTAAGGTTGGGCGTGCAGCTCATTAAGTCAATTTAAATGCAGGCAAATGCAATTTAAATGGCCTTCGCGCCCGTTTCGGGTGCGGTCCCGATTGCGGCCATTTTTGGGCCTTGGTAAAGGGGAACTGGCGCGGAGGTGGGCGCGGATCGCACTACCCGCCTCATGCCTGACTTTACCAAGTTTTCATGCCCAAAAACGGGCGCAACCTGATGGTAAAATCGGGCCCATGGTGTTGCCACAGATCTAAAATCAGAAGCAGAGCAAGTTAGTACGTTTCTTTACTCAGGTCAATAGCAGATAACTTCATTGTACAACATGCTGTTGATGATGTCTTGAAATCTTTCAATGTCTATTTCAACTTGAGATCCAATAAATTCTGGAGTGAGCTAAATCTAATAAGGTTCTAGCCCCCTGAACCCCTGTCAATTCCTTCATTAACAATCTTTACAGGATAGCAAATGGATGTGAATGAGGCAGTTTTCATCCAAGACAGATTCAAGGTCAATGTTGCAGATGATTCACTCTCTAACCTCCTACAAGCAAAAGATGACCTTACCTCAACAAGGCTATCCAACTAGTTGGACTTTGAGCATTGTGAATAACACAGTATCATTCTCAAGGGAGAAAGCATTTCATGGGACATAACCAACTCCCTTTCTACCATAGAATCATACAGTGCAGAAGGAGGCCATTCGGCCCATCGAGTCTGCACTGACTACAATCCCACCCAGGCCCGATCCCCATAATCTCATGCATTTACCTTAACTATCCCCCCGACACTAAGGGGCAATTTACTATGGCCAATCAACCTAACCTGCACATCTTTGGACTGTGGGAGCAAACCAGAGCACTTGGAGGAAACTCACGTAGACACGGGGAGAATGTCAAACTCCACACAGACAGTGACCCAAGGCCAGGAATCGAATCCAGGTCCCTGGCACTGTGAGGCAGCAGTGCTAACCACTGTGCCACCGTGCCGCCCATATTAAAATACAAAAACATAGTCAAGGAAAGTAACCCTTGAACCAGCAGAGCAACCTTGCCAGTGCTGCAATGTTAAGTGCCTTCACAGGAGATAGCAGTTGATGCGCGATAAATCACACGGGAGGCTGGATGTACCCGGGAAATAAAGGCTTTTATTACCAACAATAACGGAGCTACTATATACAATATACAATCCCAGACTAAAGGGTCACCAGGCAGAGCAGTGACCTTTATACCTCTCCCGGAAGGCGGAGCCAACTGGAGTGTACCATAGGACTATATTAACAGGTAGAACAGCCCAACCCTAACCCCAACAGTAACATATCTACAGACTCATAGTGCTGGCCAAACCATGGCTCAGCACTCCTGGTGGTAACCAACAATGGTTCACCACATTCACCCCTCCTTTAAAAACAAAGGCCGGCGGGGCACAAAAAAAAAACAGAACAACTGTTCATCTGTCTATAAGTTCAATCGTTTTGGGGGACCGCACCGTCTCTGCGACCTCCTCAACACTGGCGATGACGCCGGTTCAGGCAATCGCGGTGACCTTCTCTCCTAGGCGGTGTCCAGTAGCTCCTCCAGTTCCTCACGGGCCGGTAGACCATGAGGTGGTGACAATCCGCTGGACTCGAGCACGCCTCGAGGTGGCGACAATCTCCTGGACTCAGGCAAGCTGTACACGGGAGTAAGAGGGTTAAGTGGTGGTCCCGATACTGCCCGCGCCGTGTCAGGAGGAGAGATAATGGTCGGGGGGTCCCTAACTGGGGGTGTGGGAGTGACTGGGGTTTCCAAGCCCCCTGCAGGCGCCAGAACTCGAATCGAGACCGTGTCCTCTCGCCCGTCAGGATATGCCACATAGGCATATTGAGGGTTGGCGTGGAGGAGATGGACCTGTTCAACCAAAGGGTCGGACTTGCGGGTCCTAACATGCCGCCGCAGGAGGACAGGTCCTGAGTACGTCAACCAAGACGGTAATGAGGTCCCAGAGGAAGACTTCCTAGGGAATGAAAACATTCTCTCATGAAGAGTAGCGTTGGTTGCCGTACACAGGAGTGAGCGGATGGAATGGAGCGCATCAGGGAGTACCTCTTGCCAACGGGAGACTGGAAGACCTTTAGACCTCAACGCCAGTAAGACAGCCTTCCAGACTGTAGTATTCTCTCGTTCAACCTGCCCGTTACCCCTCGGATTGTAGCTCGTGGTTCTACTCGAGGCAATCCCATTTAAGAGCAGGTATTGCCTCAAGTCGTCGCTCATGAACGACGAGCCCCTATCACTGTGGATATAACAGGGGTAACCGAACAGAGTGAAAAGATCCCGTAATGCTTTGATAACCGTGGCAGCGGTCATATCAGAACAGGGAATGACAAAAGGGAATCGTCAATCACATTGAGGAAGTACACGTTCCGATCTGTCGAGGGAAGGGGGCCCTTGAAGTCCACACTCAGTCTTTCAAAAGGACGAGTGGCCTTAATGAGGTGTGCCCTGTCAGGTCGGTAGAAGTGCGGTTTGCATTCAGCACATACCTGGCAGCTTCGAGTTATGGACCTGACATCCTCCACCGAGTAGGGTAGATTCCGGGCCTTTATAAAATGGAAGAGCCGAGTGACCCCCAGATGGCAGAGGTCATTGTGGAGAGCCTGTAATCGATTCTCCTGCACACTAGCGCATGTTCCACCCGAAAGGGCGTCCGAGGGCTCGTTGAGCTTCCCTGGACGGTACATGATGTCATAATTGTAGGTGGAGAGTTCGATTCTCCACCTCAAGATTTTATCATTCTTGATCTTACCCCGTAACGTGTTGTTGAACATGAACGCCATGGACTGCTGGTCCGTGAGCAGAGTGAACCGTTTTCCCGCCAAGTAATGACGCCAATGCCGAACGGCCTCCACAATGGCCTGGGCCTCCTTTTCCACCGCAGAATGCCGAATTTCAGGGCCTTGGAGGGTGCGAGAAAAAAAGGCGACGGGCCTGCCCGCCTGGTTAAGTGTGGCGGCCAGGGCGAAATCAGATGCATCACTCTCCACCTGGAAGGGGATGGACTCATCAATAGCGTGCATCGTGGCTTTCGCGATGTCGGCTTTTATTCCTGCAAAGGCTAAGCGAGCCTCTGTTGTTAGGGGAAAGGAGGTAGACTTGATGAGCAGACGGGCTTTGTCCGCGTAATTGGGAACCCACTGTGCATAGTATGAGAAGAAGCCTAAGCATCTTCTCAGTGCTTTTATGCTAGTGGGCAGGGGAAGTTCGAGGAGGGGACGCATACGGTTTGGATCAGGGCCGAGGACCCCGTTTTCCACCACGTATCTGAGGATAGCTAGGCGGCGCTTGCGAAACACACACTTCTCCCTGTTGTAGGTCAGATTCAGGCGAGATACAGTGTGTAAGAACCTAAGAAGGTTGGCATCGTGGTCCTGCTGGTCATGGCCGCAAATGGTGACATTATCCAGGTACGGGAAGGTAGCCCGCAGCCCGTTCTGGTCCACCATTCGGTCCATAGCACGCTGGAAGACTAGACCCCATTCGTGACACCAAAGGGAACCCTTAAAAAATGGTACAGACGACCATCCGCCTCAAAGGCCGTGTATTTTTGGTCCTCTGGGCGAATGGGGAGCTGGTGATAAGCAGACTTCAAGTCAATGGTGGAGAATACCCGGTACTGCGCAATCTGATTGACCATGTCAGATATGCGCGGGAGGGGATACGCATCCAGCTGCGTGTATCTGTTAATGGTCTGACTATATTCTATGACCATCCGGGGTTTGTTCCCATTCTTAACCACCACTACTTGCGCTCTCCATGGACTAGCGCTAGGTTGGATGATCCCCTCCTTGAGGAGCCGCTGAACTTCAGATCGAATGAAGATCCGATCCTCAGCGCTGTAACGCCTGCTCTTTGTTGCACTGGGCTTGCAGCCTGGCACAAGATTCTGGAATAGGGAGGGTGGGGTAATCCTGAGCGTCGAGAGGCTACATGTGGAGCGCTTTGGGCAATTTAGAGGCTGCAGTGCTCCCACTGAAAGCGGAGGGATTGGACCATCGTACTGCAGGGTTACACTCTTCAGGTGGGCCATAAAATCTAGTCCTAGGAGTATCGGCGCGCAAAGGTGCGGTAACACAAGGAGCCTGAAGCTCTCGTAAACCGTGCCCTTGAGGCAATCGAAATTGTCTGCTTGACAGTGCGAATCCGGAGACCGCACCGCTTCACGGTGTCAGGGTGAATGAAGCTCTCCGTACTCCCACTGTCAAACAAACAATAAATCTGGCGTCCGTTTACCTGTATGTCCATCATGGACTTGTCGAGTCTGTGAGGCTTGGCCTGGTCCAGGATGATTGACGCCACCGTTGGATCGTGGGTGCAACTGCAGGCAGCTGAGCTGGTTGATGACGGCCGCTGCTGGTCATTTGCGGTCGGTGCCAACCAAAATGGCTTCCCCCATAGGTCGCACGTGGTCGATGGCGCCAAAAATGGCGGCCCCTGCAGGTCGCACGTGTCTTGCGACTCCGTCGTTAGGAATGGCGACGCTCTGGAATCGCACGTGGTGGAAGACCTCGAAGACGCAGAAGACTAGGAGACCGGCTCCGGGGAATCACACGCCGCACTGCTATGTTTGGAGGGTGGTTTGGTCCTGCAGACTTTGGAATAATGCCCCTTCTTGCCACAGGCGGAGCACAATACCGCTTTAGCTGGACATCGCTGCCAAGGGTGTTTCACCCCCCCACAGAAGTAACACCGTGGGCCTCCTGGAGCTGCTGCCGTCGTCAGGTCCGAGGCTGGAAACGCAATCGCGCAGTTTTTCGAAACCGCTGAATAAAGTGGAGTCTGCGGCTGCCCCTGCCACAATGTCCCCACGCGGTCGTCGGGGTACGTCTCCAGACGTTTGGAGGCCGTTTCTAGAGCGTCAGCTAACTCTACAGTTTTAGTGAGGTCGAGGTTACCTTGCTCTAGCAGTCGAAGGCGAATGTACGACGAGCCGATTCCCGCCACGAACTCATCTCGAACTAGGTCGCTCATGTACTGGGCTGCCGACACTGGCTTGCAGTTGCAGGCTCTGGCTAGCTGCTGAAGTTCACACAGGTACTGTTCCGTCGTTTCGCCGGGCTGCCGCCGACGAGTGGCTAGAAGGTGTCGAGCATGGATCTCATTCGACGGTTTGTTGTATCGCTTTTTGAGAAGCTCGATGGCCCCTTTGTAGTCTTGGGCCTCACGGATCGCTAAGTATACAGTGTCGCTTACCCTCGCGTGGAGGACCCGCAGTCTGTCGGCGTCATTTTGAACCGCTGTGGAGGCGTCGAGGTAATCTTGGAAACACTTCAACCAGTGGTCGAAAGTGTTCGACGCTCCCGCCGCACGTGGATCCAACGTAAGCCGTTCGGGTTTCAGCATTTGCTCCATGGTTTTCTTTTGTTTTTGTCAAAAAACAATTTTGTTGGTAATAAAATTGATGCGCGATAAATCACACGGGAGGCAGGATGTACCCGGGAAATAAAGGCTTTTATTACCAACAATAACGGAGCTACTATATACAATATACAATCCCAGACTAAAGGGTCACCAGGCAGAGCAGTGACCTTTATACCTCTCCCGGAAGGCGGAGCCAACTGGAGTGTACCATAGGACTATATTAACAGGTAGAACAGCCCAAACCTAACCCCAACAGTAACATATCTACAGACTCATAGTGCTGGCCAAACCGTGGCTCAGCACTCCTGGTAGTAACCAACAATGGTTCACCACAGCAGTGTCTTGCAATTACTGCTTAGTACTTCCAATGCAACAGAGGTGGACATTTTGATAAACTGCGGAATTTGAAATGCCAGAATCATACAGACATCCGAAAGGTACACAACCATACTTCTTGGGGGACATCAAAGGATGTGGTTCTTCTGGTACCTGGTAAACAGTCATCTAACAAATTTTAATTAGATTTTGGTGTCGTATGACAGTCCTGTCAGACGAGGAACCATGGCTCCAAGGTCATTGGATTCAAATGACAGACGTTCTACTGTGTGGACCGGGGGAGTCCAACTCCCAGTCCTCAGCATGATCCTTGAACCACTGAGGTATGGTGGCAAACAAATCTTTCAGCTAATGTATGTCATCCATAATCAGCCTTTCCCTCCTCTGAACAGAGATGCCTGTACAGCCCTCGATCTTATCCAGCCTGTGGAAGATGCCAAGACGCCACAGTCATCACTTGGCCAGAACACCATGGTCCTGAGTGCTCAAACACTAAAGAGCATTCAAACTCTAATTTTAAATGTGATTTTCCTTTTATTTTTGTGGAGCACATTTGCCCATCATCATTTCCAGTCCTAGAAAGTCACCAATGATAGACCAACCTACCACACATAGGATTACCATTGCACCCCCGGTGGCAGTGTACCAGAGAACAGCCTTGACTTCCAATGAAGCTATACTCAAACACCAATCCAATCTCTAAGCCAACAAGAACCAACAATACCAAAGCAGATCATTCTCCTGATAGAATGGCCAACAAGATGCACAAGGGCTATAAACTTTCCAGACCACCTGAACCTCTAATTTCAAGGAATTGAAGGGGAGAAATGCCAGAGTGAGAATGTTGCTAATGCTAATACAGTAATAGCTATAATAATAGAATTACATGAAGGGTGCAGCTGTAAGGTTGAACAAGAACAAGACTTACAACAGTCTAAGACTTGGAAGTATACTAAAGTAATTCTATTTCCATGGGATAAAGACTTGCAGGGAGATGCAGTAGAAATGTCTGCTACATAAAGGGTTAATGTGTGACTAAGTAAAGTACCTCCCATGTAGTGATGTGAGAAGATAGCTGACCCAGAGCCAGGCTCAGTCTGATGATGGACACATTGGCTTAAGACCTAGAATAGGGTTAACTCCATATCCATACATTATGCTGTAAATATTTTTAATAATCATGAGTTGTTGGCCAGAATTCTTCAGTCTCACATGCCCCACTACAGCTACCAGTGAGAACGGAGAATTTGGCACTCACCCAAATCTCTGCTCACAGCAGTGGGACCAGATACTCCCAGCCGCAAGCAAGGTCAGAGAATTCTGGTCGTTAATAGACTTACTGTTAACATACTCCAGACTGGAAGCCTGCTTGATGGTGTCTCACTGGCTGCCCTGTCTGGAGACAATACACATCTCTTTAACCTGTGCTTAATGCGCTCTTCACTCACATTGTCTGTATCTTTAAGACCTGGTTGGTTGTAGAGATTCGCATTCTAATCAGTATGCTGTAACTTGATTTTGTGCCTCTGTGCCCTGTTTGAGAGCAGATTTCCACTCCATCTGATGAAGGAGCAGTGCTCCGAAAGCTAATGGCATTTGCTGCCAAATAAACCTGTTGGACTTTAACCTGGTGTTGTTAAAACTCTTACTGTGATGGTGTCCCAACCAGGATTCTTCAATAATGTCCTATGACAATGCATTTGCATGAATTCTGTTGCCTTGTTTCCTTCAAGCCTGTCTTATTACGGCTTCAGGCCAATTGGTAAAATTCCCTGAGATTTGCAACAAAGAACAAAGAACAAAGAAAAGTATAGCACAGGAACAGGCCCTTTGGCCCTCCAAGCCTGCGCCGATCATGATGCATGCCTAAACTGAAACCGTATGCACTTACAGAGTCCATATCCTTCCATTCCCATCCTATTCATGTATTCGTCTAGTTACCCCTTAAATGTCGCTATCGTACCTGCTCCCACTACCTCCCCAGGCAGCGTGTTCCAGGCATTCACCACCCTCTGTGTAAAAAAACTTGCCTTGCACATCTCCGACCAGGACCACCCCAAGTGGAAGAGATGCCAGAATTAAGATGAGTTTGTGGGTTTATTGGGCCTGTCAGGCAGGTCCCAGCTGTGGTGAGGGTGGGGGGGGGGGGGGGGGGTGCGGGGACGGGGGGGGGGGGTGTTAGGGCTTGTGGGTGCTGGGGGGTTATTGGTGAGAGTCAGGAGAGGGTGAGTCTTTCAACAGGAGTGGCCTTTGCCACTCTTTGAACTCTTCCATGGCCTCAGGGTGCCCGATCAGGAAGGAGCCCACCAACACCTACCTCCCTTTGGCCATCTGGCACCTTCCTTACTGCTAAAATGTTAATGGTGGTGGAAAGGCAAAGTACACACCAGCCCCACCCTCCCACTTGATTTCATTCCCTTTCCCCCCAGCATGCTCCCTGGGGTCCAGTAAAATTGCACCTGCGGACTTCTACTTTTAGCTGGCTTTTATTGCAAAATAATACAAATTCCTTGTTTTAAGGTGATTAATCAGCTGCATACATAGAAATAGGAAAGCACATCTTGGCAGTAGTACTGAAGCAAAGATGAAAGTTGTGTGAGGAAAGTAAGAATGGCAGAAGCTTGGAAAGGTATTTTACAAATCCAAATTTCAAGCCATAGAATTCCACCTCCCCTGCCTTTCAGAAAACCAAAGCTCAAAAAAAAATGGAAGGTGCCTTGTGAAAGTCTCTCACAAGTCAATCCTTCCAAGTGGAATGTGGGACATTCATGTGAAATAATGTGTCCCAGTGAACTTTATGATGATACTGTGCCTTTAAGAAATGTATTTTGTCATGATTCTTGTGCAGGATCTGTTTTAGCAGTTTTTTTTATTATCGGTACCATTTTGTCTATAACTGGCATCCTACATTGTTACTGCAGCAGTATAATTGCTAAAATGTTTGTTTTAATCTGGACTAATGCTGTTCTATTGTTTTTAGTGTTCCCCTGGTGTTTTCCAGAGTAGGACTTGATTGGGTTGATTGACAGTAATATCAGGTGACTGGGTGGCTTACACAGAGAAAACCAGTTCAGTTGCTGTTTGGATGCTACATGGAGTTGTTAAAGAGCAATGCCTCTCTATTCCCCTCTCTGAAGCTGGAGACTGGATTCTTCCATAAAATAAGTTTCTTTCTCTGAGATTCTTCTGTTCGGGAGTGGATCTTTGAGATTCTGCTGTATGAGAGTCAGAAGACAGATGTGTGTCTGAATCTAGCATCCATGTAAGTATATCAGCTTTTGGTGCTCACTGGCTTTGAAGAAGGGATTTATGTCTATGGGGATACTATGAAATTAGAACAATAGAGATAGATGATTATTAAGAATTATACGTTGTTGTGTATACATGTTTTAATTGGTAAATGTTATGCTAATTATTTTTGTTATATTCTAACTGTGTTGATTAATAAAATTTATTTTGATAAAAGCTTCTTAGTGGGTCACTTAAATCATATCAGGAGTGAAACGTCTTACATTCATCCTAATGCCAAAATCAAAAGGAAAATCTGGAAAAGGCTAACTTCATAAAATACTTTGGAGTTTCTGATTTATTACCTAACAACATGCATCTGTGGTTTTCAGAAGATCCAAATCCCCATTTCCATTGCCTGTTGGGAATACGACTTTTGAATTGTTATCCAGTTATCAAATTTAAGGAAACCAAACTAAAAGATTTGTCAATTTCTAGATGAATAGAATTGTCAATTTCCAAAGCAATGCAAAATATTACAATGGAAGATGTCAAGTTGACTTATTTCTTTTTATAGATAGTAATGTTGCTTGTATACAAAAATGTTATAGATGATAGATTAAATTGTAATTGTGTTGGGGGAATACAGCACAAAATACACCAAAGCAAATTGTCCAACTTTGTGACTCCTGTACAGCTATTTTACAAAAACTAAAGAGTCATTCAATGGACATTAATGATCAGTTTTATGTTATTTCATTATTTTAGTAAGAGTTACCTTTTCTTTGCCAGAGTTGGGGAATGTGTTGCAGGAACTAATAATTGTCACAGCTCTGAAACTCAGTTTGATTGGTGCTTCTGTTCTGCCGAACTCTACAGCAAAAGAAAACAAGCAATAATAGTGAACATCTGTCCAACATTTATTTATTGGCAACCTCAGAAACATTGGTACCTCTCCAAGATTGCATAATTATAGGTCGAGGAATTGCTGGCCAACACATAGCAACAACATCAATAATTTTCATACATACAGTGGTTTTAATATAGGAATTGGTGCAGGGTGCATGACAGAGGAGGGGAACGGAAAGAAAATGTAGACTGGTTGAAAATAACTGGATAATGAGCCATGCTATATGAGTTGGAAGAGCAATAGTCCTCTGCTATTTCAATGTAAATTGTATTCCTTTTGTTTTAAATGGGTTTATGTCCCTGCTAAAATAGCAAACAAGAACTATCCCAGCAACATTGTTAAGCACTTGCCAGCTATAGTGGTCCATGGTTCTCACAAAAGGCTGATATTACAATTTTAAAATTCAACAGGAGTATGTTACAAACTTGACATTTTAACATTATATTGTCCATATAAATGTAAATTTTGCGAGATGAAGCCCAGGCATTGATTGAAGGATTGAGACCCATAAGTCAGGGCTTTGGATTGTTGACTCATTGATGATTTTTGTACTTTTGTGCTGACAGTTTTGTCCTACAAAATGCACAATAGTCTCTAATTCCATCAAAGTGTAATGCTGGAGAAGTGATACAAGTGGCTTCTGTTGGAGGCAACATTGCAAAAATATTCTGGGGAGTTTTCTGCAAGGTTTCATTTGACTGTAGTACTCCGGAATAGGATTCAAACACACAACCTTCTGACTTAGAGGCAAGAGCATTATCAGTGGAGCCATGAATGAATCATGTCAATAGCATGTTGCTGTGTCAAGTTGGCTCAGTTGACAGCCATGATGTGGAGATGCCGGCGTTCGACTGGGGTAAACACAGTAAGAAGTCTCACAACACCAGGTTAAAGTCCAACAGGTTTATTTGGTAGCACAAGCCACTAGCTTTCAGAGCGCTGCTCCTTCATCAGGTGAAGGATGAAGGAGCAGCGTTCTGAAAGCTAGTGGCTTGTGCTACCAAATAAACCTGTTGGATTTAACCTGGTGTTGTGAGACTTCTTACCCAGTTGACAGCCACAGGGTTTGAAGTTGTGGGTTTAAGCATTAACTCCAGATACAGTGTAAGCTAACCATAGAACCATAGAACCAATGAAAATTACAGCTCAGAAACAGGCCTTTTGGCCCTTCTTGTCTGTGCCGAACCATTTTATGCCTAGTCCCACTGACATGCACTTGGACCATATCCCTCCACACCCCTCTCATCCATGAACCCGTCCAAGTTTTTCTTAAATGTTAAAAGTGACCCCGCATTTACCACTTTATCCGGCAGCTCATTCCACACTCCCACCACTCTCTGCGTGAAGAAGCCCCCCCCCACTAATATTCCCTTTAAACTTTTCTCCTTTCACCCTTAACCCATGCCCTCTGTTTTTTTTCTCCCCTAGCCTCAGCGGAAAAAGCCTGCTTGCATTCACTCTATCTATACCCATCAAAATCTTATACACCTCTATCAAATCTCCCCTCAATCTTCTACGCTCCAGGGAATAAAGTCCCAACCTATTCAATCTTTCTCTGAAACTCAGCTTCTCAAGTCCCAGCAACATCCTTGTAAACCTTCTCTGCACTCTTTCAACCTTATTTACATCCTTCCTGTAACTAGGTGACCAAAACTGTACACAATAACTGACATTTAAGGAATGCTACTATTGATGCAGTCTTTCATATGAGAATTTAAGCTAGGTCAATGTCCTATCCTGTTCAAATGATTCTAAGAGATCTTGGGAAGAAAGGCATGCCTTTCTCCTGAGCTGATGAATCACTTGATTTGCTTTGAGTGTTTTTGCTGCCATGCTTTTTAAGTAACAAAGATATGTTTTTTTATGCAGTACACTCAACATTAAAATCACAAAACAGTTCACAAAGAGCTGTGAGAAGCCAGGAAGAGAGAGCTAGTTAGAAGAATAGCTTGATCACAGAGATGGGTCTTGACGATAATGTTAATTCTGGAGGGAGAAGCAAAAATGTTTTGCAAGAAAATTCCAAAGGGATGGAATAAGGTGGCTGATAAATCACAACACTGAACTGCACTTCAAAAGTTATCCAATAAATCCCCTCCCAATCCCCTCTAACAGATACTTAATTCAGTCTGTGCAATAATTAATTTGCTTCAACCATTGTTCTATGGTCAGATTTTGTGTAGCTTTTTTATTTTCCGGTTCAGTTGAGGTTTTGGGACATTTGCTCCTTTGTATTCATTTATGCACCCCTAGGTCATGAGCACCCATCACACCAGAGCAAAAATTAAATAGGATCACTTATCAAATATGACATGAGTGGAACTTTACAACCCATTCGCAGTGGGGGTGTGGCTGGAAAATCCAGCAAGTTGTTCTAAAGTCCATTGACTTCAGCGGGACTGGAATATCCCGCCGGCAGGATGGGCCATAAAATTCCATTGCATAATTATTATTGAGGCCTGGATTTCCCAGCCCTTCCCAATGATGTGATTTTCTGATCCTAGCAAAGTTACGGACATTTGACTGGCACACTGCATCCACCATGGCAAGGCTAGAAAATGTGGTCCTTAGTTATTTTGAACCAGAAAATAAACGTTTTCCTGCCTTCTCCAATAGGTTTGCAGTTCAATTTCCCAGTTTCAGTCCTTCCATATTTGCTCCAGATTGCCAGCAAACTATTTTCATATTCCTGCACATTTCCTCCCCTCAACAAAGTTAGCTACTCTTCCCAAATAAACAATTCCATGCTTTCTCAGAAATAACTAATTTAGAGCTTTTACATTCCTCTCAAAGTAAAACAATCAAATTTTTTAAGATTGTCTTGGTGAAAACAGTAAAACATGCAATATTTAGTAAGGACATCAGTAAAGCTTTGAAGAAATCTCAGTACCCCATGTCAACCACTGAAGAAATCTAGCTGCAACTTGCCAAAGTTAAGGGGTGCAATCTTACCACCTGTTAAA
Source organism: Mustelus asterias (assembly GCF_964213995.1). Lineage (NCBI taxonomy): Eukaryota > Metazoa > Chordata > Chondrichthyes > Carcharhiniformes > Triakidae > Mustelus > Mustelus asterias. The sequence goes on from NC_135810.1 coordinate 39,105,784, forward strand.
CTGCTCCTGCTGTAGCGAGGTCAGAGTATTTGGTGGCCAGCCAAATCTCCATTCACGGCGGAGGGATGGAAAAATCCCGCTGGTGAGAAAAGCGGCAAGATTCCGGCCAAGAAGGTCTTTACCACCCTAGATGTGAACGGTGGATACCGGCAAATGAATTTGGATGAAAACAGCAGTTTCCTGATTCCATTTGGGAGATACAGATAGTTGTACATGCTGGTTGGGATTTCCACTGTTCCATCAAAGACAACATGAGATAATCAATCATCTTCCAGGAGTGGAAGCAATCATGGATGATCTGCTGGTCTGTGGATGTGGAGATTGGAAGAAAGAAGCCATCGCAACCCATCATCAGAATCTAGCGAGGCTGCTAGAGAGAGAGTTCGCAGATGAACATGTAGTTGAATAAGAAGAAACTGCAACTGAAGGTGACCAAGTCAAGTGTACAGGTCATGTGCTGACACTGAAAGGAATTTACCCTGATCCAGATCAGTGAGAGCTGCAGCAGTGATGCAGCAATCAACAGATGTGTAGGCTGTTCATTGATCTGTGAAAAAGCTAACAAAGTTCTTGACTTCAGTTTTTCATCAGAGTGTGAACCTCCACGCAAGCGCGCTGCAAAAGCTTTTCAATGATATTTGGGCACAGAACAAGAAGCAGCTTCCACTCACATCAAACAACCAATGACTATAATGCCAGTGCCACCGTTTGGCTGGCAGTTTACTATAATAATAATGATGAGGACACCCTGCAGTGTGAAAGCAAGACAGAATTTGGAGCAATGCTCGTGCAGCAAGGACAACTTGTTGCATTTACATCCAGAGTATTAACACAAACTGAACAATGCTACGCACAAATTGAGAAAGAATGCTTAATTATTGTCTTTGCTTGTGAGCATTTTAATCTGTGCCTGTTTGGGAGAGAGAAAGTGATGGTAGAGTCTGACCACAAGCTATTCCAAAGCATCCTTCTCAAAACGCTTCTATCTGCTCTAAAGTACTTGGAAGTGAAGTACAAGCAAGAGATCAGATATTCATTGCGGAGATGCTGATGAGAGCAGCAACTCCTTTGAAGGAAGTTGATGATACTCATATAGAGTGTAAAATCCTCCACATTTAATGAGAAACAATGGCACAAACACATTCAGGAGGTCTTCAACTCAGCAGAGAGTCAACCTAACAGATTAGAGTCTTGCTCAGATCAAACAAACTTCAAGAGATGCAACTCTTCAAATGCTGCAAGAAGTGGTGAAAGAATGACCTGAAATCACAAAAGCCACACCATTTGCTATTAGAGAGTGTTTGACATATAGAGATGAAGTAATTGTCCAAGGTGACAAAGGAACGAGGGCCATGATCCCTGAAGAGTTGAGAAAAGAGATGCTGCAGTACATCCATGCAAGCCATCAAGGAATTGAGTCTCATCTAAGGAAGGCAAGAGAATTGCTCAACTGATCAACCACGAACAATAAGATTAAGGACTACATTCAGCCAGTGCATGTTTGCAATGAACATCATAGAACATAGAACATAGAACAGTACAGCACAGAACAGGCCCTTCGGCCCACGATGTTGTGCCGAGTTTTGTCTGAAACCCAGATCAAGCTATTTCCTCCCTATCATCCCGAAGTACTCCATGTGCCTATCCAATAGCTTCTTAAATGTTCCTAAAGTTTCTGACTCCACTATCCCTGCAGGCAGTCCATTCCACACCCCAACCACTCTCTGCGTAAAGAACCCACCCCGGACATCCCTCCTATATCTCCCACCATGAACCCTATAGTTATGCCCCCTAGTTACCGCTCCATTCACCCGAGGAAATAGTCTTTGAACGTTCACTCTATCTATCCCCCTCATCATCTTATAAACCTCTATCAAGTCTCCTCTCAACCTCCTCCGCTCCAAAGAGAAAAGCCCAAGTTCCCTCAACCTTTCCTCATAAGACCTACCCTCCAAACCAGGCAGCATCCTGGTAAATCTCCTTTGCACTCTTTCCAGTGTCTCCACATCCTTCTTGTAGTAAGGTGACCAGAACTGCACACAATATTCCAAATGCGGTCTCACCAAGGTCCTGTACAGTTGCAGCATAACCCCACGGCTCTTAAACTCAAACCCCCTGTTAATGAACGCCAACACATTATAGGACTTCTTCACGGCTCTATCCACTTGAGTGGCAACCTTCAGAGATCTATGGATATGAACCCCAAGATCTCTCTGCTCCTCCACACTCTTCAGAACCCTACCTTTGACCCTGTAATCCACATTTAAATTTGTCCTACCAAAATGAATCACCTCACATTTGTCAGGGTTAAACTCCATTTGCCATTTTTCAGCCCAGCTCTGCATCCTATCTATATCTCTTTGCAGCCGACAACAGCCCTCCACCTCATCCACTACTCCACCAATTTTGGTGTCATCAGCAAATTTACTTGATTTACTGATCAAGCTAAGCAAACAACGGTACACTATTGCCACTTTGACTATTCCCATCTTTACAAGCTTCTGCATCTTATCTTTCAGGCTGAACTGAAGGGTAGCTAGAATTCTCCTCGGAAGATGCTAAATTGGTCTCACACTCTTATCTCAAACATCAGCAAAGAGTTGCTCATGACATATGGTATGTCAGACAGATCACGGATGAAGCTTGGAGTAGAACTCTTCACTCTTGTTGGAACTGACTATCTCAACAATATCGGCTACTATTCAGACTACTGGGAGTTAGACAAGGCAATGTCAATGACTGTCAGTGAGATTGTAGAATGCTTCTGTCATAATGGCATCCCTAACAGTGTGATGACCAATAACTGGCCCTGAATTCCCAATTTAAGAATTCAAACATGTCATGAATGAATGATTGGGAAATTCAGCACTGCACATCAATTCCATACTACCCCAGTCAAATGGAAAGGCTGAGGCAGTGGTAAAAATTACCAAAGGGATGTTCAAAAAATTGAGCAGATCAAACACGCACAAGGCAATCTTAGAGTGGCAAACACATACCTACTGAAGCTATAGGAAGTAGTCCAGTTCAGCTACTAATGTCATGTTGCAGACAGGCTACTCTTCCAAAAGTTGAAACATTAGCGAAGCCAGAAGTCATAGTAGGAGTGAATGACAAAATCAAATTGAAATGATAGAAAGCCAAATTCACTTTGATAAAATCAAAACCAAATCATTGCCAGAGTTGAGTTGGAGAGGCAGTCAGAGTGCAAATATTCAATGCATTCAACAAATGTCAGCCCACTTAGCAAATTTAAAGTGAATTATTAGACATATCATCACAACTGCAGACACATATGTGTGACTGAACAAGCTGCTCTTTCACAGCAGACAGTTGATGGGAAAGATTTGATTTTGCCAACTAAACAAGGAAAGCAATAACCATCAGTCCCTGAGACCAACTGCTCCCCAACAGTGACAATCACCATGGCAACAACACTCCCAGACAGGCACTGTCACACCAGAAACCAGTAAATATCAGATGAATAACCAACAACAATCTGCACACCTACCATTAGAACTTCTGAATGATTTAAAAATTATGGTGGGATTTCTCTCACAACCCGCTGCATGTTTCACAGTGGCTGAAGGCAGCCCACCATTGGCTGACATCGGGATCTTCTAACCCCACCATTGTCAATGGGATTTCTCATTGAATACACCACTTGCCGCCAGGAAAACGAGGCTCAGGTGTGCCATCGGTGGGACTGGAAGATTCCACTGGCATGAATGGCCAGAAATTTCCGACCTATTTGTGCAATGCGTGTATAGGGACAGATGAAGTTGAGACAGACTAGAATGAACACTGTTCTGTTCATGGGTGTCTTTATAGACTGCAAGTGGGTAACTTGCAACTGCAAATGATAGTACATGCAATATATATTTTTCTTTTTATGAGTAGAGGGAAATTTGGAGGAAAACATTAGGGCAGTTTTACATGTTGCGTTATGGCTTGCCATACATAGCATGTGACCTCTGAGTCATGTGACCTGAGATGTAATTCTGTTGTGAGTAAAGGATTTGAGGAGTCCATTTTCCCACAACATGGAGCAGAGAGAAGGAAAAATTTCTTCTTCCAGGAGAGAGAATTTCAGTTCTTGGAATTCTCTTCGACAGTGAGTAATGGTATTTGGGTCATTGAATACATTTTGATGATACTGTACTATTGATGTATTTAATGTTTCTGGAGAATGTTTAAAGTTCAATTTTTTTCCGCAGGAATACAGCTCAGATGCTAGGAAAGCAGGATAATTACTCATTTTAGTTAAGTAGAGTTGACTAAGATAAGGCTACTAGACTCTTGTTTATAAATGGAGATTTCTCATGGCCTTTTAAAGGAAAGGAAGGCTTTGTTTCAATATACAGGGTCATGTGATGATATGGTAATGAGAGGAGCTGGTTAGCAGCAGAGAGACAACTTTCTGTTTCAGTTTAGAATTCAGTTGCTAATTGAAGCTGTTTAAGGACAGAAGTCTGCAAGCTGTTCTCTTTACAAAATCTCTCTGACAGCTCTAGGGGATACTCATTTATGGCAAGTTTGCCTGGGTTTGCAAACTGTACTTAAAATGAGCATTTGAGTCTAGGAGGAATATTGCTTATTTGGAACCAAAATAGTGATAAGTTAGAAATTAGAGTTGTTTCTTTTCACATTTAAAGATTGTTCAACTGTTAAGAGTTAAACTGCTTCATTTTGTTAGTTATGCTTAAATTGTGTTATGATAAAAGATCCCTAATTTGTCAGTAGAATTACTCCTGTAGTGAAATATCCTTTCCTCACATTTATGCCAAAATAAAAAAGATTGTTGGGGCCTAGCCTGGCTTCAAAATATACCAAGGGATTCTGGTCCGGGATGCTAACAATATTCAAGGCAGAATCAGGCAATTAAGGATTATGGAGGACAGACAGAAAAGTGTGCTAAGGCCACAATCGATCAGTCATGATTTTATCGAATAGTGGAGCAATTTCAATGGGTTGAATGCCTTACTGCTGCTTCAGTTTCTTAGGATCTAGAATAGAGATATTTTATCATCAGATTTTATATACCGAAGAGATAAGCTGTTGAAATAGGTGGAAATTTGTGGATCGTGGTCCAATCATATACTTGGCAGAGCTCCTGGCACTAATAATGAGGTGAGATTTTGCTTTCTGGTATGTAGCATTTTAGCAATGTTTTTAAATGATTATTTTGCCTCTGACCCATCAAGCATGCTGTTTACTGTTGTGAAACACAGGTCTCAAATTGACAGTTCAAAAACATAGAACATGTAGCCTCTTAAATCAGATGCAGCATGTTCTATTCCCTGACAATTACATTTTCAAATCAAAAGCAGAGCTGTCTCTAAGTGAAGATGCAGGGAATTCATTATTAACTTAACATCACACAGCCCAGACTTGTGCCTGTCAACTAACTTCTTCATAACGAATGCAAAATCCAATCACTTCTGTCTTGTCATGGTTTCTATAAGCAGCTCAGAAACAAAATCAGAACTGTTACATGTGAGTGGTAGTTACCTCCTTAAACACATTGTATAGAACTGCAGAGTTCATATGGGATGCCCACTCTGTTCTGTGTTTTATGACTTGGGTAATACATAGGCCACAATGTTCCTCCCCTAGCAGGTTCCGAGTGGGAGAAGTATTAAATTGCATGGAAGGAATTCTCTCTGAGATCCCACCCACCCTGACTTGATTGCAATTATTTTACACCGGGGAGGGTGGGTCCTCAAAAAGAAAGCCTACCCCTGACCCATTAGGGCCTCTCATGCCCCTACCTGACATTTCTCCCTTGCCCCTGCATTTCTCCCTCATCTTTCCTTTACTCCAGTTCCCAGCACTTAGTTCCAGATAACTAGCTGCAGTGCCTCTTCTGGCCATTGCAGCACTGTTCCTGGGCTGACTGAGAGCTGCAAATCAAACTGATTCTCCGGCAGCTCTCCAACGTAGGACTTCCTCTTGGTAACAGATGGACATCCCATCTTCTGCTGATCAACACTTGTTCGAGTGTGAAATGGCATTGGACCTGTTAGTTGACAGGGAAGCTTTCTCTGCTGACTCTTCAAAATCCCTGTCATCCTGCAAATTCCAGCCATACAAAACAATGAAGCATAGCATGATGCCAAAAGAATCTTTCTGAAATATGCTAACTCAGACATCCTTTTCAATACTGTGGGAGGTCAGGACATTTACCACCATTTGTCCCAGGGCATTAGTATGCATACATACAGACAAATTAGGAACAGAAGTAGGCCATTCAGTCACTCGAGCCTGCTCCACCAAGTTCCTGGCTGATCTGATTGGGGCCTTTTTTTTGTCGATCCCATTAGAGACTTTGACTCCCATGTCAGCCAAGAATCTTTATATCTCAACCTTAAAATTATTCAGAGACCCCGATTACTGCCCTCTGAGGAAGAGAATTCCACAGACCAAACAGCACAGTGATTAGCACTGCTGCCTCATAGTGCCAGGAACCCAGGTTCAATTCTGGCCTCAGTCAATATCTGTGTAGAGTTTGCACTTTCTCCCCATGTCTGCGTGGGTTTCCTCTGGGTGCTCCAGTTCCTCCCACAGTCCAAAGATGTGCAGGTTAGGTTGATTGGCCATACTAAATTGACCCAAGTGTCAGAGATGAGCAGGATTACAGGAATCGGGCCTGGGTGGGATTAAGGTTGGTACAGTCTTGATGAGCGAATGGCCTCCTTCTGCACTGTAGGCATTCTATGATTCTAAACACCCTCTGGGAGAAAACATTTTGGCTTATCACTTTATTTTTAAACTGTGTGCCCTAGTTCTAGTCTCTCTCATAAGGGGAAATATCCAGGCCATGTGCTGACACTTCAATGATGGAATAAAGACTTTCAGACTCAAAGAATCAGAAATCCAGGGGACAGCTTGGAAACAGTGAAAGAAGGAGCCTGCCAGAGTTTTAAGAAAACTTGATAATCTTTTGTAATCCTGTAGATGGTGCAGGAGATAAGATAGTTCTTTGGGATTGATTACTACTGCACCAGTGACAACTGGAGACTTTCCCTTGTCTCAGAATGGAAAGTACAACTGATCCAAGAGGATATATGTTCAACAGGGAATACTGGGGGTAGATCGAGCAAAGATGTTGGGGAGGCCTGGGAACCATTCCGGACACTCCTCAAACCGACTTAACATAATGAGCAGAATATGTGACCATTATCCATTACAAATCATCCCACAAATATGTGTATTTGGCTTTGCAAATTCAGACCTTTTTGGAAAGCATTCCTTACATAGCTGGATAATCAGCAGAACTTTGGACTTGGTGCTGAATTCTGGAAATTCTTTCAGGTTGAAGTTGTTTCTTTGAAGCCAACATACAGACTGGGATAATAACAGCTGACTCACCTTTTGAAATAGGGTGGTCATTTCAAGATATTCTTTTCCTTGCAAACATTTCACTAGATGCTTCAAGGATCAAGAAATTAAAATTATGCTTTGCATAGCCTGTTAATCTATATAAATGAACCATTCTAATATTTTGTTTTGATATCTGCAGTAATTGAAATTGCAAACATTTTTGACTGTTGAAATAACTTGGGAAGCAAAAGCTACTGGTGTTTTTGTCCTGGTACACTGAACAGTTATCTATACAGCTTCCAAACAACTATTTTCTCACCTTTTTGATCCTTATAATAATGCTGATTCATCACAGGGGAGTCATTGCAATGCTGCTAATTTTATAAGATATATATATTGGGCTATTTTTCCTGTTGACAGTAATCTACCTCAGTATAACTACCTGATTTTTCAATTTACCAATATTATCAAAACATATTCCAAACATCCTATTGTATTTCCTGGAGCCTGATTGAGAGTCACCACATGAAGATCAGACAAGATAGTCGGCTTCTGGAGCAGGGTGGGATGGTAATTCAACAGTGCCAAGCTGATATTGTCACTTTTCTTCAACAAAGCCTTTACAATCCTTGCAGTTCTTTCATCCTCCCATTAGCTTGCGAATATCTGGGCGAGCTAGTCATGTGGATAAAACCCTTGTGCTTCTGTGAACTGCTTAAAACATTTGTTGGTAAAATATGGGCCATTTTTATGAAATGAGTAGTTCTGGAATGTCTCACACAGCAAAAATTTGTTTTAGTAATCGTTTCTGAGATTGGATCGTGGAGACCATTCCTCAAGAATTGTGGAGCCCAGTACATCAGTGCAAAAGACAACCTTGAACAGTTGCAGCAATCTTCAATGAGAAGTGTCAAGTGGATTTCCATCTCAACCTCCTCCTAATCACAGATGCTAGCCTTCAATCAAATCGATTCACTTCATGTGATTTCAAGAAATGGCTGAAGGCATTGGATACTGCAAAGGCTATGGGCCCTGACAATATTCCAGAAATAGTACTGAAGAACTAACCACGTCCCTAGCCAAGCTGTTCCAGTACAACTACACCACCGGTATCTACCAAGTTTACTCTGATCATCAGCAAAATGATGGAAGGTGTCATTGACAGTACAGTCAAGTGGCACTTACTCAGGAATGACCTGCTCACTGATGGTTAGTTTGCGTTCTGCCAGGGTCACTCAGCTCCTCACCCCATTACAACTTTGGTCCAAATATTGACAAAAAAGCTGAACTAAGAGATGAGGTGAGAGTGACTGCCCTTGATATCAAGGCAGCATTTGACTGAATGTGGCACCAAGAAGCTCCAGCAAAACTGGAGTCATTGGGTGTTAGGGGGAAATCTCTCCACTGGTTGGAGTTATACTTAGCACGAAGGAAGATGCTTGTGGTTATTGGAGGTCAATTATCTGAGTTCCAAAACATCTCTGCAGAGTTCATCCTAGGCCCAAGCATCTTCAACTGCTTCATTAACTTCTTTCTTTCCATCGTAAGGGCACAATGTTCGGCACCATTCACAACTCCTCAGATACTGAAGCAGTCCGCACCGACATGCAACAAAACATTCAAGTTTCAGTTAACAAGTGGCAAGTAACATTCATACCACACAAGTGCCACACAATGACCAGCTCCAACAAGAGAGAATCCAACCATCTTCTCTTTGAATTCCATGGCATTCTCATCACTGAACCTTCCACTATCAACATCCTGGCCATTACCACTGATCTGAGGCTGAATGGAGCAGCCATATGAATACTGTTGCTACAAGAGCAGATCAGAGGCTGAGAATTCTGCAGCAAGTAACTCACCTCCTGACTCTTGAATGCCTGTCCACCATCTACAAGGCACAAGGTCAGGTGTGTGGTGGAATACTCTCCTCTTTCCTGGACAAGTGCAGCTCCAACAACGCTCCAGAAGCTCAACACCAACCAGGACAAAGCAACCCATTTGATTGGCATCTTATCCAACATCCAATCCTTCCACCACTGATACACAGCAACAGCAGTGTGTACCATAAACACGATGCACTGCAGCAACTCAACAAGGCTCCTTCAACAGCACCTTCAAAACCAATTACCTCTACCACCAAGAAAGACAAGGGCAGCAAATGCAAGAGAAAACCACCACCTGCAAGTTTTCCTCCAAGCCTCAGCTGGAACTATATTGCTGTTCCCTTACACTCGCTGAGTCAAAATCCTGGAACTCCCTTCTTAACAGCACTGTGGGTGTTCCTGCAGCATACGGACAGCTTCAGCTGTTGGTATGCAAGACTCAAATATAGTTGGTGTACTTAAGGCGCCTGCTAACGGTGTTGCCTTAACTGTTTTTTTTTTGTGTGTTCTGTCCTGCCTGCTTTGTTCTGCAGAAACCGTTTCTTTCTTGCAGCAAAAACACATAAAACCTTTGCACCATTCACATCCTCTGGAGTGCTCTCCCCCAAACTGAAAACATGCCTCCACCCCTGGTATACGCTCTCAGACTCTGCTGCATCCTCAATTCAGCTGTTTCTCGCAGCAGCTGCTTCCCACCGTGGAGAAACATTTTTCAGAGACTATGGCTGGACTTTTTGATTCCAGGGGCGGGCGAGGCTCGGACAATGGCATTCTCCGTTGGCCTCAGGTGGGATGATATGAACTTCGGGCGGATGTGCTGTAAAATTCCTCCCTATGTAACATGCTGGCTTTCACGTGGGGGGATTTCCCCTCTTAATTACAGCTCAGCTAACACACAGACTCGTAGAGACAATACTCTGGTAAAAGACTTTCTTTATTTTCTAAGTTTGATCAACATACGAAGAGCAGTTCCAAATTAACTGTGAAATTACATTGTTTTAGTTCTGCAATTATACAATTTTCAAAAGCTATTTGCCCACCCCAGCTGGGTATGAGCTAATCATTATAAGTATAGATTGGTCAACAGCACCTATTCCTGGGCAGCATGGGACTGTGTGATCAGCCCATGAACCTTCAGGGTCTTACTCATAGTCTCCTGATGTTTCCCAGACCCCCTTATCTGGTGTTCTTGGTTCAATGTGTATCCCATTCATAAGGGCTACCTGGAGACCTACTGATAAGAATTGTTTTTTTCCTTTGTACAGCAGTAGTATTTTTTACTTTGCCCCATCATGCCTTACATGCATTACGTTGTTAATAAAGGTATATGCTTTTAATACAAAATATGTTTTCAAAAATACATGTCTAAATTCTCTAATAGTGGTTATATGTACCTCCATGCAAGCAGTCTTTTTCGGGTGCTTTATAACTCTTTCTGTATCCTATCTACCCCTATCTGCTGATCTTTGGTCTCAAGCCATTCTAAATCCCCTTACACACCAAAAATAGTTCACCTCGTTGGGCATGCCTCATAATTCAGTCACCTGGGCCAGCTTTTTCCAAATAGAATTTAGTCTCAACCAACAGCTTTTTTGTACTTTGAGGCTGTTGATCCTGCAGACCAATCGGTTTCTCAATATCTCCCCAAAGCCGGGGAGAATTTGCAGTGCCCTGGTAAATATTGCAGTCTGACCATGAAACCAGAGACCATCTCCCCTGGTTCCCTGATAGCAGAATGAAATTTGTACCTCAATATGATGATTGAAGGTGGCGGGTTAAAATGGGCCGGGTTTCTCCCAAAGTAAATTCCCAACCTATGGGAAAATAGGAGTAAACCCTGCTGGTTTTTTCAGTGTGATTTCCAGACTGAATCTACAATTCTGTGCATCACAGAGTGCCTCAGCATGATTCACTCTGGAAATCTGTGGGCGGGGTCTATACCCACTGGGGAGGCCAGCAGCATAGTGCTGAGCGGGTCACTGCGTATGTGCCAATCTGTCAGCACAGAGATCGGTGCATGCGCAGTGGCTTCCCATTGCTGGCCTCCTGATCATTGGCCGGCGCTGCAACCTCGCATCACTGGCTTTCCGACCCCACCCCCAGATTGCTCACCACTCTGGGCCAACCCCAATCGCCTTTCCTCCCTCCCTCCACCAATTGTGATTGCACGGTGGCAGCATGGCCCCACCCCCTTGGCACTGCCCGATGCCCAATGTGCAGTGCTAGTTTGCCCCTTGGGCAGTGCCAAGCCGGCACTGCCCAAGGAGACCCCCTTACCCCTGACCTCCCGGGGAGCCTCAATGGCCTCTCTTCCCTCCAGCAGGATTGGGCACCAGTCCCCCATTAGTGCAGAGCAGGAGTAAACCCCGCTGGAGGGAACCACTCCCAGTGAGGGGAAGACACTAGTGGGCTCAGAGAATTTAGTCCCAGGCCCGCTAATCACATGGAAATGGAGATTTCCATATGATAACCAGTTCCATGTCAATTTCCGGCATGGTGCTGATTATGCAAAAACGTTCCGGAGACGTGCAGAGGCCGTGATGCCCAGCCAAAAACCCACGAAACGGCACCCGCTGATAACTCCCAGTCCCGCTGCACTATTCAAGCCCATGGTCTTTGATTAAAAGACTTGTCCAGAGCATTCGGTAATGTTAGACTCCTCACCAGGCTGTAAGTTTCTGGGCCACAGCCTGGGATTAGTATCACCACTTGTTTTTCCTCCGTAATGATTTGATTAGCCACAAATAAATAATGCAAATTTTCGATATATTGCCCCCAGGTCTCAACATCTGGGTCAAACGACAATATCTTCTCAATTGAAGGCATCTTAAGGGCATCTGTAAATTTTTATTCTTGGTTTCAACAATCACTTATGTCCCCCTCTGTGTGCTGTGACCTCTTGATGACTGATCTAGTTTTTCCTTGTTGCCAGTGTAATAACTGGAGGTAACTCAATATGTCTCCAACAACAAAAAGGTTTATTAAATTAAGCTAACTATGCTATAGGGTCCGACAGAAACATTGCACAAGTCTTCTCTCTTCTCCTTCTTGGCTCCAACTGAACTCCTCCTAGTCACCAGGATGAGTGCCCTCGTTCCCAATTGGCACTGCTTCCTATGCTTCTGTTCCATAAGGTCCAGACTGATCATGTAGCCTGCAAAGGATCACCCCTTAAAGGGGGCATGTTACCACCTGTTACACTCCATGTTCATTTTCTGGTATAAGTAACACACCTTTAAGGGAGAAGCCACTTAGTCAGCCACTTACAAGAGGCAACTAGATCACTTCTATCCTGAGGTGAAAGTTAACCTTTGAGAAACACTTGGTGGCCATTGACTACAAACAAACAAATCTTTCAAGTAAGTGAAGATGTTGCCTTAATTGGCACTACCATCATTGGACTCAATATCCACCCATTTCATTCCTAGCTACAAGATATGTTACCCATTGGATGCATTACAGAATATAACTAACTTTATTAGTTACTGCAACTGCACTTGCCTCCCCTGTGAAACCTACCACGAAAAATAAAACAAAATACAAAATATGTTAAGAACACTATCAGCTGCATATTTCCATCTAAGTCTCACGCCAAAATGATTTCGACTTATATCACCATATTGAACCATCTTTGGTTCAAAGTTCTTCAATTCTTTATCTAACATTATCGGAGCACCAATCCACAAGATGTGTTGTGGGCATGTAGGCATAAAATGAGGTCTTGCCAGTGTCACCCAAATCAAAAAGAAAAGCTGCAGGGTATCATTGAAACTGCAAAATACAAGCAGAAAGGCTAGTCATTACCACCCCAGGATATTTCAACACTGACATATCAGTTATAAAATACTAGAACTAACTGCTGATCCTGCTGGGTGACTGGCAACAGCACTAACTCATTAGCATCCTGAGATCCTCTCTAATCCGGCTGGTCCATTTAATTGGCTTTAACACAGATACTGCAGTTTTATTAAAAAGGTTACATTACAGATTCTTGGTCCATTTGGAATGGGTGAAGAACTTCATCTCCCACAAGCTGTGGCTCTTCCTGATTCAGACTGTGCTTAGCTGTGTTTAGCGGTAATGGCAAGGCTCACTGGTGCAAAATCGGAGCAGAGAACAGGGGTTGTTACAGGAAAAGAACTCAGTAGGATTCCTGGAGGATGGGGTTTAAGATTTGGACTTAGATCTGCATTCATTACCCAGCCTCCAGGAATAAAATCATTTCCATCCATAGCATCAATAACGCAAATAGGACTCAGGACAATTTCCTCATATAATATGTACATAAAATTAGGCTGGTTCACAAGTGTTAAATGGCAAATGCTCTATTATGTAGTGATATATGCGTGCGGTAGGTTAAATGCAGCTCTTTTATTTTATCACAGTTTACTGTGTAAACCCTCCAAGGATTCTAATACTGATGTATTTGCACTGACACATTGATTTCTTTGCCATGTCTGTGCATTAAATTTTTACACTGCTGTCAGACAGCATCTGACTCCTTTTCATGCAGTTAATGATACTCTGAATAATGTAGTGGTCAAAATGTACCATTTTTTGTTTTTGTTCCCACTGAGGACCATATGGATTGACTGAAACATTTCATAGAACTGCAAAGCACACAGATGCGGGAACAGCAATGGCTTTTTATTTTTCACTTCTAGTGACAAAAGTGATACATTTTGTTACTTAATCGATTTACAGAGATTTCAAATGATGTGCTTCAATTTATTTTATAACAATGTTTCACTTTGCTCATGGTCATCTTATATTTTTGCAATGTAACTGATAGGAAAACCAAAATAGTTATTGAATTTGGTTATTTTAAACATAATTAATAGCATAAACTTAAAACCCTAAAGAATAATAATGCACAGGAAATTATTTCAGAAAAATGGCAGAACATCTGACACACTTATTACCAATTATCTGCATTTTAACTACAAAATATTGTGGGATTGTGCTTGTATATCTGCAAAATCAGCATGGAAATCATTCCACATTTATATTTATAAGTAAATGCTTCAAAAATGTTTTGTAAACATAGTCATAAACACATGATAATTTTCAACATTGTAATAATACGTCTTTTGTAATATCCACAATGATATTGCAGCACCATCTCTCATGGGGAGTGAGTGGATTTCCCTTTTTTACAATGAACAATGGTTGTTTTTAATTATTGCACCCTTCATTCCTTTCCCCATTCTCCATACGGTTGCCAGATGAGCATGATCTGTGACTTTATAATAGCTGGAATTCTGGGATGTTGGACGCTCTGCTACCGCTGCCAGCAAGAATGGGGAATTTGGCAATCAGACAAATCTCCATGCACTGCAGTGAGACCAGAGAATCCCAGCCATGGGCGAGGTTGGAAAATTCCGCTCAATATTTCCATCAGGATTTTCCATCCTCTCTGTGGTTGGCTATGTGGAAGAATTCTCTTGTTCATGTCTTCCAGGACTTCTCACCTCCCCATCTCACCTCACCTCCTCATCCAACTCTACAACCATCCAAAACTCTAACTCTGTCATCTTGTGCAGCCCTTTCGTAATGGATGCTCAGAGACTTCATCAGGAATGTAAAGGGTATTGATTGATGAGGAAAAACTGTACAGAGGGTACCATCTGCGTCCCCCCCCCACCCCAACCCCGCTGGGCCCAAAGCAGCCCGCTGTCTGCCCCAGATGCCGTCTACCTAAGACAGGACTCCACTTCCTAGGATGATTAAACACTCTCGTTCACAATTGGTCATTTTGGTGGGAATAATGTAGGGAGGAGCTACACGATAAATGGAAGAACCATAAAGGGTGTAGAGACGCAGAGGGACCTGGGTGTGCAAGTCCACAGATCCTTGAAGGTGACGTCACAGGTGGATAAGGTGGTGAAGAAGGCATATGGCATGCTTGCCTTTATAGGACGGGGCATAGAGTATAAGAGTTGGGGTCTGATGTTGCAGATGTATAGAACGTTGGTTCGGCCGCATTTGGAATACTGCGTCCAGTTCTGGTCGCCACACTACCAGAAGGACATGGAGGCTTTGGAGAGAGTACAGAGGAGGTTTACCAGGATGTTGCCTGGTGTGGAGGGGCTTGGTTATGAGGAGAGATTGGGGAAACTGGGGTTGTTCTCCTTGGAAAGACGGAGGATGAGGGGAGACTTAATAGAGGTGTATAAAATTATGAAAGGCATAGATAGGGTGAACGGTGGGAAGCTTTTCCCCGGGTCGGTGGTGACGTTCACGAGGGGTCATAGGTTCAAGGTGAAGGGGGGGAGGTTTAACACAGATATCAGAAGGACATATTTCACACACAGGGTCGTGGGGGCCTGGAATGTGTTGCCGGGCAAGGTGGTGGAGGCGGACACATTGGGAACGTTTAAGACTTATCTAGACAGCTATATGAACGGAGTGGGAATGGAGGGATACAAAAGAGTAGTCCAGTTTGGACCAGGGAGCGGCGCGGGCTAATTGTTCCTTGTTTCTCGTTTCAAGGCTTCATTCTATGATCATCTTGCTGGTGCCAGTACAGAGCGAGACTGCGGATAGTTGGGAACCTGTCTCGGGGGCAGGGAATTCATATGGTGTTCGTGGAAGTGGAAATGACTAGGGTTGGGAAGCATTTTCCGATCGGGGCCATTGTGATCTCCTGGACTCGTTTCGATCGCCTCAGGGGGTCGGAGAGGAATTTCCCAGATTTTTTTTCCCCATATTGGCCCTGGGGTTTTTCACTCTGGGTTTTCGCCTCTCCCTGGAGATCACATGGTCTGGAATGGGGGGGTGGGGGTGAGTTAATAGGTTGTAATGAACAAAGCATCGTAGCTGTGAGGGACAGCTCGGTGGATAGGATATTGGTATGTAGATAGGCTGGAAAATTGGGCGGGGATCCTGGATTCAGGATTCAATCCTGGACCGGGGAGCGGCGCGGGCTTGGAGGGCCGAAGGGCCTGTTCCTGTGCTGTATTGTTCTTTGTTCTTTGTTGGTCCCTCAAACCAGCTGACCCTCTTCTGCTGTGTTGCTTTTAAAGGGACAATCACCACATTCTTCCTCCTCCCTTTTCTCCACAATTAGTCCTTTCTGAACTACTTCTCCACCTTTCTCTCCTACTCTCAGATTCTTCTTAAAACCTGCCTCTTTGACCAACTTTTTGCTGACTTGGTATTATTTTTATTTTGCTTCTGTGAAGCCTTTTGGGATGTTTTCCTATGTTAAAGGCGCTGTTGTTGAATTTGTTTACAGTGGGAGGGTTAAGATTACTTTTTTTTAATCTCCTCAGTGCTTTTGTAATTGAAGTGCATCCCAAACAGCTGCCTACTCACAAACCCAGAAAGTCATATCTGTAATATGAGTAACCTAACTGTGAGACTGGGATAGATAACTAGTGGGGCCTGAATATTGCATATGCTGTACACACGCAATCAGCCAGTCTTTTACTTCTGGCCACAAACGTAAATTGAACAAGGTTTCATGCTAGCTGACCAGTTAAGGACTGGCCAGCATGAAACCCACCCCAACATTGCAGAATGGTTGTTGGCAGAGGTGGGTGTGTGATGGGCACTGGGTCCAGTGGACACCTGAAGAGGCTAAGGCAGCTTCCGGAAGGCTGCCAGGAGTTGTTGAGCCTCAGCAAGCTGTCCACGAAACAATATAAACATTGTATGAAATAAGGGCCACATTACCTGGTGGACATGCCCAGTGAACGGGCAATGCCGGTAGGCACTCTGCCCCCTCTTCATGGACTAGTGCCTGCACAAGTAGAGGCAGTGATTGACAGACGGAACATCCTAAGTAGAAGCAAGCCATTCAGCCCATCAAATCTGCTCCACTATTCAATGAGATCATGACTGATTTGATGCGATAATCCTCATCTCTGCTTTCCCACTTTATCCTCATAATCCTTGATTCCCTTACTGGTTAAAAATCTGTCCATCCAACCTTGAACATATTTAATGGCCCACACTCTTCAGCCCTCTCTGGTAAAGAATGCCACAGATTCACTACCCTCTGAGAGAAGGAATTATTCTTTATCACTGCCTAAAAAAATGGGTGACCCCTTACTCTGAGATTATGCCCTCTGGTTTTACATTTTCCCGGAAGTAGAAACATCATCTCAGCATCAAGCTGTCAAGCCCCCTGAGAATCCTACATGTCTCAATCATTCTTCTAATCTCCAATATTCAACATCTTTTATAAGAAAATCCCTTTATACCCAGGATTAACCTAGTTTTGAATACGGTGGGAGGGGGTAATGTTGTGAGCCTAGGGTATGAGGGTGGACTAATGAATGCACTTTTGCCCATTCAGGAGAAGTGAAGCCATGATGCTGTTGAGCACACACACATGGGTGGTGCGGTGCCCAACCTGCTCATTCCTTAGCAACTTTGAGATGGACAACGTAGAGCTCGAGTGTCAGTGTGGAACAAAGCCTTCATGTCACAGAGAGGCAGGGATCTCAGAGGAAGGTAAGAGTCCAGTGGACAGATGAGAGACCGGCGAAGAGTGCAAACAACGTAGAATCCTCTCATCTCAAATGAGAAATTCTAAGCAAGCTGATCTAGCAGTGATGATGCCACTATAATGCTATTGTCCATAGTCTCACCAGCCTGCCTGGCATGAACAATGGCAATGTGATGATTGATACCACTGGTTTATTGTTTTCTAACCTCATGTGCCATCCTCCAGAGGCACCCGGGACCCCAAGGATCCTGCCTTGACACCTGAGGAGGAGCCACAAACAGACTCATCTTTTCACACCCTCCCTCACTACTAGGCATCAGCTCAGATACAAGCACGTTGGTGGACTTTAGTTTGGCTCAGATGGTTGTGCACTGTGGGAAGGGAATGGCACACTCGTATGAGGAGCAGGTGGAGTAGACAATATCCAGGTTGCCAGCTGTCAGAGGATTGCTGGAGACCAGGACAAAGCTGAGTCTGAGATAGATGATGAGCCTCTGGAATCACCCATCAGGTGGCAGATGCCGGATGTCCAACAGGATGCACGGGAAGATCTGGTGGAGATCCATGAGGCTTTGTACATCATGGAGGAGTGTGAGCACTGAGTGCACAGCCTCATCCAGTGAGAGAGCAGTAGCTCTCATGGAGAGGCAGTTCCAGGGCAGAATCTGGGGTCATGTTAAGACCTGCAAACTCTCACACCAGTGGGTGGGAGATGAATGAGGCACCTAATCAATGATTAGCATCAATGTTTGCAGGAAGGTGCAGAGGTACCTCACGCTGGCATTTGTGAGCTCGTCTAGGGGTGCTCCGGATGAAGGCGCCAGCTCCCCATGCCCTCCTCCAAGGACTGCCATATCTGAGGAAGCTGTGCCAACTAAGGAGTGCCAGTCATTGTCCAGGAAACACCCTCCCAGACAGTGCCCACTCAGGCTCTGCTGAGGATGACTGCCATGGTCGTCAGGGCTGATGCAACAGCAGAGTCAGCTGGCTGCCTTCAATGCCACTGCCAGTAATGGTGGGGAGGTGGGGGCCATCAGCAGGGGCACCAAGACTCAGCACTCCCTAACATAAGGTGAGCACAAAGGGCGATTTTCACAGGCAACATAATTTACTTTCATCCTTTAATATTTGATGTCTGTGTAACATTTAACACATTAAGTAATGTTCATGGTACTGTGTACAATATTGATTTTGTTTTAGTGGCCTCCATACTTTCTTGTTTTCCACAGGCATATGGCACAGCTGTGGCTTAGGAGAGATGGTTGGAGCTTCAAACTTCATTACAGATATTGTGATTCGACATCGAGGGTGAAGAGATTGCCTCCTCTTGTTAAAGAGGTGGCATCCTTGGAATGAGGTTGAAACCATGCCATGGCAGCCTAGTTGAAGGTGCATTGAATTAAGGTGGCACTGATGTCCCTGCCTCCATGCAGGTTCTTGACGTTTATCTCCAACGTCCTCACCCGATGCCTCTCCAGGCTACTCATCAGATTCATTAATATAAGCAAATTGCTGCGGATGCTGGAATCTGAAACATCAGCTCTTTTCTCTCCTTACAGATGCTGCTAGACCTGCTAAGATTTTCCAGCATTTTCTCTTTTGGTCATCAGATTCATTACTGGAGTCATCCTCTGCAGCCTGTGGTGCTGCCTCGCTATCTTTACCCTCCAGTGGGGCCCTCTGCCAGAGCACAGCACAGCACGACTATAAGCATCACTCACTTTGGAGGATATTACAGTGCACCCCTGTTTGGTCCAGGCATCTTGATCATCACCTTTAGCAGCTCAGTGGTCCTCTCAAACACTGCCCTTGTTGAGGGATGACACCCATTTTACCTCTCTTCTGCCCCTGTTCCTGGGTGCCAGAGTGAGTCACCTTTTTAACTATCAGGATATAGAGGTTTGAAGTAATCCATACTTGTATTTGTGGGTATTTGAAAAAGAGATTTGTGCTCCCGTTCACATTAGGCGTGAATGGTGGTAAGAGCACAAAATCAGGTGAGAGGCCAAATCACCTTATACATAGTCGGGAAGTCCCATCGCGAATGTTCCCACTCCCAGCCAATGATGTAACAAGGTTCCCAACAATCAGTGTCAGGGATCCCCTTAGAATAAACTGAAATGAAATTATCAGGCTGCTAAGCCTGAAGGCTTCCCCTTCCCTCTCCCGTCCCCGGAAGTTCAGGCATACCCCCTCCCACATAATGGGAAACCCTCAGTGGAGTTCCTTAGAGGCCCTGCCCCTGGCCTCTGGCCCCATCACAGCAATGCCAAGGTGCAAGGGGGCATTGTCCAGCCGTGTCCCTCACCACCTGGGGGCTATACTCCCCTCTGAGTTCACAGTGTGGTTATCATGACTGATTTCAATGCAAATCCCTTTATGGCCCACTTGCAAGAGATAGCAGCCATAACAGGATTTGCGTCTGCAGTGAATGGTTCCAGCAAATCCGCCCCCCCCCTCCCCCATTATTCATTCATGCACCATGAGTGCAGGCCTGCGTGAATTACAGTTGATTTCCCAAGGGTGCACCTGGTAAACCAGCCTGGCGGAGAGCTCGGGTGAGTCCATCACTCAGGGGGCACTGCCCCCTGAACCTACTCCCTAGCAGTTCCTGGGACCTGTGCTTGGAAGGTCCCACTTTTTTTTTTGTATACATTTTTTGTATCGTTACAGCATTTAAAAGTGGTGCCCGGATCTTTAGCAATACTAAGTTACTGGCAGGGAAGGCTCAGTCAATGTCCACCTCACCAGCATGATGTTGTGGGACCCACCCTTGATTTTTTTTCCCCCAAGGTTCCTCATAAAACGGTAGAGAGAGCCACCATTATCCCTCTCCTCAGGGGCTATACTTATCTTTGCGCCCCCAGGGGCATTCCTTCAGCAGGTTTACGTTTGGATGAACCTTCTGTAAACCTTGCCTACATGATGTCACATCAGTGAAGTTTGAACAGACGGCGAGGGGAATATTATGGTGGGGGAGAGCTGATAAATTAAAATTTATTCAAATACATTTAAATGAGATTTTCACTTTGTGGGTGTGAACCTTGCAACGTCACTGACTAGGGGCAGGGAAAATCGCAGGATACGATCTCTCCGGAGAGAATCGCGTTTCCCGATTCTCTCCGCATTTTCATTCGTTGTTGCCTTCTCTCTGACGACAAACATGGGCTGAAAATCACCCCCTTTATTTATAGCTGATGAAGGAGCAGCGCTCCGAAAACTCATGATTCCAAACAAACCCGTTGGACTGTTGTGAGACTTCTTACTGTGCCCACCCCAGTTAAACGCCAGCTTCTCCACCTTATATTGTTAACCAGAAAACAAATGATGATTTTTCTTCTCTGTACTGCAGAAAAGAAAGCTGGTATTATAAAGCATTTTTGATGAGCTCCAACATCCAAAATGAAGTACAGCAAATTAAATATTTAAAAAATGTCATCAATGTTGTAATGTGGGAAAACCTGATCTGTACTGTGCCTCCTGCTCCATTTTTATATATTGAACTCTTGAGAGGTTTAATAAAACATACGTTAACGCTGTTGGTTATTTGTCATTTCATTAACTATAGTATTGGCTTATCACTACTCGGTGATAAGCAGTATTTAATGTTATAAGCAGCAATGGAACCAGTCAAAGAACAATATGGGGGCTCAATTGGATTGTCTTAAAAATGGGTGAGAGGATTGTGATATGTGACTAATCTTCTCTTATTCAATGTAATGAAGGCAGCTTTGTGCTGCCTGTTCATTTTGAATGATTGCTGCACCCAATGCTAATCACGCTGTGCATTCACTGTGCACATCAGTGGGAGGCCCAAAATAATAACTTATTAGCATCACAAAGTGAGCTTACACTGCTTAAAGCTAGCCTACACCTCTTAAAGGGAAGGTGCATGGTGGTTGCAACAGGTGATGGCAGTCATCCAGGATTTGGATCTGAGACAGAGTGAAGAGTGGCAGAATATGGGAGATGATGGCTTTTAGCCTTTTCAGTTAGGGCATGGTAGAGGATGTGGTGAGTAGCATTTCCTGTTTCTGCAAGAGGCCAAATAGAAGTTCAAAAAATAATGAATGTAGACAGCTATAGAGGTAAATGCCATGACTTAAGTCCTGAGGACCTGAATGAAGTGTTGTAAGAGGTTCAATGACCTCACAAGTGGTCAAGGAACGTGAATTGATCTTAAAATTCCCCATCTACAAACCACAATCTTCAAACATGCCTATTCACTACAATTCCATCACTCACCCACCAACAATCTGTATCAATCATGATTTACCCACCCTCACATACTTAGCACTGCTGCAAACTTCACATCCTTATCTCACAGCTTGCATACACTGTCATTCAACCAGGACAGTGATCCTCCTGCTCTCTGCTTCCTCCCCCACCCTCCAGGTCACTGCTTCCCTCCCTGACCCTCCCACTTTTCTCTGACCCTCCCGCTCTCCGCTTCCTACCCGACCCTCCAACTCGCCGCTTCCCTCCCTGATCCTCCAACTTACCGTTTCCCACCCCGAACCATTTGCCATGTGCCTCCCAACCCTCCCCACCCCTCTGCTTTCCTCCCTGCACCTTCCGCTTCCCTCCCTGTCCCTCCACTTCCCTTCCCGACTTTCCAACTCGCCACTTCCATTCCCGACCCTCTCACTCGCCACTTCCCTTCCCAACCTTCTTCTCATCACTGCCTGCCGCCTCCATCACATCACTCCCTCCCTGACTCTCTCTCACCTCTTCCCTTTCCAATTGTCCTGACTTCCTGCCTCATTCTCCCGCCTGAGAGCCGGGTGGGAGCTGGGCCATGGGAGGGTTCTGGGATCAGGGTCTGGAATCCTGGAACTGGATCCCAGCTACCATTTTTTCAGCTCCACGGAGTTTCTGTAATTCCATAACAATTCAGTTGCTCAGAGAGGATAAGAGGCAAGAAAGAGGGGTGCAGGTAGAATGAGAATTCTACAAATGGAACAAAGGGTCTTCCATCCTCCTGGACACAGAATTGAAGGTGATGGAAGAAGTGCCCAATGTGGATATGAAAGCACAGATCATTTAGACTCAGAATGGGGAAGGCCAGAGGGGATACTGAAAACGCACCAAGACCTAAGATTGAAGAAGGAATGGGATGAGAGGACAGTGAAGAGGAAGAAAGATCTGGAAGAGCACTATTATCGAAGCATTGTTGAAGCTTATAATTCTTGATAGCGAACGGGCTTACATTTTGTTAAGCACTAGAAACATAGAAACATAGAAAAATTACAGCACAAAACAGGCCCTTCGGCCCCACAAGTTGTGCCGAACATATCCCTACCTTTTAGGCCTACCTATAACCCTCTAGATCACTAGATCAGGCAAAGGATAAAAACGGTGCAGCTTTGAGCAAGTGAGTCTGCTGCAAAAAAAAGATCAAGAGTGTGTGACTGCACGCTGTGAATCTCAGGATACAGTCAGATCAGTGATTCAAGCAACACTGAATAGATTGGACACTTCTATCATCACAGATTGAGCTGAAACAAGAAATGTGGCCTGATCCACTTGATAGTTCCAGCATTTTCATTTATATATTATTGATGAATAAAAAGCTGTTGGCAATAATCCTTTGGGGGACACTATTTAACTCTAGGAATTAGGGTGTTTATCCATCGTATTGCAGCGCTACTCCGAATGTTGAAAATAGGAACTCATTGATAATATAGGTAATTGTATAATTCATTAGTCATATTGTAATTTAACTTAATCAAATTAACTCTCAAGGAAGGAAACAAAAAGGGTATGATTTAATAAAAAATAACTAAGTGTTGAACAAGTGAGTAAATGGGAGATTTTCAGACCAGTTTTTTGGATGAGTTTGAAAGAACAAAGAACAAAGAACAGTACAGCACAGGAAACAGGCCCTTCGGCCCCCCAAGCCTGTGCCGCTCCTTGGTCCAACTAGACCAATCGTTTGTATCCCTCCATTCCCAGGCTGCTCATGTGACTATCCAGGTAAGTCTTCAACGATGTCAGCGTGCCTGCCTCCACCACCCTACTTGGCAGCGCATTCCTGGCCCCCACCACCCTCTGTGTAAAAAAACATCCCTCTGATATCTGAGTTATACTTCGCCCCTCTCACCTTGAGCCCGTGACCCCTCGTGATCGTCACCTCCGACCTGGGAAAAAGCTTCCCACTGTTCACCCTATCTATCCCCTTCATAATCTTGTACACCTCTATTAGATTTCCCCTCATTCTCCGTCTTTCCAGGGAGAACAACCCCAGTTTACCCAATCTCTCCTCATAGCTAAGACCCTCCATACCAGGCAACATCCTGGTAAACCTTCTCTGCACTCTCTCTAACGCCTCCACGTCCTTCTGGTAGTGCGGCGACCAGAGCTGGACGCAGTACTCCAAATGTGGCCTAACCAGCGTTCTATACAGCTGCATCATCAGACTCCAGCTTTTATACTCTTATACCCCATCCTATAAAGGCAAGCATACCATATGCCTTCTTCACCACCTTCTCCATCTGTGTTGCCACCTTCAAGGATTTGTGGACTTGCACACCTAGGTCCCTCTGTGTTTCTATACTCCTGATGACTCTGCCATTTATTGTATAACTCCTCCCTACATTATTTCTTCCAAAATGCATCACTTCGCATTTATCCGGATTAAACTCCATCTGCCACCTCTCCGCCCAATTTTCCAGCCTATCTATATCCTGCTGTATTGCCCGACAATGCTCTTCGCTATCCGCAAGTCCAGCCATCTTCGTGTTATCCGCAAACTTGCTGATTACACCAGTTACACCTTCTTCCAAATCATTTATATATATCACAAATAGCAGAGGCCCCAGTACAGAGCCCAGTACAGAGAACTATGTGGTGGCGATTCCTACCGATACTATCAAGGACAAATGTATCAGTGGCAGGCAGGTTGGTGAAGGTGAGGTCAAGTATGTTTTTCTCTCTTGTTGGTTCCCTCACCACCTGCCGCAGTTCCAGTCTATCAGCCGTGTCCTTTAGGACCTGACCCACTCGGTCTGCAGTGATACTACCAAGCTACTCTTTGTGACGGTCATTGAAGTCCCCCATATAGAGTACATTCTGTGCCCTTGCCTCCCTCAAGTGGTGTTCAACATGGAGGACCACTGAACTATCAGCTGAGGGGGATGGTAATCAGCAGGAGGTTTCCTTGCCCATATTTGACCTGGTGCTATGAGAATTCATGGGGTCCAGTGTCGATGTTGAGGACTCTCAGAGCAATTCCCTCCTGACTTTATATGACTGTGCTGGGTCTGTCCTTCTGGTGAGACAGGATATATCCAGGGATGGTAATGATAGTGTCTGGGACCTTGTTATCTTTAAACAGGTGTTAATGCCTTCTGTGACTGCAAACAATCATATTGCAAAGAAATGCACCAACCATATTTACATTTGTAAGGCAGAGCTCCAGCCAATGGAGACAGTGGGGGTGATTCTCCCAGCCCGCTGTGCTGCTCTCGCAGCGCAACGGGTCAGGAGGACATCAGCGGAGGCTGTTTCGCAGGCTCCCTGCTGGGCGCCACAACCTCCACACGTTTATCAGGGCAAAGACTTTTAGCATCACCAGCTCTGCACCAGAAATTGGCCAAAGCTGATTTCAATATTTAAATCAGAATCATAGAAGAATCATAGAATCGCTACAGTACAGAAAGAGGCCATTCGGCCCATCGAGTCTGCACCGACCACAAACCCACCCAGGCCCTACCCCCATATCCCTATATATTTACCCACTAATTCCTCTAACCTACGCATCTCAGGACACTAAGGGCAATTTTTTAGCATGGCCAATCAACCTAACCCGCACATCTTTGGACTGTGGGAGGAAACCGGAGCACCCGGAGGAAACCCACGCAGACACGAGGAGAATGTGCAAACTCCACACAAACAGTGACCCAAGCCGGGAATCGAACCCAGGTCGCTGGAGCTGTGAAGCAGCAGTGCTAACCACTGTGCTACCGTGCCGCCCTTCCAGAATTTCCATATTACCAGTGGACCCAGGGCTGAAGACTCCAGGTCCACTAACATCTCCCCCCCACATTTTTCGCCATAAGGATTAACCCAGTTTTAGAACTTCATGGTCATTTTGTTATTGTAAGAAGTCTCACAACACCAGGTTAAAGTCCAACAGGTTTATTTGGTAGCAAATACCATAAGCTTTCGGAGCACTGCTCCTTCGAGGTGGTGTTGTGAGACTTCTTATTGTGTTCACCCCAGTCCAACGCCAGCATCTCCACATCATTTTGTTATTAACCAGGGCAGAAATATTGTTTATCAGGCTGAACACTTCCCTCTTTGAATATCTTCTACATTTCAAATAAAATGTAACTGGAATAGATTCTTGTCCCTATTTCATTAACTCCATATAGAGCAAGCAAATTGCAGTGAATCTCCAGAGGTTCATTTCACTGAAAGCAAAGGAGCAAACAAATAGCTAAATGCAAAACACTGTTCTAGCTAATGGTTCATCTGCCTCATTCTCTGAGGAACAGTTGGAAGACAAAATATAATGAAGTAAATCCCCTATTAGGAATGTATTAATCAATCATTTATTGTCTGTAGAGACCCCAAATTCCAGCACATTAAAGTAGTTTATTTATTAGTCACAAATAAGACTTACATTAACACTGCAATGAAGTTACTGTGAAATTTCCCTAGTCAGCCCACTCTGGCGCCTGTTCAAGTCAATGCACCTAACCTGCACATCTTTCAGACTGTGGGAGGAAACCGGAGCACCCGGAGGAAATCCACGCAGACACAGGGAGAATGTGCAAACACCACGCAGACAGTGACCCAAGCCAGGAATCAAATCCAGGTTCCTGGAGCTGTGAGGCAGCAGTGCTAACCATTGTGCCACCATACCGCCCACTATTACGATCATTCAATAAGCTTTACCTGTCTTGCTGAGTACTTTTTTTGAAAAATGGATGGTAAAGGGTATAACATATGTATTTAATTCTAGAGAGCAAACAGGATAATTGTATCATTATGGAAACTGCAACAGGCTGACAACAATTACTCACTAATAGGAGAAGAGGATAATTCTTAGTGTAGATGCAAACACAGCTTTAAATGTAGCTTGCAGCTTATTGTTGAATATGTCTAGTCTAAAATAAAACTCTCTCTAAATCAGTCCAAAGATGTGTGGGTTAGGTGGATTGGCCATGCTAAATTGTCCCTTAGTGTCAGGGGGACTAGCTAGGGTAAATGCATGGGGTTGTGGGGGTGGGGCCTGGGTGGGATTGTGGTCAGTGTGGACTTGATAGACCGAATGGCCTCCTTCTGCACCGTAGGATTCTATGAAATGAATTGAGAGTACAATCACTTTGATTGGGAAACAGTAAAAAAAGATGTTCAATAAAAAGTATCTGGAATTAAGAGTCTACTGATGACCATGAAACCATTGTTGATTGTCGGAAAAACCCATCTGGTTCACTAATGTCCTTTAGGGAAGGAAATCTGCCGTCCTTACCTGGTCTGGCCTACATGTGACTCCAGAGTCACAGCAATGTGGTTGACTCTCAATTGCCCTCTAAAATGGCCTAGTAAGCCACTCAGTTGTATTAATCACTACAAAGAAAAGGATAGACCACCTGGCATCGACCTAAGCACTGGAAAAGACAACAGCAAAACAAATAGCCCTGTCAACCCTGCAAACTCCTCCTTACTAACATCTGGGGGCTAGTGCCAAAATTGGGAGAGCTGTCTCAGACTAGTCAAGCAACAGCCTGACATAGTCAGTTTCATGGAATCATATCTTATAGATAACACCCCAGACATCACCAATAACATCTCTGAATATGATGTGGTGCCAATCAAGTGGGCTGCTTTGTCCTGAATGGTGTCAAGATTCTTGACTGTTGTTAGAGCTGCACCCATCCAAGCAAGTGGGGAGTATTCTATCACACTCCTGGCTTGTGCCTTGTAGATGGTGGATCAGCTATGGGGAGTAAGGAGGTGAGTTACTCGCCACAGTATTCCTAGCCTCTGGCCTGCTCTTGTAGCCATTGTGTTTATGTGATGAGTCCAGTTGAGTTTCTGGTCATTGGTAATCCCAAGATTGTTGACAGTCGGGGATTCTGTGATGGTAACACCATTGAATGTCAAGGGGTGGTGATTGAAGTGTCTTTTATTGGTGATGGTCATTGTCTGGCATTTGTGTGGCGTGAATGTTACTTACCACTTGTCAGCCCAAGCCTGGATATTGTCCAGATCTTGTTGCATTTGGACATGGGCTGCTTCACTATCTGAGGAGTCGCGAATGGTGCAATCATTGGCGAACATCCCCACTTCTGACCTTATGATGGAGGAAAGGTCATTGATGAAGCAGCTGAAGATTGCTGGGCCTAGGGCACTATCCTGAGAGACTCCTGCAGAGATGTCCTGGAGTTGAGATGACTGACCCTCCACAACCACAACCATCTTCCTATGTACCAGGTATAACTCCAACCAGCAGAGAGTTTGCCCCCTGATACCCATTGATTCCAGTTTTGCTAGGGCTCCTTGATGCCACACTCGGTCAAATGCGGCCTTGATGGCAAGGGCTGTCACTCTCACCTCACCTCTGGAATTCAGCTCTTTCATCCATATTTGAACCAAGGCTGTAATGAGGTCAGGAGCTGAGTGACCCTGGCAAAACCCAAACTGGGCAAGTTATTGCTGAGCAGGTGCTGCTTGATAGCACTGTTAATGACCCCTTCCATCAATTTTCTGATGTTCGAGAGCTAATCGGCCGGGCTGGATTTGTCCTGCTTTTTGTGTACAGGACATACCTGAACAATTTTCCACATTGTCAGGTAGATGCCAGTGTTGTAACTGTACTGGAAGAGCTTGGCTAGGGGAGCGGCAAGTCCTGGAACACAAGTCTTCAGTACTATTAACGGAATGTTATCAGGGCCCATTGCCTTTGCAGTATCCAGTATCTTTGTCTCCAACCATTTCTTGATATCACGTGGAGTGAATCGAATTGGCTGGAGTCTGACATCTGAAGATGGTGGGGACCACTGGACGAGGCTGAGATGGATCATCCACTCAACACTTCTGGCTGAAGATTGCTGCGAATGCTTCAGCCTTATCTTTTGCACTGATGTGCTGGGTTCCTTCATCATTGAGGATGGGGATATTTGTGGAGCCTCCTCCTCCAGTGAGTTGTTTAATTGTCTACCACCATTCATGACTGGATATGGCAGGACTGCAGAGATTAGATCTGATCCTTTGGTTGTGGGATCGCTTAGCCCTGGCTATCACTTGCTGTTTATGCCATTTGGCATGCAAGTAGTCCTGTTTGGTAGCTTCACCAGGTTGACACCTCATTTTTTAGATATGCCTGGTGTTGCTCCTGACATGCCCTCCTGCACTCTCCATTGAACCAGGGTTGATCCCCTGCCTTGATGGCAATGGTTGAGTGATGATATGTCGGGCCATGAGGTTGCAGATTGTGCTGGAGTACAGTTCTGCTGCTGTTGATGGTCCACAGCGCCTCACGGATACCCAGTCTTGAGTTGCTGGAGCTGTTCGAAGTCTGTCCCATTTAGCACGGTGATAGTACTACACAACACGATGGAGGTTATTCTCAATGTGAAGGCTGGACTTCGTCTCCCCAAAGACTGTGCGGTGGTCACTCTTACCAATGCCATCATGGACAGATGCATCTGCAGCCGGCAGATTTGTAAGGATAAGGTCAATATGTTTTTTCCTCTTGTTGGTTCCTTCATCACCTACTGCAGATCCAGTCTAGCAGTTATATCCTTTAGGACCCAACCAGCTCAATGAGTAGTGTTGCTGTCGAGCCACTCTTGGTGATAGACATTGAAATCCCCCACCCAAAGTTCATTTTGCACCCTTGCCATCTTCAGTGCTTCCTCCAAGTGTTGTTCAACATGGAGGAGTACTGATTCATCAGCCGAAGGAGGGCGGTACCTGGTAACCAGGAAGAGGTTTCCTTGTCCATGTTTCACCTGAAGCCATGAGATTTCATTGGGTCCGGAGTCGATGTTATGGACTCTCAGGGCAACTCCCTCCCGACGGTTTACCACATGCTGCCGCCACCTCTGCTGGGTCTGTCCTGTCGGTGGTAATAGGGCAAAGGGTATAGGGAAAGACCATGATAAAAATAAGATTTATGGTTTTGCAGGAGTCCAGAATCAAAAGCCCAATGGTATGTTCCTTCAGAGGTTAGCCGCTGACTGGTACAGTGCAATTCATCTTTCCAAAAGCAAAGGCTTTCACATTGGGAGAAGACATGTCGAGATGAATTAGTCTTGAAGATACGGAGGTTCCAATGTTCCAGTAGTTCATGGTGTAGATGAGAACCAGGCAATTTATTTGGACAGAAGACTTCCTACTGATCCCTGTCAGGTGGTAGAATGGTAGACTGCCTAATCTCAGTTCTACACAACACTATTACAGGTTCTAGCAGCCTGGGGGAGGTCATGTGACATACCTCGCACTTCTTTTCCTGGATCCTGGACAAATTACGTATTTTCCAGCTTAGGAGCCTTGAGGCGTTGAATAGAGGAGACAGGGTCGCTTTTGTCCTTTGTAAACATATTGGCCGGGATTCTCCCAAAAAATTCGAAGTCACCAATTTGCGTGAAAACGGGAGTAACTCCCGTTGGTTCTTTTAGCGGGATTTTCAGAATTAATCTCCCACACTCTGAACACTGCAGAGTGCCTAGTAGGATTCCCTCTGAAAATCAGAGAGCAGGGCCTATTCCCACTGGAGAGGCCGACAACATAACGCTGAGCAGGCCACTGCACATGCACTGATGTATCAGCGCCAAGATTGGCACATGTGCAGTGGCCCCACATTGCCGGCTTCCCGATCGCTGGCCTGTCCCACGACCCCACATCACTGCCCCTTTCATTGCTGGCATCCGGACCTCCTCAGGCAGGTCCCATTGTCTCCCACCAGACCTGATCTCCTTGATCCCGCTCCACCCCCCCCAGCAGTCCTGACCGCCCCCCCCGCCCCCCCCGTAGCCCCAACCCTACTCCTGCCCCCCTGCACCCCCCGACCTGATTGCTGCCTACCCTCCCTCTGCCTGCGATCCTTTAGCTGCAATCCTTTTGCTGAGTGGCAGCGGGACCCCCCCCCCCCCCCACCAATCGTCCCCAAAGGGCCTTGCCTCCAATAGGCCCCACCCTCTTACCATTGCCCGATGCCCGGTGGGCGGTGCCAAGGTGCCCCTTGGGCATTGCCATTTTGCCCCTTGAGCAGTGCCAGGAGGCCGGGCTGGCACTGCCAAGTGGCAATGCCCAAGGGGCACCCCCCTTACCCACGATCTCCTGGGGGGATTTCAATGACCTCCCTTCACTCCAACGGGGTCGGGCCCCCTGTTCCCCATTAGTGGGGAGCAGGAGTAAATTCCACGAGTGCGATCCACTCCTGGTGGGGGGGAGATGCTTGCGGGCCTGGAGACTTCAGTCCCGGGCCCGCAAATCAGATGTAAATTCAAATTTAAATATTGAAATCAGCTCTGTGGTGTGGAGCTGATGGCGCTACAAATCTTCATCTGGGAAACCGTAGAGGCCCGGGTGCTCAGTGGGGAGCCCACAAAATGTCTCCTGACTGGGAGAATCGCCACCAAATGTTTTCTTTTTGTGACGTTCTTTCCCAATGTCCTTTCCATCCCATAGTTATTTGCATGTCCTTTTGATGTTTCTCATTGCTTCACTGAAATTATCTTTGTATCTGCAGGAAGTAACCTTCTACCTTTGCCAGGTAATTTTATGGCAGGTGAGCCATGCATAATCTGGAAGCATGCAGAGTGTGTGAGTTGTGACATCAAAAAACTTTAAACACTGATTTAGTGCACAACCTGACATTTTAGGGTTCAGAGCAATTGGAAGGTTTGTCAGGAGAAAGACTGCTTCAGTAAGTAGGTTTATAGTTTAGTTCCTCTCAGGCTGCAACATGACTTGGAAACAGAGAACATGAAGGCTCTGCCAATGGCCATCGAGATTACCCTGGCCCTAGATTTCTAAGCTAGCATTCGAGGTGGCAGGAGGTGACATTTGCAACATTTCACACTTTGCTGCACAACTTTGTTTCTTGGAGGTGATAGAGGTCTAGTACAGATAGGGACATAATCATTTTCTCTCTTACCAAAAAGGAGGAGGTGCGATCATGTGGTTTTTGCCAAGCTGGCAGGAGAGTGCAGATGCATCTAGGTAGCTCTGTGGGACTCACATATTAACTGAAAGTGATCTGGTATTGCTCTCACCTTTCATGGCGGTGTTGCAGTGGTTGGCCAGTCAGCAAATCTTTGGTATCCAAAAGCAAAAACGCAGAAGAGGGAAAGAGAAAGTTCCATCGTCACAGCATCTGTGTCTTGCACCATACAGATAGCAAGATAACGGTGAAGGAACAGAAAGCAGGGATAAATCATCGTTGCGAATGTTCCTGGCAATGCCAAGGGTTGAAATATAGTGGAATGACTGATGGAGGCTTATTGCACTGAGCAGCATGAGATGTTGGTGGTGCGGATGGTAGAACATGTCTTTTGAAAATGCATTTGTTGACTTTAACCATCCATGTGAGATCTTTGAACTTTTGCCAGTATTGATGCGCGTTATCACACACAAGGCTTGAGATGCTCAGGAAATAAAGGCTTTTATTTACTGTTACAACGAAGCTACTAAGTATAGTACACGATCCCAGACTGAGGGGTCCCAGACAGAGCAGTAACCTTTATACCTCTCCCAGGACGCGGAGCCCGACTGGGATGTACCATAATAACTATAATACAAGGTGTAACAGCCCAACCCTAACCCCAACAGCAACAAGTAGAACAACCCATCCCTAACCCCAACAGCAACATATATACATACTTGTAGTACTGGCCAGACCCTGGCTCAGTACTATCTAGTGGGAACCAACGATGGTTCACCACATTCACCCCTCCTTTGAAGACAAAGGCCAGCGGGGTACAAAAAAACAGAATAATTTGTCATCAGTCTATAAGTTCAGACGGTCAGGGGGACCGCACCGTCGTTGTGACCTCCTCAAAACCGGTGATGACACCGGAGTAGGCACTCACGGTGGCGTTCTCCCCAGGGCGATGTCCAACGGTTCCTCCACAGTCTCACGGGCCGGTTGACCCCGAGGTGATGATAATCCGTTGAGTTCCGACACGCCCTGAAGTGGCGACAATCCTCTGGACTCAGGCAAGCTGTACACGGGAGTAAAAGGGTTAAGTAATGGTCCCGATGCTGCCCGCGCCGTGTCCGGAGGGGAGACAATAGTTGGGGGTTTCTAACAGGGGGTATGGGAGTGACAGGGGTTTCTACGTCCCCTGCTGGCGCCAGGTCTCGGATCGAGACCGTGTCCTCTCGCCCGTCAGGGTATGCCACATAGGCATACTGAGGGTTGGCGTGGAGGAGATGGACCTGTTCGACCAACGGGTCGGACTTGCGGGCCCTTACATGTCGCCGCAGGAGGACAGGTCCTGAGTACGTCAACCATAGAACATAGAACATAGAACATAGAACATTACAGCGCAGAACAGGCCCTTCGGCCCACGATGTTGCACCGACCAGTTAAAAAAAAAACTGTGACCCTCCAACCTAAACCAATTTCTTTTCGTCCATGAACCTATCTACATAACCAAGACGGTAATGAGGTCCCAGAGGAAGACTTCCGAGGGAATGAAAACAGCCTCTCATGGGGAGTAGCGTTGGTTGCCGTACACAGGAGTGAGCGTATGGAATGGAGCGCATCAGGGAGCACCTCTTGCCAACGGGAGACTGGAAGGCTTTTTGACTTCAACGCCAGTAAGACAGCCTTCCAGACTGTAGCATTCTCACGTTCCACCTGTCCGTTACCCCTAGGGTTGTAGCTCGTGGTTCTACGAGAGGCAATCCCGTATGAGAGCAGGTATTGGCTCAAGTCATCGCTCATGAACGACGAGCCCCTATCGCTGTGAATGTAGCAGGGGTACCCGAACAGGGTGAAAAGATCACGGAATGCCTTGATAACCGTGGCAGCGGATGTATCAGAGCAGGGAATAACAAAAGGGAATCTCGAGTACTCATCAATGATGTTGAGGAAGTACACATTCCGATCTGTTGAGGGAAGGGGGCCCTTAAAGTCGACACTCAGTCTTTCGAAGGGACGAGTGGCCTTGACTAATTGTGCCCGGTCAGGTCGGTAAAAGTGCGGTTTGCATTCCGCGCATACCCGACAGCTTCTCGTTATGGACCTGACATCCTCCACCGAGTAGGGCAGATTGCGGGCTTTTACAAAGTGGTAGAGCCGAGTGACCCCAGGATGGCATAGGTCATTATGGAGAGCCTGCAAACGGTCCTCCTGTATACTGGCGCATGTTCCACGCGACAGGGCATCCGAGGGCTCATTGAGTTTCCCTGGACGATACATGATGTCGTAATTATAGGTGGAGAGTTCAATTCTCCACCTCAAGATCTTGTCGTTCTTGATCTTGCCCCTCTGCGTGTTATTAAACATGAACGCCACGGACCGCTGGTCCGTGATCAGGGTGAACCGTTTTCCTGCCAAGTAATGGCGCCAATGCCTGATGGCCTCCACAATGGCCTGTGCCTCCTTTTCCACCGCTGAATGTCGAATTTCGGGGCCTTGGAGGGTGCGGGAAAAAAAGGCGACGGGCCTGCCCGCCTGGTTAAGTGTAGCGGCCAGGACGAAATCAGATGCATCGCTCTCCACCTGAAAGGGGATGGACTCATCAACAGCGTGCATCGTGGCTTTCGCGATGTCGGCTTTTAGTTTATCAAAGGCCAATCGAGCCTCTGGTGTTAGGGGAAAAGAGGTGGACTTGATGAGCGGACGGGCTTTGTCCGCGTAATTGGGAACCCACTGTGCATAATAAGAGAAGAAGCCTAAGCATCTTCTCAGTGCTTTTGCACTAGTGGGCAAGGGAAGTTCAAAGAGGGGACGCATATGGTCTGGATCAGGGCCAATGACCCCGTTTTCCACCACGTATCCGAGGATGGCTAAACGGCGCGTACGAAATACACACTTCTCCCTGTTGTAGGTCAGATTCAGGCGAGATGCAGTGCGTAGGAACTTCAGGAGATTTGTGTCGTGGTCCTGTTGGTCATGGCCGCAGATGGTGACATTATCCAGGTACGGGAAGGTAGCCCGCAGCCCGTTCTGGTCCACCATTCGGTCCATAGCACGCTGGAAGACCGAGACCCCATTGGTGACACCAAAGGGAACCCTGAGAAAGTGATAGAAGCGACCATCCGCCTCAAAAGCCATGTATTGTCGGTCCTCTGGGCGAATGGGGAGTTGGTGGTAGGCAGACTTGAGGTCTATGGTGGAGAACACCCAGTACTGCGCAATCTGATTGACCATTCAGATATGCGCGGGAGGGGATACGCATCCAGCTGCATGTATCTATTAATGGTCTGACTATAGTCAATGACCATCCGGGGTTTGTTCCCACTCTTGACCACCACGACCTGCGCTCTCCATGGACTAGCGCTAGATTGTATGATCCTTTCCTTGAGGAGCCGCTGAACTTCAGATCGAATGAAGATCCGATCCTCAGCGCTGTAACGCCTACTCTTAGTCGCAATGGGCTTGCAGCCTGGCACAAGATTCTGGAACAGGGAGGGTGTGGTAATCTTCAGCGTCGAGAGGCTACAGGTGGGGCGCGTTGGGCAATTTGGAAGCTGCTGTTCTCCCACTGAAAGCGGAGGGAGTGGCCCACCGTACTGTAGGGTTACACTCTTCAAGTGGACCATGAAATTTAGTCCAAGGAGTATTGGCGCGCAAAGGTGCGGCGACACCAGGAGCACGTAAACCGTGCCTTGCACCGTTAAATTTACCACGCAACTCCCTAGCACGGTGACAAACCGGGACCTTGATGCCATAGAAATTGTCTGTTTGACAGGTTGGATCTGGAGGCCACACCGCTTCACAGCGTCTGGGTGAATAAAACTCTCAGTGCTCCCGCTGTCAAACAGACAATAAATCAAGTGGTTGTTTACCTGAATGTCCATCATAGACTTGTCGAATCTATGAGGGTTGGCCTGGTCCAGGATGATCGACGCCACCGTTGGTTCGTGAGCGCCACTGCAGGCAGCTGAAATAGACGAAGATGACCCCTGCTGGTCGTTCGCGGTCGGTGCCGACCAACATGGCCGCTCCCATAGGTCGCACGTGGGTGATGGCGCCAAAATCAGCGAACCCTGGTGGTCATGCATCTCCGACTCCGTCGACTGTAATGGCGTCGTCCTGGCCTCGCACGTGGACGAAACCCTCGACGATGCCGACGACGAAGAACCGGGCTCCGGGGAGTCGCAGGCCGCACTGCTGTTCCTAGAAGTAAGTTTAGATGAGTGTGAGGCCAATATGTTGTTCCCAATGTAGGATGTGGGAGGTCCTGGAGGCTCCTAGCCTCCCGGACGACCATATCTGTGCTGGGTGTGTTGAGCTGCGGTTCCTAAGGGACCATGTTAGGGAACTGGAATTGCAGCTCGAGGACCTTCGCCGGGTTAGGGATAGTGAGGAGGTCATTGACAGGAGCTATCGGCAGGTGGTCACACCGGGACCACGGGAGGAGGGTAACTGGGTAACAGTGAGGAAGGAGAAAGCTCGGTTGATGGTGAGCACCCCGGTGGATGTGCCCCTTAATAATAAGTACTCCTGTCTGAGTACTACTGGGGTGGACAGCCCACCTGGGGGAAGCAGCGGTGGCAGTGTCTCTGGAGCTGAGCCTGGCCCAGTAGTGCAAAAGGGTAAGGAAAGGAGGGTAGTGCTAATTGGGGACTCTAGGGTGAGGGGGTCAGATAGGCGTTTTTGCGGACACAGACGGGACTCTCGGATGGTGGTTTGCCTCCCTGGTGCAGGGGTCCGGGATGTCTCTGGTCGAGTCCCAGAAATCCTGAAGGGGGAGGGAGAGGAGCCGAAGGTCGTGATGCATATAGGTACTGCTGACATAGGTAGGAAGAGGGAAGGGGTCATGAAAAGAGAATATAGGGAGTTAGGTAGACAGCTGAGAAAGAGGAATGCAAAGGTAGTAATCTCGGGATTGCTGCCTGTGCCGCGGGAGAGCGAGAACAGGAATCGGTGGAGAATGAATGCGTGGCTGAGGGACTGGAGCAAGGGACAAGGATTTGGGTACTTGGATCATTGGGACCTCTTTAGGGGCAGGTGTGACCTGTTTAAAAAAGACGGGTGGCACTTGAATCCCAGGGGGACCAATATCCTGGCGGGAAGGTTGGCTAAGGCTACTGGAGAGACTTTAAACTAGAAAGGTTGGGGGGAGGGAATCGAAATGAGGGGACTGAGAGCGAGGAGGTTAGCTCGCAAATAGATAAGGAATGTAGACAGGGTAAGAGGGAGGTTAGACGAGTGATGGAGAAGGGAAGTGCTCAGGCTGAAGGTCTGAGATGTGTCTATTTTAATGCCAGGAGTGTAGTGAATAAAGTGGATGAGCTTAGAGCGTGGATTGCTGCTTCGAATTGTGATGTGGTGGCCATTACGGAGACTTGGATGTCTCAGGGACAGGACTGGGTGCTTCAGGTGCCGGGTTTTAGATGTTTCAGGAAGGACAGGGAGGGAGGCAAGAGAGGGGGGGGAGTGGCACTGTTGATCAGGGATAGTGTCACGGCTGTAGAGAAGGTGGACGCCGTGGAGGGATTGACTACGGAGTCTCTGTGGGTGGAGGTTAGGAACAGGAAGGGGTCGGTAACTTTGCTGGGTGTTTTCTATAGGCTGCCCAATAGTAACAGAGATGTTGAGGAGCAGATGGGGAAACAGATCCTGGAGAGATGTAGGAATAACAGAGTTGTCGTGATGGGAGATTTTAATTTCCCAAACATAGATTGGAATATCCCTAGGGCTAGGGGTTTGGATGGAGAGGCGTTTGTTAGGTGTGTCCAGGAGAGTTTCCTGACACAGTATGTGGATAAGCCTACTAGAGGAGAGGCTGTACTTGATCTGGTGCTGGCTAATGAACCTGGACAGGTGGAGGATCTCTCGGTGGGTGAGCATCTTGGGGATAGCGATCATAATTCTATCTCCTTCACGATAGCATTGGAAAGAGATAGGATCAGGCAGGCTAGGAAAGTGTTTCTCTGGAGTAAAGGGAAATACAGTGTCATCAGGGAGGAAATTAGACGGGTAAATTGGAAGGAGGCATTCTTGGGGAAAAGTACCGAAGGAAAGTGGAGGATTTTCAAGGAATGTTTGTCTGGAGCTCTGCATGACAACGTTCCGATGAGACAGGGGGGTGTTGGTAGGGTACGGGAACCGTGGTGCACGAAGGTTGTGATGAACCTGGTGAATAAGAAAAGAGAGGCGTACAGAAGGTTCAGAGAGCTAGGAGGTGTTAAGGATTTAGAGGAGTATACGGGATGTAGGAAGGAGCTTAAGAAGGAAATTAGGAGAGCGAGAAGGGGTCATGAGAAGACCTTGGCGGGTAAGATTAAGGAGAATCCCAAGGCTTTCTACAAATATGTCAAGAGTAAAAGGATGAGATGTGAAGGCATAGGACCCTTAAAAGGTGAAGGGGGAAAAGTTTGTGCGGAACCGTTAGAAATGGCGGAGGTGCTTAATGAATACTTTACCTCGGTATTCACGGTGGAAAGGGATCTGGGTGGTTGTACTGCTGGTTTGCGGTGGACAGAAAGGATCGAGCATGTGGACATAAAGAAAGAGGATGTGTTGGAACTATTGAATGGCATCAAGGTTGGTAAGTCGCCGGGACCGGATGGGATGTACCCCAGGTTACTGTGGGAGGCGAGGGAGGAGATTGCGGAGCCTTTGGCGATGATCTTTGCATCGTCGATGGAGACGGGAGAGGTTCCGGAGGATTGGAGGATTGCAGATGTGGTCCCTATATTCAAGAAAGGGAACAGGGACAGCCCGGGAAATTACCGACCGGTGAGTCTAACCTCAGTGGTTGGTAAGTTGATGGAGAGGATCCTGAGAGACAGGATTTATGATCATCTAGAGAAGTTTAGTATGATCAAAAGTAGTCAGCACGGCTTTGTCAAGGGCAGGTCGTGCCTTACGAGCCTGGTTGAGTTCTTTGAAAATGTGACCAAAC
Organism: Mustelus asterias; assembly: GCF_964213995.1. NCBI lineage: Eukaryota > Metazoa > Chordata > Chondrichthyes > Carcharhiniformes > Triakidae > Mustelus > Mustelus asterias. Next base: position 39,144,489 of record NC_135810.1, read on the forward strand.
ACATTGACAAAGGAAGAGCGGTGGATGTGGTCTATATGGACTTCAGCAAGGCGTTCGATAAGGTCCCCCATGCAAGACTTCTTGAGAAAGTGAGAGGGCATGGGATCCAAGGGGCTGTTGCCTTGTGGATCCAGAACTGGCTTGCCTGCAGAAGGCAGAGAGTGGCTGTGGAGGGTGTGGTGGACCTCAGTTGTGCCTTTGTCCTATATGGACCACCGTTTTGTGTGTTTGTCATACCTGGACACATTCCCTTCCAGTTTGGTTCCTCCCCTCAGCACCTAGTATAAAGGTGGCTGTCTCCTCCCCCTTGTTCAGTCCAGGTCGGTTAATTGTTGGGATCTGCTCCTGATTCTGTTGTGAATAAAAGCCTACACTTATATTGGCATATCGGTAGTCTTTCGCCTTATTGATAGTGCATCAGAGGGGTCTTTCTCTGCATGGAGGTCAGTGACCAGTGGAGTGCCCCAGGGATCTGTTCTGGGACCCTTGCTGTTTGTCATTTTCATAAATGACCTGGATGAGGAAGTGGAGGGATGGGTTGGTAAGTTTGCTGACGACACCAAGGTAGGTGGTGTTGTGGATAGTTTGGAGGGATGTCAGAAGTTGCAGCGAGACATAGATAGAATGCAAGACTGGGCGGAGAAGTGGCAGATGGACTTCAACCCGGATAAGTGTGTGGTGATCCATTTTGGCAGATCCAATGGGATGAAGCAGCAGTATAATATGAAGGGTACCATTCTTAGCAGTGTAGAGGATCAGAAGGACCTTGGGGTCCGGGTCCATAGGACTCTTAAATCGGCCTCGCAGGTGGAGGATGCGGTCAAGAAGGCGTACGGCGTACTGGCCTTCATTAATCGAGGGATTGAGTTTAGGAGTCGGGAGATAATGCTGCAGCTTTATAGGACCCTGGTTAGACCCCACTTGGAGTACTGCGCGCAGTTCTGGTCACCTCATTACAGGAAAGATGTTGAAGCCATTGAAAGGGTGCAGAGGAGATTTACAAGGATGTTGCCTGGATTGGGGGGCATGCCTTATGAGGATAGGTTGAGGGAGCTTGGTCTCTTCTCCCTGGAGAGACGAAGGATGAGAGGTGACCTGATAGAGGTTTACAAGATGTTGAGAGGTCTGGATAGGGTAGACTCTCAGAGGCTATTTCCAAGGGCTGAAATGGTTGCTACGAGAGGACACAGGTTTAAGGTGCTGGGGGGTAGGTACAGAGGAGATGTCAGGGGTAAGTTTTTCACTCAGAGGGTGGTGGGTGAGTGGAATCGGCTGACGTCGGTGGTGGTGGAGGCAAACTCGTTGGGGTCTTTTAAGAGACTTCTGGATGAGTACATGGGATTTAATGGGATTGAGGGCTATAGATAGGCCTAGAGGTGGGGATGTGATCGGCGCAACTTGTGGGCCGAAGGGCCTGTTTGTGCTGTGGCTTTCTATGTTCTATGTTCTAGATCGGCATACTTTCGAATAGTGCCCCTTCTTACCGCAGGCGGAGCACAACACAGCTTTAGTGGGACACCGTTGCCGAGCATGCTTCGCTCCCCCACAGAAATAACACCGCGGGCCGCCCGGAGCTGCTGCCGTCGTCAGGCCCGAGTGTGGGCACGCCATCACGCAGTTTTTTGAACCCGAGGGACGAGGAGGGATCAGCGACTGCTCCTGCCATGTTGTCTCCACGTGGTCTTCAGGATACAATACTAGGCTTTTGGAGGCCGTCTCCAACGTATCCGCTAGTTCTATCGACTTAGTGAGGTCAAGATTACCTTGCTCCAGCAGTCTGAGTCGGATATAAGATGATCCGATTCCCGCCACAAACGCATCTCGAGCGAGGTCGTTCATATTCTGGTCTGCCGACACTGCTTTGCAGTTACAGCCCCTGGCTAGCTGTAGGAGCTCGTTCGCGTATTCTTCCGTCGTTTCGCCAGGCTGCCGTCGTCGAGTGGCTAAGAGGTATCGAGCATGCATTTCGTTTGGCGGTTTAATGTAACGCTTCTTAAGAAGCTCGAGGGCCCTTGTGTAGTCGGTGGCCGCACGGATCGCGAGGTATACGGTGTCGCTTACCCTCGCATGGAGGACCCGGAGTCTGTCATCGTCTGTGGTGACCGCTGTGGAGGCTGCCAGGTAGCCCTCAAAACATTTCAACCAGTGGTCAAAGGTCTTAGAGGCGCCCGCCGCACGTGGATCCAGTGTAAGACGTTCAGGTTTTACCATCTGCTCCATACTCTCTGTATCGTTTTTTTTTACGACGAGAGTTTACTTAACAGTAAATAAAATTGATGCGCGTTATCACACACGAGGCTTGAGATGCTCAGGAAATAAAGGCTTTTATTTACTGTTACAACGAAGCTACTAAGTATAGTACACGATCCCAGACTGAGGGGTCCCAGACAGAGCAGTAGCCTTTATACCTCTCCCAGGAGGCGGAGCCCGACTGGGATGTACCATAATAACTATAATACAAGGTGTAACAGCCCAACCCTAACCCCAACAGCAACAAGTAGAACAACCCATCCCTAACCCCAACAGCAACATATATACATACTTGTAGTACTGGCCAGACCCTGGCTCAGTACTATCTAGTGGGAACCAACGATGGTTCACCACAAGTATTGTAGCGAAATCCTTCAGGAATTCACCACCTAGCTCACTTGCTCCCATTCCCTTCAAAGTGTAGGCCTTTGAAGGCATCCTGGGCCCTTGTGAAAACATGACCTCTCTCCCCCTTTTTGACATCCATCGCTGAGGTCTCTTGCAGCACATTAAAAATCTGGGTGAGGTCTTCTCAGGTCCATTGCTCTAATTACAGCCCTCTTCCTTCCCCAAAATCTTCTTGACACTTTTCCAGCAGCTTCTGTAGCTTGACTGAAACTCTCTTTCAGGAGGATTGGTTCCCTTTAAAAAAGAGTAGGTTAGTTGTGCTTGCCATGAATGCCGCAAGTGCTCCCTTCTAAGCATGCATCCAGTCAGCAGCACATTCTGCACTGGACCACACATGCTACAATCATGTTGCTTAAGCAGAAAACACAAGGTTTTCATATTGCCTGTCCTCAATTGAACTGGGCAATTGTGCATCACAATCCCCATGTTCCATATCAAGCCTAGTTTCCATCCACTACCTTCCGACACTTGATTCACTTTACTTCAGATGTTCATTTAATTCTAGAACAAGTGCAACTGTCACATAAATCAAGCAAGAACAAAAATTACTGAAAATCAATAGCATCTTTGTCTGCATCTATCAAAACTGGTTAAGGTTTGCATATAAACCGCTCATCAGAACTAAATGTTAACCAGGCATTTTAATTCAAAAAAAGGAAAGGAGTTTTTAAAATCAATTTTTTTTTCAGTCTAATCCAAGACTCAGGCTTCCCTGTTTAGTAAAACAGAGATCCAGCTCCTCCAGAGGTCAAGGATCAGGCGAATTATTATAGAACAGAAACCCAGGCCTAATTCCATAGCAATGAGGTGGAGTATTAAAGGTGAGCAGTTACCCACCCAGCTGTCACACAGCAACCAGAGGACATCCATTCTCCCGACAGTGCTGAAAGATTTGAAGAGGAGCTTTACAGCATTTCATCATCTTGGAAGCTGTTACTGATTTCAGCCACACCCAAATTAAATGAAATGCTATTGTTTAAGTGGGAGAATTTGTTCAATTTAGAATTATTTATAACTTTACAATCAATGTTTAAATTGCACAATTTCAATGTCTTGAAACAGTATCACAAAAATTAAATGAATTATTTTGAGCTCTCAGACTGAAAATAAAAGGTAATCTGAAAGTGTTAGAAAGGCACAGTGTATATTTGAATTGGACTTATATTTATGCATATCGCTTTTAGAAACTTCATGTGAACATCACCTGTGGCTCTAATGTTATATCCAAATTGATAGCACACTCGTCTTAGATGAATCAACCCAAGTCAAATTCTGTGTCATTATCTGACATAACTTGGCATAAAAATTATTTTTTATTGTTGGCAACCTGTATGAGAAAAGTGTTTTTGTTTATGTGAGATAAGCATTAGATTATTTTGTTGTTCAATTCAGCTTTATCTATGGCTTTTCAGTACAAGGGAGGAGAAAGATGGCTTCTTGATCCTCCTAAAGTACAAGCCAACCTCCAATTTATGTAATCATATTTCTTGCCTTGTGAAGATAATCCTTGGTGTTAATGATGTGAAGTATAAATTTTATTTTGCCTGCTAGTCTATATTACCATCTTCAAACATCTGTTAAGATCAATGATTTATATTAGTGAAAATAACATTTTGATCATATTGTTATAAAATTGTGGTTTTAACAAGTCCAATCTGTGGAGAAATAAGAGTTAAGATACAAAGATGTGTTGGCTGAGTGAATGTGTGAGTACGTCTATAATTAGACATCTAGTGTAGCCAAACGGGCCACCTAAAATGGCGATTTGTAAAGCACCCTGGGACAATTGGGGAAGAACTAAAACAGCAGGCTGCTGCCTAAAAGACAGAGACAAACAGGCTGCAACTCAGCCGACTGAATACACAGGATATGGGCCATCTCCAGGACAAAAAGGACTTTCTGGTCAAACTGGGTTGTTTACCAGACATAGCAGCGCCGTAACCCCTTATTTGGGAGGGAGGTATGTGACCTATGTGCCCCCAGCACCTACAGACATGGCCGTTTTGGCACACCCAGAGATTGGTGTGGCAGCACCCGATTGGACTTTATCGATCAGGGTGATCAAGTCCTGATCAATTGATTGGCAATGGCCAAAAGGGGCACGAAACCCAACGGGTTATAAAGGGTGCTGCGCAACCAAAAATCTGTCTCTCTTTCTCTCTCGCTCTCTCTCTCTCTCTGACCCCACGAACGAGCTACAACAACGGTGACCATCGCCAGCAACGACCAGCACGAGGAGAGCCACTACACCCGAGAAGGAAGACCAAAGCCAGAGTGCCAGACCAGACCAAAGGACCAGACTACGCAGAGGACTACAGAGACCAGCGCACAGGTAAAGGCCAATATCTGCCTGGATACTTGCCAGTCACGCAAAGTTAAGTCAAGGTCTCGTATTGGACTTGAACTTTAGTATTTTCTGTAAGAGAACTTATTGTTGGTTGGGTGGGTGATTATTGATTGTCTGTTTTAAATAAATATTGGTTGTACTAACAAGACGTCTACTCGTAATTCTTTGTCCATCGTATAAGGGTTAAAACAGTGCGGCAGGCACAACACTAGTTTGCAACTACATCAATTGCGAGGAATGCATGCAAAGTAAAAGAGCAGTTCGTGTTGGGAGAGTAGCTGAGAGGAACTGTGTGATGTTTGTTTAGGAGGAAACTTGGTGCCATTTATAAAACAAAGCAAGAGAAATCCACATCACTGAAAATAACAGTGTGATCGTGTGACCCTTTAAGAGGTGATCCTTCGTGGCCACGTAACCAATGGAGCAAGAGTGCGTGAACCTCGGCCAATCAGGAGTAAGGGCACGCATCGCCAGTTGAGGAGCTGTTGGGAGCAGACCTGTGTTGTTGTGTTGCAAATCCTTTAGTTGTAAATAGTTTCTTCTCATTGAATAAATCTTCTTGCTTTATAACAAAACAACAACAAGAAACATTACAGCACAGGAACAGGCCCTTCGGCCCTCCAAGCCTGCACTGATCACGTTGTCCTATCTAGACCAACCGATTCTATCCTTCTATTCCCCATTTGTTCATATGCCTATCAAGATAAGTCTTAAATGTGGCTAATGTAACTGCCTCAACCACCTCACTTGGCAGTGCATTCCAGGCCCCCACAACCCTCTGTGTAAAAAACTTCCCCCGCACTTCTCCACTGAATCTTCCCCCTTTATCTTGAACTTGTGCCCCCTTGTAATAGTCATTTCTGCCCTGGGAAAAAGCATCCAACTGTTCACCCTATCTAATAACTCTCTCATAATGTTATAAACTTCTATCAGGTCGCCCCTCAGCTTCCGTCTTTCCAGGGAGAACACTCTCAGTTCATTCAATCTTTCCTCATAGCTAATACCCCTCATACCAGGCAACATCCTGGTAAACCTTTACTGTACTCTCTCCAAAACCTCCACGTTCTCTGGTAGAGTGGTGACCAGAATTGGATACAGTATTCCAAACGTGGCCTAACCAATGTTTTACACAACTAGAACATAGAACAGTACAGCACAGAACAGGCCCTTCGGCCCACGATGTTGTGCCGAGCTTTATCTGAAACCAAATTCAAGCTATCCCACTCCCTATCATCCTGGTGTGCTCCATGTGCCTATCCAATAACCGCTTAAATCTTCCTAAAGTGTCTGACTCCACTATCACTGCAGGCAGTCCATTCCACACCCCAACCACTCTCTGCATTAAGAACCTACCTCTGATATCCTTCCTATATCTCCCACCATGAACCCTATAGTTATGCCCCCTTGTAATAGCTCCATCCACCCGAGGAAATAGTCTTTGAACGTTCACTCTATCTATCTCCTTCATCATTTTATAAACCTATATTAAGTCTCCCCTCAGCCTCCTCCGCTCCAGAGAGAACAGCCCTAGCTCCCTCAACCTCTCCTCATAAGACCTACCCTCCAAACCAGGCAGCATCCTGGTAAATCTCCTCTGCACTCTTTCCAGCGCTTCCACATCCTTCTTATAGTGAGGTGACCAGAACTGCACACAATATTCCAAATGTGGTCTCACCAAGGTCCTGTACAGTTGCAGCATAACCCCACGGCTCTTAAACTCCAACCCCCTGTTAATAAAAGCTAACACACTATAGGCCTTTCTCACAGCTCTATCCACTTGAGTGGCAACCTTTAGAGATCTGTGGATATGGACCCCAAGATCTCTTTGTTCCTCCACAGTCTTCAAAACCCTACCTTTGACAACTGTAACATAATTTGCCAACTTTCATACTTGATGCACTGTCCGATGAAGGCAAGCATGCCACATGCTTTCTTCACCTTTTCCACCTGTGCTGGCACTTTTAAGGATCTGTGGACCTGTACTCCCAGATCTCTCAGTGTGTCTATGTTCCTGATTGTTCTGCCATTTATTTTATACCTCCCACCTGAATTGGATCTACCAAAATTCATCACTTCGCATTTGTCCGGATTAAATTCCATCGGTCATTTCTCTGCCTAATTTTCCAGCCTATCTATATCCTGCTGTATTCTCTGACAATCTTCATCACTATCCGCAACTTTGCCAATCTCAGTATCATCCGCAAACTTGCTAATCAGACCAGCTACATTTTCTTTCAAGACATTTATATATATTATAAACAGCAGAGCTCTCACCACTAATCCCTGCGGAACATCACTAGTATATTTGGTAGCAAAAGCCACAAACTTTCGGAGCCTTAAGCCCCTTCCTCAGGTGAGTGGGAATTCTCTTCACAAACAGGGCATATAAAGATACAAACTCAATTTACAGAATAATGGTTGGAATGCGAATACTTACAGCTAATCAAGTCTTTAAGATACAAACAATGTGAGTCGAGAGAGCATCAAGACAGGCTAAAGAGATGTGTATTGTCTCCAGACAGGACAGCCAGTGAGACTCTGCAGTGAGAGTCCTGCCTGGACCTGCAGAGTCTCACTGGCTGTCCTGTCTGGATACAATACACATCTCTTTAGCCTTGATGCTCTCTCCACTCACATTGTTTGTATCTTAAAGACTTGATTAGCTGTAAGTAATCACATTCCAACCATTATTCTGTAAATTGAGTTTGTGTCTTTATATGCCCTGTTTGTGAACAGAATTCCCACTCACCTGAGGAAGGGGCTGAAGGCTCCGAAAGCTTGTGTGTCTTTTGCTACCAAATAAACTTGTTGGACTTTAACCTGGTGTTGTTAAACTTCTTTCTGTGTTTACCCCAGTCCAACGCCGGCATCTCCACATCATGCACATCACTAGTTACAGACTTCCAATAAGAAGAACACCCTTCCACTGCTATCCTGTCTTCAATGGCCAAGCAGTTCTGAATCCATCAGGCTAGTTCACCCCTGATCCCATGAGATTTAATCTTTTACACTAGCCTGCCATGAGGGACCTTGTCAAATGCCTTACTAAAGCCCATGTAGACAACATCCACAGCCCTTCCCTTGTCAATCATAGCTGCCATACCAAGTCACCTCGAGTTATCACTAAAAGATAAATGTCAGGGGTGTTTCTCCCATCCTGTTGCGCTCATTGTTTAGCGGGCCAGGAGAATCCCATGGCGGGCAATGCGCAGGATTTGTGCATGCGTTTCCACCCCGATAGCGTCTCCCAGTGCCGGATTTCCAGTGCCGTCTGCTCTGCACCGGAAACCGACAGGTAAGTATTTTAATTCTAATTTTAATATAATTTTTAAGTCTCTGGGCCCACTCGCCTCTCCCACTGCCAGGAGAATTTCACTCCAGCGGGGTTTACTGTAGTTTCCCACTTTCGGGGAACTAGCGGCCCGACCCCGCTGGAGTGAAGGGGGGCAATTGGGGCCCCCCAGAGGGTTGGGGTCTGGGAGGGGGGCCCCTGGGCATTGGCACCCTGGCAATGCCAACCTGAGCCATCTGACACTGCCCATGGGGCAAAATGCCAATGCCCAGGGGGCAATAGGTGGGAGTGGGGGGGGGTCCTGCTGCCACTCTGAAGTCGGGATCGATGGGGGAAGGAGGGATGCCAGCTGGGTGGGTGGTCAGCCTGCTGCAGGGGTTGGCACTGCAGGGGGAGGGGGAGAAATTGGTGGACGGGTTGGAGATTGCAGTGGGCCGGGAAGAGGGGGGTTGGGCTCGGGAATGGTTAGGGGGCCAGCAATCGAACTTGCCAGCAATCGGGAGGCCATCAGTTGCATGATCACTGCGCATGCGCCAATCTCGACACTGATAGATCGGCACATGCGCAGTAGCCTGCTCAGCGCACTAATTTCAGTCTCTCCAGCAGGAATAGGCCCCGCCCCCTAGTTTCTAATGATATTCACGCTGGTGACCTCTGTGGTGCACAGAGTGTGGGAGATTCTTCTCTGAACTCCAACTGAAAAAACAATGTGAATTACTCCAGTTTTCACGCGAATTCGACACTTGGATTTTTTTGGGAGACTTCCGGCCGTCATCTTTTTCCAGGCAGTTAAGTGACTGATGTACAAAGATCAAAGAACAAAGAACAATACAGCACAGGAACAGGCCCTTCAGCCCTCCAAGCCTGCGCCGCTCATGTGCCCACAAGACCATTCTTTTGTATCCCTCTATTCCCAGTCTGTTCATGTGGTTATCTAGATAAATCTTAAATGATCCCAGCGTGTCCGCCTCAATCACCTTGCTTGGCAGTGCATTCCAGGTCCCCACCACCCTCTGTGTAAAATACATCCCCCTGACATCTGTGTTGAACCTTGCCCCCCTCACCTTGAACCCGTGACCCCTTGTGTTCATCACCTCCGACCTGGGAAAAAGCTTCCCACTGTTCACTCTATCTATGCCCTTCATAATTTTATACACCTCTATTAGATCGCCCCTCATCCTCCGTCTTTCCAGGGAGAACAACCCTAGTTTACCTAATCTCTCCTCATAGCTAAGACCCTCCATACCAGGCAACATCCTGGTAAACCTTCTCTGTACTCTCTCCAAAGCCTCCATGTCCTTCTGGTAGTGTGGCGACCAGAACTGGATGCAGTATTCCAAATGTGCTTGATTTAAAAACATCAAAAATGCAATGGATCAATTGTGTCAGATGGTAAAAACATAACTGTTATTCAGATATTAGAACATGTCGTTACAAATGCCGGTGCATAGCTGCAGGTGTATTTTTATTGGTGTAAACAACATTGAACAGCAGCCACCTTTGACCATCTCTCCATGAAACAGGACCACATTAATATACATCTGTGGATCTGTATGTATTATTTAGATTGTTTGAACATAAGTAGTCCTTTGTTGGGTTTAATATGCTGAAGATGATCTGAAGCAAAAATGATAATTAGAACTCATGAACAAATGAAGTATGATTCATTATCCTGAACAACCTACACCAATGAATTTTCTGATAAGGTATCACAACAAGAAATGATTAACAACTACGATTTGAAGTTAATTGATCTGAAGAACATGCTTTTCCTGTTAATTATAGCTATTATTATGGTGAAACATTGTGAAATTAAGTATGTGGATTTACCTTACAAGAGTGTCCTCTAGAATCGTAAATCTTCCCTGCAGGGTTTTGTAAGCTGCAACAAAAGCATTTCTACATGATTTATAGTTTAGTCTATATAATTGTATCATTCTTTGCTTTCCTTATTGAGCTCTGTCAGTTCTCCAGCAGGAAGCACACTGGAGACTGCTTCATCTGAAGGACTATCAGGAGCAGTTCTGGACTGTGCAAATGCACATTCAGATGGCCTACAGGGTGCAATCACAACAAATAAAGAAAAAAAGTTGCAATGTATGGACTGCCGCAATATTCCTGCATAATGAAACCAACAGTGGGGTGACTAAAGTGGAAGTGAATGTAGGGATAAATGTAGATTAAAAAAATGTTCCTGGAGTTAGAAAATGTCCCTAGAGGTAATTAAAACATGAACATACATGAATAATTGACTTAACTCTGCTAAAAACTAATAATTACAAACTTATGATGACCATTAAAATAATACTAAATGAGGATAAAGTGTTAACTAGATTATATTAGAGTTTCTATGTATGAAAGAAAATAATGGAGCTATATAAAATGTATGCGTATGGTGAAAAGTGAGATTAGGACTTAAGGCAAAGATGAAAACAATCCTACAAATAATGAAAAGGAACACAGGATGGCTTTTATTATCATCCTAAAATTAAACGGGGTTTTAGAGAGTGTAAAATTGCTCAGGGATGAAGGGAGAAATCATGCTCACTGTTGAATGCAGAGGAATGCTGAAGATAACTGCACAAAAGAACGGGTTCTGAAAAATTGTAAGTGACATGGACCTTAAAGAATTGAAGGAAAACAGAGAGGAGACATCAAAAGCTCTGAACATGATTCTTTAGTCCTTCCAAGGGACATAAATTATGCAATATCACAGAAACCACTTCTCGGCGTTTTGGCTAAAATGAAGTGTTGGATCAAGCCCAAGATTTGGTGCAATGCCCTTTTTTGTCAGCTTAGATCTTGTTTGTCTCCCTTGAGAGGATCATGAACTGGATTCAATTTGAATTTGGTTTTTGGAGCAAGCAAGGAGATGGACTCTGGCTTGCCCAGTCCACTCTGTGCATTGGCTTTGTAACTTTAAGAATGGAGTAAAAATTAAAATTAAAAAAAATCATGGAAGAGTAACCAGTAACACTTCCCTTGAGTAAATGGATAGAAGTATAAATTGAATAACTGAAGTTCAGCTAGGTTAATGTCAGTTGGATAAATGCTTAGATTCCACAATTCAAGATATATATGAGATAAAATAAGTCAACTTTGATACAAGATCATTAGGGGAATGAAGCAGTGGCATAATGGTATTGTTACTGAATTAGTAATCCAAAGGCCAGGGACCCTAGTTCAAATCCTGCCATGGCAGAATGTGAAATTTGAATTCAATAAAAACCAGGAATTAAAAGTCTAATGACCATGATACCATTGTTGATTGTTATAAAAACCCATCTGGTTCACTGATGTCCTTTAGGGAAGGAAATCTCCAACCTACCTAGTCTGGCTCACATGGACTCCAGACTCACAGCAATGTGATTGGCTCTGAAGTGGCCTAGCAAGCCACTCAGTTGTATTCAACCAAAATGAAGTCTATAAGGACGGGACAGACCACTCGGTATTGACTTAGGCACCAGAAATGACAATGCGGACTCAGCCCTCCCAACCCTTCACTGTCCTCCTTACTAACATCTGGGAGCTAGTGCCAAAATTGGGAGAGCTGTCTCACAGACTAGTCGAGCAACAGCCTGACATTGTCATACTCACAGAGTCATACCTCACAGTTAATGTCCCAGACACCACCATCACCAGCCCTGGGTAAATCAGCAGGACAGACCCAGTAGAGATGGCAGTACAGTGGTATATAGTTGAAAGGGAGTTGCCTTGGGACACCTCAACATTAACACTGGACCCCATGAAATCTCCTGCTGATTAGCACATACCATGTCCCCGGTGCCCTCAACCGATGAATCAGTACTTGTCCATGTTGAATACCATTTGGAGGAAACGCTGAAGACGGCAAGGGCACAGAATGTACTCTGGATGGGGGACTTCAATATCCATCATCAAGAGTGGCAAGGTAGTGCCACTACAGACTAAGCTGGCTGAATCCTAAAGGTAGTCATGATGTGGAGATGCCGGCGTTGGACTGGGGTAAACACAGTAAGAGTTTTAACAACATCAGGTTAAAGTCCAACAGGTTTATTTGGTAGCAAATGCCATTAGCTTTCAGAGCGCTGCTCCTTCGTCAGATGGAGTGGATATCTGCTCTCAAACAGGGCATACAGAGACACAAAATCAAGAGACAAAATTGACAATCACCAGGCAAGACTGCTCTCTTCCTGTGGGGGAGCACCCCAGCGGTCACGGGCATCCAGCCTCTGATCCTCGAGCAAGCGCTCTCCAAGGCGGCCTTCACGACACACGACAGCGCAGAGTTGCTGAGCAGAAACTGATAGCTAGGTTCCGCACACAGAACTCAACACTCACCTGATGAAGGGGCAGTGCTCCAAAAGCTAGTGGCTTGTGCTACCAAATAAACCTGTTGGACTTTAACCTGGTGTTCTGAGACTTCTTATTCGGTCAAGAAGCCAATTTTGTATCCATTCAGATACCTCACCCTGGATCCCATGAGATTTAACCTTATGCAACAACCTACCATGCGGTACCTTGTCAAAGGCCTTGCTAAAGTCCATGTAGACAACATCAACTGCACTGCCCTCATCTACTTTCTTGGTTACCCCTTCAAAAAACTCAATCAAATTTGGGAGACATGATTTTCCACTCAGAAAGCCATGCTGACTGTCCCTAATCAGTCCTTGCGTCTCTAAATGCCTGTAGATCCTGTCTCTCAAAATACCTTCTAACAATTTACCCACCACAGATGTGAGGCTCACTGGCCTGTAGTTGCCAGGCTTTTCTCTGCAGCCCTTTTTAAACAAAGGCACAACATTTGCCACTCTCCAATCTTCAGGCACCTCACCCGTGACTATCGATGATTCAAATATCTCGGCTCGGGGACCCGCAATTTCCTTCCTAGCCTCCCACAACGTCCTGGGATACACTTCATCAGGTCCCGGAGATTTATCTACCTTGATGCGCTTTAAGACTTCAAGCACCTCCTTCTCTGTAATATGTACACTCCTCAAGAGATTGAATAGGTTGGGACTTTATTCCCTGGAGCGTAGAAGATTGAGGGGAGATTTGATAGAGGTGTATAAGATTTTGATGGGTATAGATAGAGTGAATGCAAGCAGGCTTTTTCCGCTGAGGCTAGGGGAGAAAAAAAACCAGAGGGCATGGGTTAAGGGTGAAAGGAGAAAAGTTTAAAGGGAATATTAGGGGGAGCTTCTTCACGCAGAGAGTGGTGGGAGTGTGGAATGAGCTGCTGGATAAAGTGGTAAATGCACTTTTAACATTTAAGAAAAACTTGGACGGGTTCATGGATGAGAGGGGTGTGGAGGGATATGGTCCAAGTGCATGTCAGTGGGACTAGGCATAAAATAGTTCGGCACAGACAAGAAGGGCCAAAAGGCCTGTTTCTGAGCTGTAATTTTCTATGGTTCTATGGTTCTATGAAATTCAATGCTGCTTTGTCCCATTTTTACTCTTTTCTTCGTCAATTCTAAAACCAAAGGAAATATGGCCTTTGCACCCTTATCTGCAACAATAAATCTTTGCAGACAGTTCGTTATCCTTTTTAACAGCTCATTCATATATCTCTGCTGCAATTTAACACACTGATGAATATGAATCTATCCCTGCCTTAACTTTGTCTTGTCAGTTGCTGTGCTGGCTTATACATGAAAAAGGATTTGCTATAAAAATAACAAGAGACTGATTCATTCAAGCTCATAACAGTATCATTTAGCTGCAAATAGCATACTTACTTATGTTGCAATCAGTTAATATATACATCACCAACCAGCCACCCCATTGAGCTGGTCTATCCCAGAAGGGTGCTAATAGTGGAGTAGAGTTAAAATTTGGATGCATGTGAAGCCATTAATCATAGTTGACTTCTGTATATCTCTTGTAACAAACCAGGGAGTATAACCCAGCAGAATGAAAATTGAGTATTAAGTTGATGAATGTGATGCCTTTCCCAAATAAAGGACCCATTAAATCAATGTGTTTTAATCTGTGCTGTTTTCCAACAAGGGATAATTCAAATTCATTTTTAACTGAAGCAGGACAAATATTTTCTTTAAGTTGAAAATAACTACAGATATGATAACTCCCAAAATTGATAATGCAGTTTATACAGAATTTCCCCCATTTAAGTGCTCAAACACAATTCACTTGCTGCTGCTGTAGTGTTATATACGAGGGGCCGAATGGATTTCTTCTGTATTACAAACTTCTATATTTCTCTTCATTAATAAAAGCAAAAGAGATGCTGACTTGAAATGGATACTGTGCTTCTATACAGCACAAGCAACAGCACTTCAAAAATAATGGTGTTAGCTGTAAAGCATTTTGGAACACCCCAAAGTGGTGAAAGGCATTTTATAAATCTATCCAGTTCAAGTACAGTCAGCTTTTTAGATGCTGTTTTTAAAACTACTTTCTTACCAAATCCCTCATATTCCATCCCAGCCCTTTTGACTATTTGCATGGGCACCAGGTGCTATTCATGAGCTATTCTTGGTATACAAGAATTGACTAGGAACACTGGCAGGCAACTGAACTATAGGAGGCATCCCAGTTAAACCTGATCCTGGCCTCTGTCATCTACACTTTCAACATTGGATATCTGCTTGGAGTGGGATTTTGGACCATTTGGACCATTCCCATCTTCTTTCGCTCACAAACACAATTGTCACCTTACTTTAAGACTTGATTACCTATAAAGACCCACATTCCAACCATCTTGTAAATTGAGTTTGTGTCTGTGTATCTTTGCCCTCTTTGTGAACACAGCTCTTCACTCACCTGATGAAGGAGCCTGAAACTCTGAAAGCTAGTGCTGCCAAATAAACCTGTTGGACTTTAACCTGGTTTGTGAGACTTCTTACTGTGCTTACCCCAGTCCAACGTCGGCATCCCTACATCACCTTACTGCAACCCATGCTTAATACTAAAGAAGCTAGAATTGGTTTCATAAAAGAAGTAACCCTCAAAGAACTGAAAACAATTAACCAGACACTAAGAACAACGCAGACGCCTAGGGCTAGTTGTTTAGGCCCCTATAGGGCCAGGATTGGAGGCGGGCAGGAGCTAAAGGTAGGCCCATTGGCTAATGCACCAGTATCTGTGGTGATATATATATATATATATATATATATCTATGGCTGCCATCAGTGGTGGTGGAGGCAAACTCAATAGGGTCTTTTAAGAGACTCCTGGATGAGTACATGGAACTTAATAGAATGGAGGGTTATAGGTAGGCCTAAAAGGCAGGGATATGTTCGGCACAACTTGTGGGGCCGAAGGGCCTTTTTTGTGCTGTAGTTTTTCTACGTTTCTATGTTTCTATCCTGACTCTTTCCTGCCAGGGCTAATTTTATGGAGGCAAGGTGGGAGGCTGGGATGGCAGAGCTATCCACCTGCACACCACAGGTAGCCAACACAGATCATTTTGAGCCTATCGTGACCAATTAAAAGAGGTTGAATGAGATTTTTCTGTAAGTCTCCAGTTTCGCAAAGGTGGCAAAGGCCAGTTTAACTGTCGAGAGGCAGCCTCTCAGTGGCACACTGGGGTGGGTCGCGGGGTGGGCAGTGTCAGGCCAGTCTAGAGGCCTCTCTGCTTGCCTGGGTGCTGCAGCAGCCACAGATGGCCTGGTTGATGCGTGTTATCAAACACGAGGCTAAATGCTCGGGAAATAAAGGCTTTTATTTACTGTAATGAAGCAGCCAATAATTATATACACGATCCCAGACTGAGGGGTCCCAGCCAGAGCAGGGACTTTTATACCTCTCCCAGGAGGCGGAGCCCGACTGGGATGTACCACAACACTACAGTACAAAGGTGTAACAACCCCACCCTAACCCCAACAGCAACAAGTAGCACAACCCAACAGTAACATATGTACATCCTTGTAGTACTGGCCAGACCCTGGCTCAGTACTATCCAGTGGGAACCAACGATGGTTCACCACACTGGAGTTAACTCCACCCCCTCCACCCAAACACTGGTGGCCCAGTTGAAAAAAAAATTGTTACATTTAAACTTTTAAACAGTCAGAGAGAAGGTGCTTCCATACTTCCATTCTGAAATAATCTCTCCCTTAATTACCACCCCTGTGCCCCCCACCCCCAGCTTTGAGATGCTGCCTGCTGCCCACCCTCTGACCATTAATTAGCTTCCCTGGGGAAAATCACAAAGAGGATGCTTCCTACCCAGGCCTGAGTTTTACTGTGCCACTGGGATCAGAGCCAGTGGCAGGAAATGGCGGGATGCCTTGGCTGCAAAATGCAGTTGGAGATGTGTACCAGAAGAGGGGTGAGAACAATGGACTACTCACTACAATGTGGCATCAATTAAGGTAGTTAAATTGGCAATTAACTCAAACTTAATGGTTCTTCTGGAATTTTATGAACAGCACGAGAAAACCAAGGGGCATCAAAGCCCCTTCCTGATTATAGGAGACACCAAGGAGGGGAGAGGTCAGCTTTTGTAAACAAGTTCTGAAAAGAGAGCCAATGCTCAAAGGAAAAGCGGATGAGGAAACTCTTGGATGGGAGGCAAGGAGGAATGAGGGACATGCAAGGGAGGCTCAGGACATACCTGCTTCCTGTGACCTTGATACCCTTTCACAGTTAGTACAAGCAAGTGCAGAGTTGCTGTTGTTTCCTTCATCTTTCACTCCATCGCACAGTGCCCACATTCATCCCACATACTGTACAAGCTGAGGAACTGATCAGATGTGGCTTTGTACATCATGAAGAGCACATTGAGGGTGCTGAGATCCAGATGTGCAGGAAGATTGGAAAGAATGACCAATAGCAGTGAGGGAAGCAATGGGAATCATAGTGGGTCAATGTAAAAGTCCATTGACCTCGGGCAGGAATTTCTGGTCTTGGGGCGAGTGCGGCTGGAAAATCCCACCGTAATGTACGACATCATAAATAAGAGTTTGCATTGACAAAATCGAAACATCCACAAAGATACTCTTCTTCACTTGCTTTCCAATGTTCCGATGAAGTGCCTCTTTGTGCTTGCAGCTAGAGTGGAGGTGGCTGTTCATCTTGATGCCCTGTGACCTGAGATGACCTTGGACAGTCCTCAGACTGTCTGGAGTCTTTTGGATCTGGGTATGCTGAGGGGCTTCTGCACTGATACAGGACCCTCCTCTGTTACTGCAACCACTTGAATAACTATTGTCACTGGCAGAGGAGCTGGTGAACTGCTGATCAAAGCAGGACCACCCTGGGAGAAGCCCATCAATGTGGTTGGTGGGCAACCCTTCTCTTTTGAAAAAGACAGTTAAATGATCTGCAAAACCAGCAAATGTGATGTGAGAAAAACATTTTCACACAGCAAGTGGTTTGGGTCTGGAATGCACTGCCTGGAAGTGTGGTGGAAACAGGTTCAATCAAGGTAATTGAGATGATTATTTGAATAGAAACAATGTGCAGGGGTGCAGGGAAAGGGCACAAGAATGGCATGAAGCTATATTGTTCATTTGGAGAGGCAGTACAGACACGATAGGCCTAATGACCTCCTTCTGCGCCATTCTGTAATTGTGATTCTTCCTTCTGCCATGGTCATAGCAGGCTCCCATTCAGCTCCTTCAGGGTTTTCTACAAAGCAAGGCAACAAGAAGGGACTTCCTCCCAGTAGGTCCTGCAATCTCTATAAAAGAAGATAGCAGTGAATACCCTTCCTCTGAAAGGGGGCTTCAACGTGGAAGGTAAGAGAGAGGAAGCTTCAATGTGGGAGGATCTTCTGTTTAATTTGTTTGTAATTTTTGTATTAAAAAATTCAGCAGCCAAGCCACAACTTTTGGGGGAATCCTTTTATAAGACTGCCTACTTTTGCACACATGAAAACATGGAGGGCCTCTAGGGTTGCCTAAAATACAGACCCCCAGCCTGCCACTGGGGTGCTCATCTCCAGGCATGTAAACTGCCCCTCTCTTGTGGAGGAAGCTTGAGCACAGCAGGAAAGTTTCAGTTGAACTCTATTAATTAGACTTAATTAAGCCCTTAACAAGCCTTATTGTCTACCTGCTGCATGTGGGCAGGTAGCACTGTCACCTCTGCAAAAATGTCATAGAGGCACGAATGAGCAGGGGAACCAGCACACTCGGCAGTGGGGTTCAGCTTCAACCTCCCCCACCTCTGATAAATCCACTCCTAGGAATCATAAATATAGGATAGGCACTAATAAATCTAATATCAATCAGATAACTGTGAATCTAATATGAATTAGATAACTCCCATAACTGTGCCAGGGGCAGTGCCAAGGGGGTGGGGCCTGAGTGCGTGTGGGAATGGTGGCGGGAGGCAGCAGGTCATCTCCTAGTACACTGGGAGATTGAGGAACCTGCGCAATGACACTCCTGGAGCTCAGCAGTCGGCTACCCCAGCGAGCTCAGGCTCCATACACCCCGCTGCTGGCAAGAATCGCATCCTGGTACTTTATTTTGCACTAAGTGTCATAAAGTGGTTTAAGAAGGGTAGCAGGGATAACCCAGGAAATTATAGGTCGGTGAGCTTGACGTCCGTGGTAGGGAAGTTGCTGGAGAGGATTCTTAGAGACAGGATGTATGTGCATTTAGAACGGAACAATCTCATTAGTGACAGACAGCATGGTTTTGTAAGAGGGAGGTCGTGCCTTACAAATTTGGTGGAGTTTTTTGAGGAAGTGACAAAAACGGTTGATGAAGGAAGGGCCGTGGATGTCATCTATATGGATTTCAGTAAGGCAGTTGACAAAGTCCCACATGGCAGGTTGGTTAAGAAGGTTAAGGCTCATGGGATACAAGGAGAAGTGGCTAGATGGGTGGAGAACTGGCTTGGCCATAGGAGACAGAGGGTAGTGGTCGAAGGGTCTTTTTCCGGCTGGAGGTCTGTGACCAGTGGTGTTCTGCAGGGCTCTGTACTGGGGCCTCTGCTATTTGTGATATATATAAATGATTTGGAAGAAGGTGTAACTGGTGTAATCAGCAAGTTTGCGGATGACACGAAGATGGCTGGACTTGCGGATAGCGAAGAGCATTGTCGGGCAATACAGCAGGATATAGATAGGCTGGAAAATTGGGCGGAGAGGTGGCAGATGGAGTTTAATCCGGATAAATGAGAAGTGATGCATTTTGGAAGAAATAATGTAGGGAGGAGTTATACAATAAATGGCAGAGTCATCAGGAGTATAGAAACACAGAGGGACCTAGATGTGCAAGTCCACAAATCCTTGAAGGTGGCAACACAGGTGGAGAAGGTGGTGAAGAAGGCATATGGTATGCTTGCCTTTATAGGACGGGGTATAGAGTATAAAAGCTGGAGTCTGATGATGCAGCTGTATAGAATGCTGGTTAGGCCACATTTGGAGTACTGCGTCCAGTTCTGGTTGCCGCACTACCAGAAGGACGTGGAGGCGTTAGAGAGAGTGGAGAGAAGGTTTACCAGGATGTTGCCTGGTATGGAGGGTCTTAGCTATGAGGAGAGATTGGGTAAACTGGGATTGTTCTCCCTGGAAAGACGGAGAATGAGGGGAAATCTAATAGAGGTGTACAAGATTATGAAGGGGATAGATAGGGTGAACAGTGGGAAGCTTTTTCCCAGGTCGGAGGTGACGATCACGAGGGGTCACGGGCTCAAGCTGAGAGGGGCGAAGTATAACTCAGATATCAGAGGGATGTTTTTTACACAGAGGGTGGTGGGGGCCTGGAATGCGCTGCCAAGTAGGGTGGTGAAGGCAGGCACGCTGACATCGTTTAAGACTTACCTGGATAGTCACATGAGCAGCCTGGGAATGGAGGGATACAAACGATTGGTCTAGTTGGACCAAGGAGCGGCACAGGCTTGGAGGGCCGAAGGGCCTGTTTCCTGTGCTGTACTGTTCTTTGTTCTTGTGGAGACAAAGTCCCGTCTTCAAATTGAGGATGACCTCCATTGTGTTGTGTGGCACCACCACCGTGCTAAATAGGATAGATTTAGAACAGATCTAGCAACTCAAGCCTGGGCATCCATGAGGTGCTGAGGGCTATCAACAACAGCAAACTGTACTCAACCACAATCTGTAACCTCATACCCAGCAGTGTCAGGCTTGCACTGCCCCATGGGCACTGCCTCGGCCATCCCCTGAACCACCCAGGGGCTCCAATAGCCTCCGATCCCTGGAGGTGTGCTGTACACAGTAAGAAGTCTAATAACACCAGGTTAAAGTGGCTTTTGCTACCAAATAAACCTGTTGAACTTTAACCTGGTGTTGTTAGACTTCTTACTGTGTTTACCCCAGTCCAACGCCGGCATCTCCACATCGTGTGCTGTATGTACAGCAGGTTTTGCATGTGCTCTGTATTTTTGTATGATACTAGTTTAGTAACAGATGGATCATCCTTTGGAGTTGGTTACAACATTCAGTAACAACTTGCATTTACATAGCTTCTTTCAAGCAGAAAAAAATCTCGTAAGCTTTTTCTTCACAGAGATGCAATCTCGCAAAAATAGGTAGGGAGCAAAAAAAATTACAATTAGGGGCGATGATCAAAAGCTTAATCAAAGGGTTGGTTTTAGAAAAGAATCTTAAAGGAGATGAGGGAGATAGAGAGCTGGAGTCGTGTAGGGCAGGAAATCAAGATCATGGGGCCTGAATGGTTGAAGACACAACTACTGGGGTAAAGGAAGTCAGATACCGTCGAGGCCATCATCGAAGAAATGGAGAGTTTTGGAGTAATGACTCGATTATCAATCGAAAATTATCAATCCCACCCATGTCCTTAACTGTATCCCACATTGACAAGAGATGAATTGTTGACAATGCAGGACAAGAGCATGAAAAGAACACATCATCCTCAATTATGTTAGATATGTTAGGTATGCGATAGATTGAATTGTTCACATGGTATAAAACACTGCACTGTGACAG
This sequence comes from Mustelus asterias, assembly GCF_964213995.1. Lineage (NCBI taxonomy): Eukaryota > Metazoa > Chordata > Chondrichthyes > Carcharhiniformes > Triakidae > Mustelus > Mustelus asterias. The sequence goes on from NC_135810.1 coordinate 39,165,651, forward strand.
AATGCTCACCATGCACGATACAGCATTATGAAATGAAAGCAGATAATGCAAAATCTATCTGCCTCTGAGGGAGTGATATGGAAATGTTAATGTTTTATTCAAGTTGAGTTCCCTAGTAGTTTGCCACTTTGCCCTTTCAGGTGCTAATTTGTCTGCTGTGTTTCAGCATTTCCTGAATTAATTTCTGATTTCTACCATTAATTGTGCTTTGCTTTACATTACAGTTTAAGATAAAATTTATTTGGCAACTTGGTGTATTTAGTGCAACTGAAAGCAAATTGTTACTCGGAAATTCACCTTAGAACTTTAAAAAAATAATTTCTGGGTCAAAGGACACAACCTTAGTGAAGTGCTGAATGAGTAAGAGAATGGGAGAGTTTCAGACCGGCTTTTTGGACAAGTTTGAAAATGCAATCTTATGAACTGGGAGACCTCCTGTACCTCACCCTCCCCTCTCCACTGCCCCCCGCAGGACATTGCTCCACTCCCCAACATCATCGGCAGCAGTATAACCCCTCCATCCCTGTGGCAACACAGGTAGATGGCATCGAGGCATCAGGACCCTCCCAATGAGTCCCCCATCATGATCCCTTCCACGGTCCACAGTGCATGCATCCCCCCTTTGCCAGTCTCTGTCCCCCCCACACTGCCAATCACCCCCGCTTGCATACCTCCTCTGCCGATCAACCCTGTCTGCAGATCACCCCCGGAAAGCTCCCCCCCACTGCAGAGCTCCCCCCCTTGCCTCCCACCCTGCAGAGCTCCCTTTCGCCCATAGACTTCCTCCCCTCCCACTGCAGAGCTCTCCCCTTGCCTCCATCCTGTCATAACCCCTCCCCACTCTGACTCCACCCCCACTCAGTGCCCTTGGCACTGCCCTGGCACAGTTATGGTGTCCAGTGGGCACTGACAGTGTCTGGCGGGCAGTGCATGGTGCCGGGTGGGCAGTGCTAGGTCACCTGGGGGATTCAATGGCCTATGATCGCCCCTGCAAGGCTATCACATCTGGTCTCTGCTGGTGGAGACAAGCTGTGATTCTGACCGCCGAGAGGTCCAATTGGTGAGGAGGCAAGTGCAAGTGAGGCTGGATGATGCTAAGCTGACTGCATTAATGATATGCTAAGAGGACAGCAGGGCTTCTCAATCCAGCTGTCCCTCCATCCCAATAAGAAACTCAAGGGCCCCCAAACACCCATAGAGAGAAGGGCAAGCACATGCATAACCCGGGACCTTCCACCCAGGTGGTGTCCAGACCATTTGACCCCCTTCTTCCAGTGACTGACACAGCTCCAGTCCCGCACACTGAGGTGGGTGGCACCACCACACCCATGCTACCTGAAAGCAGGCTGGGGCCCACCAGGTCTCCAAAGGATGCTTGCCAAGGTCATCTCAGACAACAGGGCATGGCATACAGTAGGCCGCCTCCACCTCAGCTATGGATCCTGAGGAAATACCAAAACATAGCAGCAGGGTTAGAAAGTAAAGAAGTTATATTTGCACAGTGTGGGCATGGGTTTTGTTAGCCATTTGTACATAGTAAGCACTTATGTTAGTTTGTGAACACCTCTGTAATGTATTAAGTCAAAGTTCTTGCTCTCTCTTACTGACCCCTGCTCTCATTCCATTGCTCCATTACCTGCCACATATACAGTGGTGTGTATCTAACACAAAAGGCTGGATGCTGATAAATGCCACTGCCTTTATCTTATGTCTGCAAGGATGTCAGCTCACCGGTTGTCTTTCCCTCACACTGACAGGACGGAGTCACGCCAGTCTCACCCTGGCCATGAGGAGCCCCCCTCTCTCTCTCTCTGTGGTCAGCCCCACTACTCAACCTAGTCATTTGGGGAAGTCTGATCTCAGCACAAGGAGGCCAGCAGCTGCAGCCTTGTGAGAGCCGTTCCTCAGGTACCAGTGACATAGATCCTCATGGCCATCCTTAACAATAGATGAGCCTGCATCAGCAGAGATGGGTCTGTCGACATGTCATCACCCTGGTCAGTGAGAGTTCACAAGCTGCCTTCAGTCAGGCAGGAGTCAAACATTCGCAGTCGCTCTTTGGAGACCAATGCCCTATACTCACTGCAAGTCATCATCATCCTCCTACATTGTATGGACTATGAGCACCTGCACTCTTCCCAGGACAGGAGCAATAGTAGGGCTGTGGTCGCACTGCCACTGCACAGTGGAGATGGGCCACCTCCCAAGATGGGACCTCAGTGCTCACCCTAATCCTGGACACCAATGAAGCCTCCTGCACTGGAGATATATATTTATATTAAAAACAGAAAATGCTGGATAAAATCAGTAGGTCTGACAGAACTGTAGAAGGATTGTTTAGATCCGAAACGTTAACTCTGTCCTCTCGCCACAGATGCTGCCAGACCTGCTGAGTTTATCCAGCATTTTCTACTTTATTATTTATGAATTCATTTCTGTCAAGTCTCCATATTAAACTGAACAGGATCAGCTAACATCACTGGCAGACCCTCACACCCCAATGTTGTGGCTCCTACAAGCCTTGTATTGTGACAACCACCCACCCATCCAGCTGCCCAGGCTTCCCAACCCAGTGCCAGGTTCCCTCAAGTTTGCACAGGCCCTTCAGCGGTGGATTTCAGTATCAGGATGGCTGAGATTTGTTTGTGGCTTCATTGCCTTCTCATCGAGAATGTCCTTTCCCCGCTTATGGGGCTAGATTACACGCCTCTCTCAGAGACAAGCCAATGGCAGTCCCCCCAAAAGTGCCTCCTACACCCACCTCAGCTTTGGGACATTGCCTTTGTCGCCTGTGCTGCCCATGGTGCATGCAATCCGAATTCCACCAACTACTGTGGTGGGATTTGAACCCATGATCCAGGACATTAGCCTGAACCTATTGATTATTGGTTCAGTGACATTATTGGTAGTGTGTGAAATCACTTTGGACTCTAATCTTTAGAATGCCTCATGGTCTTTTGACAGTGTGAGTTTGGAGTAAGTAGAAGTTTCAGATACTGGCAGAGCACCACAGATTTTTCATTTGTTTCCTGCATTGCAAGGTGGCCCATTTCTGCTAGCCACGGACACTGACTTCCTTGGTGCCCTCCTCCCAGGCTGACATGGTCAGGTGGGAGAACCTCCTGCTCCCATCAATCAGGAAGATAATCTCCTGCATTTCCTGGACAGTCTGGAGGAGAATTCCCAGGGAGGTGTCGCTGACCCATGATTTGTTGTGTTTGTTCACCATGGTAACACAGTTGTTTAGCCCATAACTGGCCTGTAGCGAATGATTGTCTGTGTGGGTGTGGCACCAAGACCTTCAACGCCATGAGGTAACTGTGGGCTGGACAAATTACTGCCGTCCTGTCATGGGATTTAACAAGCTCCTTTTAATGCAAAATTAATGAGCTGGAAATTGGGGGTGAAAATCTACCCCACTGCCCAGAGGGAATTACACAGACTTCCCTGCCACCGTATTTTGTCTCCAGAATGGAGAATTCTGCTTTCTGCCTGTTGTTGTAAAATATAACAGCTGCCTGACCATGATCCTGAAGGGCCAACCCCTTCAGCGGATGACCAGGGGCTGCAGATGTGGCCGGAAGTAGTTTGGGTCCAGGCCAAGGTAGGTTGCCCATATTGCCGAATGGAACATCCAGTTGGCCCAGAGATGAGGCCTATTAAATTAAAAATAATTGGCCTAAATAAAGCTCGGCACAACATCGTGGGCCGAAGGGCCTGTTCTGTGCTGTACTGTTCTATGTTCTAAATTGTCTGCCTGCCCCTTCCTGATGGGTAACCCATCTGACTCCGCGAACTGCACTCATTGAAAATGACACAAGGTAGGGATCAGGCTGTAGAAATAGCACAAAGGTGCGCGGTGCACATACCCATTCCTAATCAAGGGGCGGCATGGTAGCACAGTGGTTAGCACTGTTGTCTCACAGCACCAGGGACCTGGGTTTGATTCCCGGCTCGGGTCACTGTCTGTGTGGAGTTTGCACGTTCTCCCCGTGTCTAGGTGGATTTCCTCCGGATGCTCTGGTTTTCTCCCATAGTGCTGGTTAGGTACATTGACCCGAACAGGCGCTGGAGTGTGGCAACTAGGGGAATTTCACAGTAACTTCTTTGCAGTATAAGTAAGTAAGCCTTATTTGTGACTAATAAATACTTTAATAAATAAAACTCTTAGCCTGACCTATTTAAAAATCCTAATCTTAGAATGAAAAGTAGCTGGAACATTTTCCCGATATGGGATGGGAAAGGAGAGCATGAAGAATTAATCAGGCATATAGAATCATAGAATCCCCACAGTACAGAAGGAGGCCATTCGGGCCATTGAGCCTGCACCTACAACAATCCTACTCAGACCCTATCCCCTTAACCTCACAAATATACCCTGCTAATTCCCCTGACACTAAGGGGCAATTTAACATGGCCAATCAACCTAACCTGCACATCTTTGGAGTGTGGGAGGAAACCGAAGCACCTGGAGGAAACCCATGCAGGCATGAGGAGAAAGTACATACTCCACACAGACAGTTACCCAAGGCCAGAATTGAACCTGGGTCCCTGGCACTGTGATGCAGCAGTGCTAAGCACTGTGCCACCATGCGGTCCATAATGGTCTCCCTCATCTGAACTTATCTTTCTGATATTCATAATTCACGTGTTCATTGAATAGTGATCAGAAGTGGGCCAATGTTTTCTCTCAGTAACACAGTTATCAAAGATTTAGTGCCTCTATCATGGTGAATGCCGAGTTCAGCACAAACTAGAGATTGAACTTGGGACCTTCCCAGGTTACATCCGTCAGCAATTCAAACTGGTCGAATTTGGTCAAATGTTCAAGGACTCATCCTATTAACCTTAGATCATGTTTGATCTTGGTGGGTCAAGGAAACTCTTACATTTAAACTATGTGATGCTGAAACGAACATTCGCACTTCAGTAATAATGTTAGGAAACTAGTCAGACATGGTTTTCTTGGAGTAGCATATTAACTCTAAAATAGTTTTAAAATACTGTTCACAACAGTTTATTCTTGTAATACAACACTTGAACAGCTAAGAACCTAATCACCTATCAATCTTTCAAGGTAGAATTTACTCCACCGAGGCCTATTATCTTTTATGGCTCAGACTGCTAACGTTTCCAGCCCCCTCACCGAGAAAGTGTATTTAAAAATATCTGTCTAAATTTATAATCTGCTTTATTCAACTTTGGCAAATGACCTTGCATGTTATGACAATTCCTGAACCCTGTAGCTCAGAGAACCAGCATTTCATTGCCTTAAGTCCTTATCTGTACCTTCCCTCCCCTCTATGTTGTAGTATCCAGACACTTATCAAGATAGTGAAACAAAAAGGAGAAAATTGATCGAACTTTAGTTACTTTAACTTGTTGTTTGTGCTACTAATCTGTGAAAAAAATCTTCCAATCAGCCAATGCAGCTTGCTAGTTTTGTACTTAATGCTGAACTAATTTTACGACTTTAATAGTTTGTTTAGAGGTGTGTAATCCATTGCCTCTCAGTAGTTAAGGAACTGAATTGCATTGTCTCTTAAATTCCTTCCCTCAGTGAAGAGCAATTCAGTTCTTCAATTTACATGCATGATTGCTATTATTAGATTGTGTCTTACTGGATTTGGGCTTTGTTATTTTCAGACTATGGATATTTGTCAATTAAAAGTGGACATCACCAAATCAAATTTGTTGCAGATTGATGCACTCCAGACCGAGAGCGCTCGGTTTGGACTGGAGCATCAAGAACATCTCAAAACTGAAAGTATATTAAACAGTAGTCAGGATGGATTTCTGAAAGGGAAAGTCATGCTTGATGAATTTTATTGAATTCTTTGAAGAAGTAACGTAAAGAGTAGTTATGGGTAATAAAACTGGATTTTCAAAAGGCTTTGTAAATTACTGCATAGTAGACTCATAACTGAATTCAGAATATTTGGCTTCAGGGTACACATGGTTGATTGGATTGTAAGCTGTCTACAAAACAGGTTAAAGGTAGTTACTCGGAGGTAGAAGATGGTTTTCCAGAATTCATAATAAAATCACTTTTGTTCATTGTTTGCATAAATGATTTGGGCTTGGAGGTACAATTTTAAAACTTACAACAATATAAAATTGAGGAGGTTTGCAATTCCCAAATATAAGAAGACATGGGGTAGGGGGGGAATTTCCGCTCCTCATTTTGAGGGTGGGATCAGCAGGAGCGGGAAATCCCATGGAAGTCCCAAAACACAGTTTATGCTGTTGGGATCTGCTATCCCGATTGTACCATCCCACCGCCAATGCCATTTAAGTACAATTACCAAGCATGTTTGCCTGACAGATAACCCCTTCCAAATATTAGGGCATGCCAACATGAATCATGACAGCTCCTCCACTATGTGCACCTGGTGAGCAGAACCTGCCATAGATGCACAGGTGAGTACATCTGTGAGTACAGGTGGGGGGCAGGGGGTGTCATACTGAGGAATTACCCTGGCTATTGGTGACAGTGTGAGGGATGTGTTCTGTGGGGGTGGTGTTCTATGGAGGGGGTGCGGATTTGCTGGTGGAGGGGAGTTGTTCTGTGGGTGGGTGTTCGGTGTGTGTTCCGTGAGGGCTTGTTGCCTGGGTGGGGGGGGTTCCATAACGGAAGGGGTTCCATAGAGGGGGTTTCATGGTGGGCATTTTGTTGGGTGGGGAATTCTATTTTTATTTGTTTGTACCAGGACACCCTTGAAAAGGGGTGTCCCGAAATTTTGAAAATGAAGTTGCTGGCGGGGTGGACTCAATCAGAGCCCAACTCTCCAGCGTGACACCATCTGACCTGCCCTTTATTTTTATAGGTTCCCAACAATACGATGGAGGAAACTGCTCTTGGGGCTGACGGCTTCCACACCATTTTTCCCACTGCTGTGCCACTCTGCTGAGAACATTCCACCCATTGATAAAGTTGCAGGGTGGAAATGTTCCCTCCAGCTGCAGTGGGTATTGTGGTGGGCCAGTTCGGAAAATTTGGACAGAGATCAAAAATCAGAAACCCACCGGCAAGAACAGAACTCAGAATAGTGCCCTCACCACTTCGATAGATAACTGGTTGGGTTTCCTGCTGATCCCTGGCAGGAATTCCATTTGCATGCACTATCATATCATGCATACTCATCAAAGAGGACCTGAATCACACAGAACCTTCCAATGCAGCATCACATCAGCAGAAAATCTGACCAGTCTGAAACATAGTTAGATATAAATGGAGTGCAGCTGTCAGCCCTCACTTCACTCCTGACTTCAAGATAAGTGTAATACTCAAAGCCTATCTGCAACAGCACCGCACTGATTTCTCACCAAAACCAGCGAGACACTACACTCTTGGAGATGTTGGGTTTCTCTCTTCACTGCCTTTCTCCATTGTGTGAGGGTGACGGTGTTATCTGAGGGCTCAGGTAGGGCTTCAAACCAGACACTACAACCAGGGCTGATTGGGGAAGGAGGAAAGAGATGGGGGCAGGGGCAATTGGTAAGGTTGGGAGAGGAGGGAATGAGGCACAGGAACAATAGGTAATGGTGGGTGTAAAGTTGCTAGGTTGTATAAAAATGATGACAAAGGACTAATAAGTTAAATAGTTTACTCAGTCCTTTAGCAGCTCTTACATGTTGAGTGTGTGGCCATGCTGGGGAGAGCTCCTTGTTCTACAACACATCACTTTCTGTGTACAGGTCATCACAATATATACCCGAACACACAGTCTGCATCTTCCCTGTTTTAGTTGAGACGGTACATACGAGCGTATTACAATGTTGGATAGCCATAGCAGAACATTAACTATTTACAATGGTACAGAGCACAAACTTGGGCCACCAAACCTGGTTCAAGGCCCAATGTGACAATTCCTCTGTCTTTTTAAAAAAAGCCCACATATACAGTAAGTCAATACTTGAGCTTAGGGTTTGGTCTGCTCAGGCGTCCTGAACGTGTAATTGTACCAGTTGGCTGTGCTGGGGAAGATGGCATCAGGCATTTCTGGGATGTACACCTAATTAAAGGCTCTTTATATGAATGTACATATGATTCATAATAAGATGGATGATTTGGTTGATAGCACAAACAGAAATAAATAAGCATGATATGATGATCATTACAGAGGCATGGTTGCAAAATGACGATGCCTTGGACCTGAATATTTAAAAATATTTAACATTGTGGAAAGACAGGAAGAAAGGAAAAAGAGGTGGGGTAGCTCTGTTAATGAAAGATGAGATCAGCACAGCAGTGAGAAATGATCTTGGGTCAGAGAGTCACCCTCATTTTGGAATGATTGGCAAGCTGCAGATGGTGTGTCCATGGACGTCTTGTTTTTTAACCAAGTCATTTTCTTCACACCAATCTTTCCCTTTTATGATTTCCTGATTTCAGACACCCAAAAACTGCCAAGCCACAGCATGCCCAGGAAGAAGAGGGCAATATCACAACATTGATGATGAGGACACATCACTTGACCCAGCTCCAGCAGCCACCAGTGCAGATATTGAAATTGCACATACCTTGGAGACAAGTATAAAGTCAGGATCTGCACATGGTGTGCACGTTGGACTGCAGACAATTAAGGGAGAAAGCATGCTTTGTGCGCCAGGTCACCAGAGGACAAGTTCAAGCATATGTTCTGCTACAGGGGGCTTAGATGAGGACCTCGGTGGAATGGCGTCAATTTAAATGTTTATTATTGCATACCTAAAATAGCACAGAGAAATGCAACACAACTATATTAAATGTATAAAATTATTCCAATTTGCTGTGCTTTCTGATTAGGCCCCACATTTGAAACCTTCTTGCTTTATGTTAGACTTTTACTTATCTTGCAACCTTGATTTATAATGTGGCACAGGGTCACTCTGAGCCATTGACCAAAGTGACGAGTAATATTTCCTTCCTTTGAGGCCAGTGTTTGACGCCAGGCTTTGAGATTTTCAAATTGAAAACAATGCTTGTAAATCAGGTAATTTTGTGTGGGCACTTGGAATAGAACTGTCCTGCTGAATCCATTACTTTGATCATTTGTACAGGATACTCAAAGCTTGATCTTTTCCTGAGGCGAGTAGAAGAGTGAAATACGTTGCAATGATTAAACTGTGACAGCATTAAAATAGTAATGGGGGGACTAATTTGGGAGTGGAGGGATTCCTCCTTTTATCAAATGCTGAGAGTGAGCATAAGAAGGGTGAGAAGGGGGGTGGAATCAGACCTTAAGTTCCCTTGTTTGCCTCTAAACTTAAAACTTGCATAGTATTCTGTAGCTCAACATCACAAGGCATAAAATAAGCTCTAAAAAGTCATATATTTCTATTTTAAAAAGCAGATTTTGGTGTCCGAGTTTTAAAACATAAATCAGTTTACTGAAAATAACACGGTTTGACTCAAATCCATACTTTTGTGTAGATACTTTATCGCAAAACAATTATAAAATATTCCCTTTAAGATTTGTTTTCCATTATTTCATAGGATATGGGTATCACTGGCTAGGCCAACCTTCATATTGCCCCTCTCTAATTGTCCTCGAGAAACTTGCAGTCCATGTAGTGCAGGTGCACCAACTGTGCTGTTTGGGAGGGAGCTTCAGGATTCTGACCCAGCTGTAGTGAAGGAACGCTGTATAATTCCAAGTCAGGAAGGTGCATCGCTTGGAGGGAAACTTTGGCATTCTTTATGAATCTGTCTTACATTTGCTGTTGATTTATATAATTTCCATTGATGGCTTCAAACGAATGGAGGAAGCAGTAATTGATATCCCATCAGTAAGCAAGAAGGAATTTACATTTTGCTCATGCTATTTCACATCACAGATATCCCAAAATGTTGCCTAACATTTCTTGTTGTTCTTTGTAAAATTTCAGGGGATTTTAGAGATTCATTTGACGGGCAATTTTTTTTAACATTTCACTGCAGTGGGTCAGAACTTCTGAGGAATGACAATCAGATTGCCACTCCACTTCTTTTATTAGAATGCAGCTGCACCTTATTCACCTGACCTTTCAACTCAGGCTAGGTGAGAAAAGTACATAACTGAAGATCTCAGGAACCTGCTGTTATGTGCAGTAGAGTCAGAGGAAAGGAGGACACGCCTGCCTTTTATGGCACCAACTTCCATAAATCAGGTAGGTTTAAAGGTCCAGCCACTTTAAGAAGCTAGGGAGAAGTGGGAGGTAGGTTGGTGGGGGAAAGGAGTTTACAGAGGGAGATGCAGGACGGGGTGCGGGTCAGATGGTCGGTGAGGGGTTGGATTGTCAGTTGAGTGCATTAATCTCGGGGGGGGGGGGGGGGGGGGGGGTGGGGTGAGGGGGGTGCTGTCCGGGTGTTCAATCACAAGGGATCGGATGGTCAGTCTTCTGTCGTAGTAGTGCAGGGTAGTGGGGGTCAGAAGATTAGTTAGGAAGGTAGATGGTACACAGGGAGTTGGAGGTGTACTGCAGGGTACTTGGCGGGGGGAGGTCTGTAAGTTAGTTGTGGGTAGTTAGGAAGGTAGTCGGGGGGGCAGCAGGGTATCTGGGACATTGGCTTTGTTGGAGGTAGTCACAAGGTGGGAGGACTATTTGGGAGGCTAGTCAGGGAGTCTAGTGGGGATTTGGGGAGCTGTCAGTACAAAATTTACCCAGGAGTCGTTAGAAGAGGTTTTAATTCTTCTGACTTTTCCTGGGTGATTATTCTGCTAAACAGTCATAATCATCTGAAGTCTCCATTTTAAATCAGACTATCAAATGTTTCCCAGTAAATCGCAATTGCCCATTCGGCCTTTAAACTTGGCAATTCCTGTGCAGTCCTTTTGTGGGGAATTCGGAGAGGTCACCTAGTGCATCTTCTGGGGTAGCACCCGAGGACAACCCTCCAGAAAGCAGACACGATAGACCAATAATTCTGAATCAGCAACACTGCACTGAAGTGGCAGTCTAGACATGGAGTAGATCATAGAAACATAGGAACTAGAAGCAGGAGTAGGCCTTTTGGCACTTCAAACCTGCTCCACCATTTGTTTTGATCATGTCTGATCATTGAATTCAATATTCTGTTTCCCCCCTTCCCCCATATCTCTTGATCCCTTTAGAAACATTGAAATTGTTAATATAGATCGTTAACCCATAACCTATTGACATGAGGAAAAGCTCTACCAATGGACTCTCACACAATGGCTTGAAGTTACATAGTTCAATATCAGTGACAAATGCAATGACACAGTTGTATAAAATTCTTAAGTCATTCATTTAACAAATCATTCAAATTAAAAATAAATTATAATCTATCAAACAGTGTAGTGATTAGAATATTTTTACAAATATAGAATGAAAAACATATTCAATACATCGAGCTAACGGTCTTTTTCCTGGCAATGGAGTAGTGGATATCGTGATGTGGAGATGCTGGCATTGGACTGGGGTGAACACAGTAAGAAGTTTAACAACACCAGGTTAAAGTCCAACAGGTTTATTTGTTAGCAAAAGCCACACAAGCTTTCGGGGGCATGGGGTGGTATGGACATGTCACCGAGGTGGGTATTTTAAACAGCCTTGTGGCTGTAAGCCAAGGGGCTTAGAGCTCCGAAAGCCTGTGTGGCTTTTGCTACCAAATAAACCTGTTGGACTTTAACCTGGTGTTGTTAAACTTCTTACTGTAGTGGATATCAGCAGATGGGCAGTATGGGAGCTAAAGTAACTTTACTCAGCATATCACATCTCCAACAACCAATGCTTTTTTTCCTAGTTCTGGCTGGTGTTATGGCAGTACAGAGATTTTGGGAAGAATTTCTTGAGATCCTGCCAACACCTTGCTTGCAATGGATGGCCTAACCTAAAACCAGTGAAGTGTAGACCCTGTTGTAATGTAGCAACATTTCACAAACAGCAAGGAGCAAAATGACTAAACCATCTTGATAGTTGCAGGATAAATATTAGCCCGGATATTATGAGCACTTCCCTACTCTCTTTTGGAGTAGTATCATGAGGCTTTGTACACCTACCTGAGAGGGCTTTGGTTTACCATCTCATCCAAAAATGATACCTCCAACCGTCTTTCATAATCACAGTTTGGGTTAGATTTGAACTAGAGTCCTGGAGGTGATAGGCCAATATCTAACACACTTGATGGCTAATCATTCAAAACCTCTAAGTTACCATGCATCTATAAATGACTGAACAGTATGACCTGAATTTTCATTCTCAAAGTGGGTAGAGGGAGTTGGGAAAATTCCAACCTCGGCCTGTCTGCCTCGGGGTAAAGTGTCCCAAAAGTAGGATCTTCATGCTAAGGTGGGTGCAGGCTTGAGTTGGGCCATCTGGCCCAGGAATAAATTCAGAGGCAGCCACAAGGCTGTTTAAAATACCCACCTCGGTGACATGTCCATACCACCCCATGCCCCCAATGCCAAGCTCTACTCATCCATCTACCCACTATGTGAAGCTCTACCCTTCCACCCATCTATGGCCCTTCATATCTCCTACGTCAAGCCATTGGCCCACTATGCACTACCTACAACCAATGAACTTCAAAATGTTTAGTGAGGTGCGTAAAAAATAGCTCTTTCATAATTTCCTGATATATTGAAAAACAATTTCACCACAAGCTAATATCAGTGTCAATCATCACCACAAGCTAATATAAGTATCAACAGCAAAAACCACAAATCCTTGAAACCACAACTTGTCTAAGCAAACATTGTTGAGAGAGCCTGATCAGATAATGTTTTCTCTAGGGAGCAGTTGCTTTAATACTCTAATGATTGCCTGACCTCTGAGCCAAGCATATAAAATGAGGAGCCCATGGGAGTTGATGTGGTTGGGGAGGCATCACTTGGCCTGGGGAAGAGGATGACCTTTTGAATTTATTTTTTAAAGGGTTTCCTCATGCAAACTAGGGATCACAACTCCTCTGAGAGGCCGTGAACCATGACTCTTGAAGAACCTGGCCCAACGCCCTGAAAATTGTGGAGTACTAGGAAACTCTGATCTTCGCAATGGTGATGGCCAGATCAGGAATGCCGGATGTGGGATCTTGACAGCTCACACCCTTAAAGACAATCCTGAACATCAGACAGCCCAGAAATGGGGTCGGGAATCCCAGAATCAGCATTCCTTTATTTTAAAAGGCTTCTGAATCATCCCAACTCGGTGAAAATCCAAACCTATGACAATCAAACTCTCTTTACTGTTCTGTGTTTTAAGAATTACACCTGCACTTCGTAATAAATAAATTGTAGCAGTATTGAAACTCAGAGGAAGTAGAGCCATGACAAAAAGCATCTTCTACAACCCAGAAACTGAAATATCTATCCATTTAATTTATCTGAACTGAAAAGAAACATACACTGAAATATATTCTTTTTATTGAAAATGCAATTCATCAGAGATAAGACACTGATAGAAATTTTAGACCAGAATTTGATCAATAATATTACACTGGAAATTACAAAAGCAATGTGTTACTAAAATAAGCAAGGACTCAAAATCAGTTTATTTGACTGCATAAATCACATCACCCGAATGAAATGCAGTCTTCCTGAAAGATAGATCCAATCTGAAATGAAAAAGCACCAAAACAACATGCAAAAGAGGCAAGTATGCCCCAACATGTTACCATCAAACACAATTAGATTGTAAACAAAATTTATGACACAACATAAATATTTTCAAACATTTGTAAAGTACACATTACATTTCACTCATGTATTTTTTGCACTGGAAGGTTTGAGGGTAGGAAGGGAAAAAGCAATTAGATAATTTTTGGGTGTAGTGTTCTCCTTTCTGTTGTTCCATATCATCAGATGTTTAGGGATCTCAACTACGACCAGCTTTGCTTATTCATCTTTTCAATTACCAGTCAGAGAATTAATGCATTTCAGTATTTACTATAATTACCATAATTCTACAATGTGAGTTCAGATCTCAAATATCTGTACAGTAAAAGCCATATGAGCAATGAAATCTATCTTGGTGAAGCTCAGAGAAGAAAAGGACATTAAATAGTGAAAAATTCCATTTTGTTGCTTTTGTTTTTCTCATCTCCTGATCACTCCATGAAATAAACCAAAACTCAACTCAGATTCCAGCATTGTTCCTGATTCAGCAGCTCAGAAGGAAAGAGGAGAACTATAACGCTTCCTGAAGTCATCCAGCTCAGTATTTCATCAACAGCAAGGCAGTATTGAACAATTGGCAAGGCCTAAAACCATTCGTACCTTAGATTGCAAAGGTCTGGATCAATGGCAAGCCAGAACAGAGAGGATCAAGGACTATCCTAAATTCATCCTCAGGGCCCATGGACGTAATTGAGGTGAATTGCGGATACCAAATGTTTGTCTCACATTTTTACTGACTCTGAGACACATGATAATGTACGTGGAGGAAGGTGAACAGGAGGGGTCAAGGGCTGATTCACAGAAGTAAACAGTTGTATTGTGCAACCAGGAACATTAAATTGTACAAAGTTTTTGGGGCCTTTGATCTTTTTAAGGACTTCTCAGGATGTTTAGGCATGGAAATATTACTTGGAGCTTCTGGAGTACAAGAAATTTCAGAGTCCAGCTCGAAAGGGGACCATAGCTCACCTTAATATTTCAAGTGGCCCAATAAATTTATCAGTGGTCCAAACCCACATGCAGATGAACTGTTAAATTGGTTATTTTTGCATCCATCTTGTATCTATTATATGGGTGTTGAATATAGGCCCCAGTATATGGAATTTTGGGGATGTTCCAGCATGTTGGACCTCCAATGAGAAACACCTCACCATGGAATGGCCTCAGCATATTCCTCAAAATCACTACCATTCCATTTTACAATTTTGTTTTATTTGGACTCCACTTTATTTTGGCTGCGTAGACATAATTGGGAAACTACGATTGTCCTCAGTATGATGTTATATCAAAAAGGAAAGAAATAACAGCATGGGATATTCGCATAAGATTATTCAACAAGTCCATCTGAAATTTGTTTATCTGGGATTTAAGCAAAGGAGTTAATGATCTCTTAATACCTCTGCTAATATCGAAGATGAAATTCTCAGAAAACTTCTTGGCACAGTCTTGTTCAATCAGAGCACAGAAAATCAGGCAAAGAAATAAGCAGCATGAATCCATAGTGTTGGCCTCAGTTTCCGATTCTCCAGTCCATGTTTCTGTCAAGTGAGACTCCATGCTGGGAATTCAATCGTAATTCCTGAAAATTTACTCCACGGAGTGAGGGATCTGAGACAAATGCCATTGTACATTAGTATCTCATCGTGTAAGTTCTAAGCCCACATGTTTTACTTTACCTTCGTCTCGCTTTAAAGATGCGATATAAGAGTAAAAAATCACATCAGTACATTTTTCCAGGTCATTTTTACGTGGAACTGGAATGAGCTTGTAAGCAGATGGCAGACTTTACTTCCCCCGTGAAAATTTAAGCACCCTTAGTATCATGCACATTTTGTACATCACTCATGTCTGTTGAAAGCAAAATAATTATAGGCCAACTCATGTATCAAATCCAGTGCAGCATCCAACATTTTTGATGGAAATTTTCAAATGAATAGCATCAAGCTGTGGATGCCAACAAAGTAGACAAAACCCATGTCCTTCTATTAACGTGAATACTGTAAAAAGAGTTTCTGTTATACACTTAATTAAGGTATTTTAAAAGACCAAGACAAAGGGAACACAACAGACTTCAGCTTTAGTAATTCAAATTTTCATTCTCAAAACTTTGCAAACTTTGAAAAAAATCAGGTTTCGTGATCATAAATACACAAATAGCATGTGCCAGAGTCTTACAGCACAGTACTGATTGTTCTGCTACTTCCCATTCCAAACATCCAGGAAATCATGAGAGTCGTGAATTCCCACTCAAGTGTACTTTTAAGTGACACGTGTATTGCTGCTCGCAGGCCCTCTAGGATTTTACAACTTTTAGAGTACTTGTGGAGATCATCGGATCTCGAGGAGAGGCAGAATATGTTTTTTTTCTGGACAATGTTTTCATTTCCAAATATTCACTGCATGCACAGCTGTAAAATCTCACTGATAAGTGAAATACAAATTACCATTCAAAAGTTGATTCCCATTCTCCACTGCTGGAGCTGCAGTTACCACAGGAGACAAGCTGGTCAAAGGATTATTAGCATTTCTATCCTGCGTCTCTGATATACTCCCTATTCCACAGTTCTCTTCTCTGTTAGACAGACTCAGGCTCCCTTCATTATTTGTGCCTAATAAACGACAAATAAAGACAAAAATAGTAAAATTAAAGAAACTGACAGCATATTTTCCATAAATGTTTCAATCTTACAAACACTACAATTCTGAAAAATCAGAAAATGCAACATTGTCAACCTAACCTATTTGCATATTATACAGGTGGTGTCGTATCATTGGAGAACAGATATGCCTCTGAGTAGAAAGGAGCCTTACAGCAATATTGCAGAACAGCTCTGAAGAATTTATTCAAAGATAATTGACTCATTTTATGTCAATCCGGGAATGAAGAAAATAATTTAAGAAACCCTATTAATCATAGAAACATGGTAGCTTATTTTAAGAAACTTTTCATAATTGAGCAACATGATTGATCCCCTCCACCTTTCACAAAAGAGCCTAATCTGTTAGTTATTTGCAGTTTTTCTTTTAGCAACAGGAAGTGCTTCAGGTTTCAGTTTAGGAAGAAGGGTTGGAATTTGAGAAGGATGCCATGTTGAAAATTCCAACTTGAGGAATGAGGAGAATATTGCCTAAAAATGAGCCAAGTCCATTATTTCTCATACTCCATGTATCATGGGCAACTCTGTTATTGTAGTTAATGATAAATGGCTGGATTGTCTTGCTTTTCAGCCAAGGCAGAGGTAAGCTCTGTCTCTCACCTTTTAAAAGGATGAAAGTAGTAAAAGAGACATAAGAAATAGGAGCCGAAGTAGGCCATATGGCCCTCAAGCCTGCTCAGTTATTCAGTAAGATCATGGTTGATTCGTCTCAGCTCCACTTTCTTGCCTATTCTCCATACCCTTGACTCCCCATCTTATTTTGAAACTATGACCCCTAATTCTAGGTTTCCCCATGAGGGGTAACATGTACTCAATGTCTGCCCTGTCAAGTTCCCTCAGAATCTTAAATATTTAATTAAGAATCTCCCATGAGTATAAGTCCAACCCACTCAACCTTTCCTGATAAAACAATGCCTTCACCCCAGAATCAACCTGGTGAACTTTGAACTGCCTCCAACACAAGTATTTCCCTCCTTAAATAAGGTTAGCCAAACTGTAAACAGTGCATTAAATGTGCTTTCAACAACATCCTGTACAGCTCCAGCAAGACTTCCCTACTTTTGAACTTCATTCCCTCTGGTAATTAAAGCTAAAATTCCATTTGCCTTCCTAATTACTTTATGTACCTCTAAGTGACAATTTTGCAATTCATGTACAGATCCCTTTATAGAATCATAGAATCCCTACAGTATAGAAGGAGGCCATTCAGCCCATCGAGTCTGCACCGACCACAATCCCAAGGCCCTATTCTTATAACCCCACATATTTACCCTGACACTAGGGTCAATTTAGCATGGCCAATCCACCTAACCTGCACATTTTTGGACTGTGGGAGGAAACAGGAACACCCAGAGCAAACCCACACAGACACGGGGAGAATGTGCAAACTCCACACAGATAGTGACTTGAGGCCGGTACCCTGATGCCGTGAGGCAACAGTGCTAACCACTGTGTCACTGTACTGCACATACTGCAGCATTTTAAATAATATTTTGAAATATAGATGTTTATTTCTATATTTTGGCCTTACCTTACCGAAAGACTGTTGATGTTGGATTCTGTGTGTTTAGTTTTCCATGGGAAACAGATTAGCCATCCAGGTTTAAAGGAGATATATTGTGTGTAAAGTTAGGCTCAAAGAAGATCTAGGTGTTTATTTGTTTTGTTTCTTTGCTGAGTATCCGAAGATCTTGAAATAAACACTAATTTTTATGTTGTATTTAGACAACTGGCTGAGTTGTTGAACTGAGTGAACTTCACCTCACCTTGCACAATCCCCACCTAGCATGATGGGGCGGCACAGTGGTTAGCATTGCTGCCTCACCACCAGGGACCCGGGTTCGATTCCCGGCTTGGGTCACTGTCTATGTGGAGTTTGCACTTTCTCCCCGTGTCTGCATGGGTTTCCTCCGAGTGCTGCTGTTTCCTCCCACAGTCCAAAGATGTACGGGTTAGGAGGATTGGCCATGCTGAATTGCCCCTTAGTGTCAGGGGGACTAGCTGGAGTAAATGTGTGGGGTTATGGGGATAGGGCCTGGGTGGGATTGTGGTTTAGTGCAGACTTGATGGGCCAAATGGCCTCCTTCTGCATGGTAGGATTCTATGAGGAAAATTTACATCCTATTTGGTGTCAGCTCATAGTTCCCTGGACTAAAACCAGTTCTATCTTTAAGAAAATGCAATTAGTTGCAGTTATGAAACCCAGGGGCAGATTGAAATAAACTGTTAAACTGCTCGGTCAACAGACTTCAGGTGACTATCAAATAGACATTCCCTTAAACAGCAATGTATAAATGCTTAAGCAGATCCAATGTGTACTTCAAATATATATTGAGTTCTGGCAGAACTCAATATATATTTGGGCGGCACGGTAGCACAGTGATTAGCACTGCTGCTTCACAGTGCCAGGGTCCCGGGTTCGATTCCCGGCTCGGGTCACTGTCTGTGTGGAGTTTGCACATTCTCCTCGTGTCTGCGTGGGTTTCCTCCGGGTGCTCCGGTTTCCTCCCACAGTCCAAAGATGTGCGGGTTAGGTTGATTGGCCAGGTTAAAAATTGCCCCTTAGAGTCCTGAGATGTGTAGGTTAGAGGGATTAGTGGGTAAAATATGTGGGGGTAGGGCCTGGGTGGGATTGTGGTCGGTGCAGACTCAATGGGCCGAATGGCCTCCTTCTGCACTGTAGGGTTTCTATGATTTCTATGATTCTATGAACTTTTCAGGCAGTGAGACTGCAGTGTGTGACATGAACTTCATCAACATGTTTCTTTTGAAGCGTTAATAAGCCTAGCACGTCATGTACATGTGCTGTCAGTCCAACAACCTGCTTCCTTACGCTACAGCTGACCTCAATGCCAAATAATATGGATTGTGTGTTCATTGTGCATTAAGACTGTAAGTAACTATATTACTGACCCAGGGAGCAGTCGTTTGATCCATTACTCGCAGCCTGTAGGAACTCATCCACAAATGTACAACATTGTAGTCATTTAATTAGGGATTTGTTATTTTTATTAGAGTTAGCAGCAATGAGGTTACCAAAATAAATATCCCCCACATTTTAGATGTAACATCTGTGCAGTTATGTTTTATATAATTCTTAAAATCATTTAACTAGTTATGCAATTGGTTCTTAAGGAAAATGCAATCATTCTTTATTCCTTTCCATATTATGTTATCTATTAAATTTCAGCCGGGTAGTGTAGTGCCTAACTGCTTCTACTTTCTCAGGAGACTAAGGAAATTTGGCATGTCTGCTACAGCTCTCACCAACTTCTACAGATGCACCATAGAAAGCATTCTTTTTGGTTGTATCACAGCTTGGTATGGCTCATGCTCTGTCCAAGACCGCAAGAAACTACAAGGGGTCATAAATGAAGCCCAATCCATCATGCAAAGCAGCTTCCCATCCATTGACACTGCCTACATTTCCCACTGCCTCTGAAAAACAGCCAGCATAATCAAGGACCCCACACACCCCAGACATACTCTCTTCCACCTTCTTTCATTGTATGAGATCACGTACCAACCGACTCAAAGAACAACTTCTTCCCTGCTGCCATCAGACTTTTGAATGGACCTACCTTGCATTAAGTTGATCTTTCTCTACACCCTCGCTATGACTGTAACACTAATTTCTGCACTCTCTTGTTTCCTTCTCTATGAACGGTATGCTTTGTCTGTATAGCGCGCAAGAAACAATACTTTTCACTGTATGCCAATACATGTGACAATAATAAATCAAAACAAATCAGAAAGTTCTGTAGGAAAGCCGAAGATCATCTATGTCTCAAGTAATGCAGAAATATTCCATTAACCATAGAAATCATAGAATCATAGAAACCCTACAGTGCAGAAGGAGGCCATTCGGCCCATCGAGTCTGCACCGACCACAATCCCACCCAGGCCCTATCCCCACATATTTACCCGCTAATCCCTCTAACTTACGCATTGCTAAACCGGAACACATTGCTAATTTTAGAAAGATAGCATCTACCAATCAAAATGGCAGTACTTTGGATACGATATCTGTGTTATATTTTGATAATGCGAATAATTTGGGACATAAGGAAAAGGCCCATATTAAAACTGGGGATGCTAATAAATGTGTCTAATAAATTAAGTAAGTGAAAAGGCATTGTACAGACTGACAGACATATTTATAGGAAATAAGAGCAGGGATTGTGACACAAGGCCAACAATATGTTTTTATATAGTGTCTGTAACATGGTAAACTGACCAATGGCTCTTCACAAAAATGTAATCAGAGTCGTATATGTGAAGTATTCTTTGGAATAATGAGGCCTCCTGCACACTAAAGTGAGCAATGAACTTTTGTTTTTGCTGGCCACATTTCACACACCAAGAAGAACTTTGAAAAATTACATATGAATTTATGAATTAGGAGCAGGAGCAGGCCATTGGGCACCACAAGCTGCTCTGCCATTTAATAAGGTCACGGCTGATCTGTTTGTGATTCAAATCCCACATTCTCTGATAACCTTTGACTTCCTTGCCTAATAAGAATCTATCTACCTCTTCCTTAAAAATATTCAATGACCCCACTTTCTGAGGCAGAGAGTTCCAAAATTGGACAACCTTCTGACAGTATAACTGAACCCCGCCCTGGGACCTTGCAGTTGCCCCCTGTGCTGACCCTGTGGATTTTCCCACTCTACCCACTTCTAGCTGCCACCGCAGAAAGGCAATGTTTCCGAGAAACCATTGCTTAAACTTCAACATGGGCAACCTGAGTTGTGCAAAGTCCACACTAAGGCCCACCCTCTCCACCAAGCACCAGACCCATTGGAGACCAACAGCACCATAATAACAGAGGTCCACAAACAACCTCCACACCGTTCCCCCACCTGACAAACTGCCAGGACTCAATCCCTGGCCCTCGAGAATGACATAGCTAGTGCCCCCACATCCTCTCCAGTACTCCCTCTCCATTTGATTCCCTGTAGGGTGGTGGCGAACCAGTGCGCTCACCTCCGATATCCCCTTTGGAAGGGAGGTTGTCAGGGTCACGGTTTAACAGAGCTGTTGCAAATCATGCTGGTGCAATGCCACGCCAGCACATTTTAAATATTCGGTGAGGGGGAGAGCGATGGCAGGATGGTTCATTAATGATCTTATAATTTATTAAAATGAGGTTTCCGACCTTCCCGGGCAGGAACCTCATTGTGCCATGGGCAGAGGGCATGGAAAATCGGGAAAAGAGATCTCGCTGGCGAGAATCTAATTTCCTGACAAGGTTTTGGTTCCGCGTCACTGTTTATGCTGATGACGAACACACGCTTAAAATTCTGTCCAGTATTTGAGATGTGGTTTCATCAATGCCCTGCATAACTGCAGCTTAACATCCTTACTTTTTACATTTAATTGCTCTCTCATTAGCTTTCGTAATTACATGCTATATCTGCAAACTAACTTCCTGTGACTCTTGTACAAGAACACCTAGATCACTCTGCACCTTAGAATTCGGCAGCTGTTCTCCATTTAAGCAGTATTTTGTTTTTATTCTTCCTGCCAAAGTGAGCAACTTCACATGTTCCCACATTGTATCCATCTGCCAGATTTCTGATCACTCATTCAACCTATCGAAATCCAACTTCCTTATGTACTCTTCATAGCATACTTTCCTAACCATCTTTATGTCATCTCCAAATTTAGCTACTATGCCCTCACTTCCCTCATCAAAGTCATTAACATGAGGACCCAGCTCAGACTGTTGCTGGACTCCACTGGTCACATCCTGCCAATCAGAAAAAAGACTCATATAGGCATACGCTCTGATTTCTGTCAGTGAGCCAATCTTTTATCCATGTTGATATGTTACCCCCTACACTATTAGCTCTTATTTTGCATAGTATCCTTTGATGTGGCACTTTTCAGTTGTCTTCTGGAAATTCAAGTATCGTATGCCTACAGGCTTCACTTTATCCATAGTGCATGTCACTCCTCCAAAGAACTCCAATAAATTTATCAAACATGATTTCCCTTTCACAAAACCACGCTGACTCTTCTTGATTATCTTGTGTTTTTCTCTGTGCACATCTATAACCTCCTTAAATGATCAATTTTAACAACCTTCCTCATGACAGATATTAAACTAAGAATCATAGAAACCATACAGTGCAGAAAGAGGCCATTCGGCCCATTGAGTCTGCACCGACCACAATCCCACCCAGGCCCTACCCCCATATCCCTACATATTTTACTCACTAATCCCTCTAACCTACGCATCCCAGGACACTAAGGGGCAATTTTAGCATGGCCAATCAACCTAACCCGCACATCTTTGGACTGTGGGAGGAAACCGGAACACCCGGAGGAAACCCACGCAGACACGAGGAGAATGTGCAAACTCCACACAGACAGTGACCCAAACCGGGAATCGAACCCAGGTCCCTGGAGCTGTGAAGCAGCAGTGCTAACCACTGTGCTACCGTGCCGCCCTAAATAGCGTATCGTTTCATTTTCTGCCTCCTTCCTTTCTTGAATTGTACTTGCTACTTTCCAGTCTGATGGAATCTTTCAAGAATCTAGCGAGTTTTTCAAAATTAACACAAATACACCTACTACTCCATTAGCTACCTATTTTAAGATCCTAGGATGAAGTCACTCAGGACTTGGAGGCTTGTCAGCCCACAGTTCCATCAATTTGCTCAGTACTACTTCACTAGTGATTGTAAAAACTGTGGGCAGAATCTTCCACTCAGTGCAAACAGTACTGGCTGATGTGAGAAAAGTGACGTGCAGCTCTCCAGCTGGGCTGACTCTCCAGATATGCGGCACTCTGTGCACAAAAAATCTGGAGGTGTGGTCCATGCCGTCACGTTGGCAAGGTGGAGCCAGGGGCAAGGGCATGCCCCTCTCCCCCTTACCTGTTTGCACCTGGAAGGTTCCCCTCAACTGCTTCAGATTTTTAAAAAGCAGTTGTAAACCTCACTGACATGACGACGTGTTGGCTGGGAGGAATTCTAAATGTGGTGGAGGGGGGAAATGGGGGGCTGATATGGCAGAGAAGTCCACTAATCATTTTAAATTTATCAAATGTTTTGAAATGTTACATCATCAGCGAGGGTTGGGAAAATCAGAAAATGAGATCTTGCTGGTGTGAATCTCGTTTTCTGATTCTCATGAGATTTTGCGTCTGCATCGCTGTTTGTACTCGCAGTGGGTACAAATTCACACCCTGCTACTCCTAAGGTGCATCTCACACACACAATTCATGAACAGCAATTGCACATTCTCTTGATTTTCTAGCTGGTCATGGTGTGCAGTGGGACAATGGCGCACTTTGAAAACTGTAGTTCCACAGGAGAATAGTAAAAACTACAACTTCTATAATCCTTTCTCCCCCCTCACAGCAAGCCGAAAATTCCCACTACCTGAGGCCTAAGTGGCTCTCACCTCAGCCAATACAATGGACAAGCTTAGAAATAAAATTGTCCACCTCGTTATGACATCACTTAACCAATTCTCAGGTTGAATTTGCAACTTTGCTTTCAGAACTGTGTAATGCTTTTTGTCAGATAAGAAATGTTCGTTTTATTTACGCATAGTGCCCTGAATGAGGAAGAAAAATGGTTGCCAAAACCAGCATGAAAAAATGATTGGAAAGATGTGATTAATGTGGTGGCTCCAGATGGTTAGATTTGAAAATAAGCAATTGAATAAAACTATTTAATTGCTCCAACACAGAGTCTCGCTTGAGAATGCAAATAGGAGAAAAAGGCTGGAAAGAATGTAGTGCTGTGAATTGGGATTGCTAACCACGATACTGCATTGTGCAATTTGTCCTCGTGACTCCAGAGTACCAAATCAAAATAAGATAAAAGCCGTTCTGTTATTACAAAGGATGAGTTGGATCAAAATTCTAAGTGGACAAAGTGATGGCAGATTAAATTCAAAGCCAACAAATGTAAAATATTTATTAAGTTTATTTATTAAGTTTTACAGTGCCACAAGTTGCTTACATTATCACTGCAGTGAAGTTACTGTGAAAATCCCCTAGTCACCACACTCTGGCACCTGTTTGGGTACACTGAGGGAGAATTTAGCATTGCCAATGCACCTAACCAACGTGTTAGGTGCATTGGGAGGAAACCGGAGCATCCAGAGGAAAACCATGCAGATATGGAGACAACGTGCAGACTCCGCACAGACAGTGATCCAAGCCGGGAATCGAAACCATGTCCCTGGCACTGTGACACAGCAGTGTCAACCACTGTGCCACCGTGCCACCCTAAAATAAGCAACATAATTATTCCTTGAATGATCTTAAAATCGATGCGGCTAAGAAAGTCCGAGAAGACTCAGAAGAATGCACCTGCATCTCACCAGGCCAACATAACTAACATTGCAAGGCAAGCTTAAAGAAGTAGGAATGTCATGAGGATTGGGACTCACATTACCTGGAACCTGCAGTTAGCAAAGTGCTGCAGCGAATATCGCTTGGAGAACAATGACCCTTTTAAGGATTATCCTTTGCAAGCTAGGCATGTGGAGGTGCCAAATGAAATGGAAGAGTAGGTTGCACAGGGAGAAAAAATGAACCATTTGTTTTGACAGTATTCTCTTGGAGCACCTACCTGAAATGATATTAGTGACAGGAACACTTTTCAGGCACTCCAGCTATATAAGCCGGAGCTTCATAAATTTGAATGGAGCCTTGTACGTGGTTAGCATGTAGGCTCAATGAACTAGATTTAGTGGTGTTGTACATTCAGTAGGCTTCAAGGTTTTGTATCAGATAAATAGGTCACTGGCAGAATATTCCAGTGTTTTGGATGCTTTGAGTCATTAAAAAGGTCAGTCTATTCTTTCAGCACCAGTCATTATCAGCCCTGTGAAGAACAAGCCAGTAGTATAGCACAGTGATCTTCAGAGCCAGGTTGGATTTGGATATCACCTTAGAGAGGAATTAAAGATGCTAGCCATTTAAAGCAAAGTGGTTGTGCATGGGGATAAAGATGTTGGCAGCCTTTACAAGGACTGCTAACAGTTTTCATGCATATATTTGACTTTGAAAAGGTTGTTCAGGTAACAATTTATGCTCATTTATTCTGTTGAAACGATCAGCAGAGAAATTGGCCATGCAGAAATTCAATGCACGCAGATTTCTTGATCTTAACCTGCTTTCCACAATGGTGCCATATAACAGGCAATTTGGGATGGACAATAGATGGTACTTAGCCAATGACACTCTCATCCAATAAATAAATATATAAATGCAAGTTCTTTCTTTCATTAAGCAGCTCATAGCTCAACTAAAGTGAAGATATTTAAATTGGTCTTTGTGCAACTATAAGGCACAGAAGTAAATGATCTTTTATGTTTAGCACTTAAAATTCTATTATACTTTCCAATCATTCCCTCTAATTTCCAAAGCTATTGATGAAATTTGTTTTAAAAAAGGATTCTCTTAATACCCTTCAACCTCTCAAGGAGAGATGTCTTCTGGAATTCTTAAACCCCTGAGGACTCAACTTACCATTAAGCTAGACTTGTCGGCTCTGATATTTTTGCTGGACATAAAAGATCATTTACTCTTGTATCGTATACTTTGCACAAAGACCAATTTAAATATATTCACTTTAGTTGAGCAACAAACTGTTTAATGAAAGAAATAATTTGCATTTATATATTTTCTTATTTATTTGTTGGTCCCACAGTTATCAATGGTGTTTCCCAATGAACAACCCCTTGCTGCTGGAAAACCCATGGCGGAGGTGCACAGTTGGCAGGACTGTAAGATCCCGCTGGAATAAATAGCAGCAAGATTTCGGCATTAGTATCTGTGGCAATGAATGGATTTATGACTTGCCATCATGAGAAGAGGAGGGATGGAATGATGTTGTGGATAATTATTGTCATCAACCAACTGTTATTTGCTGCTCTGAAAATAGCCATACATCCACCACCATAATGGTGTGCTGACATGTGCTGACAGCTTGATCCAAGAGGCAAACAGGATTTTGGGTAGTGATCATAGCTGATGAAACTGGTAACTGCCTTTTGCACCAGGCTTTTGAAGGCAATCGTTGATAGTTTCGGAGCTGCTCTCGTTCTGCCAGTGAAATCTAATGTGGCAAGAACACTGTTTACATGATAAACAGAGAATGATGGCAAAATTACTGTAACAGAGTGTGATTAGATTCAAAGAAATTCCCAGCCAATCACTTTATGAGGTTAGCACAAATGTTGTTTTTCATACGCACTAGATGCAAGGAGACTTATTACTTGTGTTTGAAGGAAAAATATGGAACGCTAATAGTTATAGCTATTGTATGGTTACTAAACATCTAAGTAAACTAAAAGTGTTCTTTTTCCCATATGTGCTTCCCCCAGTAAACATTTAAAGCTTTTTTCCTGTTTATTTTGTTTGTCGCACTTTTAGAAAATGCATTTATTAATCAAACCCAAACTTCCTGCAAATATAATTTGAAGAATCATTCTCTACATGGAACGAAGCAGGAAAGTGGCTTGACATTATTTTTCCAGCAATGAGCAGCATCAGTGAAGGACGACTGGTCCTTTATCACATTTCTGTTTGTGGGATACAGCTGTCTGCAATCTGATTTGTTTGCACAACAGTGATTCACTTTAAAACTAACCAATCAGAGAAGACAACTTTGAGATATCTTAAAGATGGGATAGAGTATTTTATGGTATTAAAATTCATTTTATGAATACAAGTATTTCCTTTAAATGGTATTTATTTATTAGGTGGGGATATTTATTTGATGCTTGTCCATGTAAATCAATGAAATGCCTGGAGCCTATTAAAAAGAACTTGCATTTATGTCACACTTTTCATAACCTCAGGATGTCTCAAAGTGCTTTCCAGTCATAGTTGTAACATAGGAAAATGTAGCAATCATCTGCAGTCAATGTGGTCCCATAAAACAGCAATGAGATGCACAACTAGAAAATCTGTTTTACTTTTCTGAGGGTTAAATGTTGGTGAGGACACCAGAAAGAACTCCCGGCTCTTCTTTAAATAGAGCTTTGGGATCCTTTACATCTACCTGAAACTGAAGATGTTTCGTCTGATAGGTGATGCCCCTGACAGTGCAGCACTTACCACTGTGTGAAATGCTGCATTAGATGCTTATGTCACTTGAGTGGAGCTTGAACCTATTACTTTCTGGCTCAGATACTAAACCAGGTCCAAGACCATTGCTCAGACAAACCTTGCTCCCTGTAACACAGTAGACTTCTCAGATTTATTATGCATAAGTTAAATTACTCACTTGCTTGCTCCCGTATCTTCCTTCCTGCTGCTGACTTTCGCAGAAGACTTCGGCCTGAGCTGAAAAGACTGTTCAGCTCATCAAGAGGACTGGTAACTGGCCTGGCAATAGTGGAAGAGTAAGGAAATAATAATGCATTCCCTGCTGAGGAGGAAACATTCTTCCCAGGTTCTGTCCTGCAGGTTTTTACTGGTGAGCAAGGCAATCTTGTAGAGTTTGTAGAAGTTCCTCCTTGTAAGGGATTAGGTTTCTGAGGTACTTTGGGAACATCTGTGCTCAAAACTACTTTTCCCGTATTGGCAAAACAAGAGGCAGAAGTGTCTGGTGGGAAAATAAAATGTGAAGCTTGCCTGTAGGGAGGGGTAGGAATTAAGGGAAGAGGAGGGGGTGTTGAGGGAGGAGACATCTTTCCTGATATACGGAACACACCCAGCCCAGGAGACGCTGGTGGCTCACTTTCTCCTATTTGATGGCTTGTGTATTGTTGAGAGGCAGGCGAAATGCCATCTGATTGCACAGAGTAATTCAAATTTGTTTCCAGAACTGGCAACCTTTTGACCTCAAGGGGAGTAAGGGGTGACTCGTCAGAAGCAGGGGAACACTGCACTGGTGTTGGAGGAAATACCAGCAGAGGGGGTCGATGCGGGAGGAGGTTTGGAAATGGTGGTGGAATGTCACATACTGCTTCCTGGCAGCCTGTCATGGTTGGGCTGCCTGTTCTGAAATCCTCAGGCAATGTCGGCGTTTTCCTTTCTGCACAAGGTGGAGGACAGGCTGCTGGCTTTGCAAAGATTGAAGCGCCTGAACTGCCTTCTAGCAAACAATATTTCATCTCTTCATAAACAGATTCTCCTTGATCAGGACTCTCCACCTCTGTCAGATAATTTCCACCTGCTCCTCCAGTCCCTCCCATTTCTATATAAACAGGTTCCACATCCTCTTCCTGTGACAGATGGAGACTTAACATGCTGTAGTGGGGCCCATCAGCAGATGCAGCTCGTTGAATAGTTCCAGTGCTGTGAGCTGTTTTAGTCTTTGTGCTTGTGAATTTAGATGCAGATGGTTTCCTTATGTAGATTTCTTCGTACGAACCTGTCAGTCGAGTGTTGGGGCTTCTTTTGGGCTTTGGCGGAGGAATCTTTTTCATTGTGCTGTAATCATCGCTGTGAGGCCTTGGCTTAGTCAGAACTGTGGATAAAAGAAAATAAGTCTATCAAAAAATAATAATTTCACTTCCTATGGATCTGCTTTACTTAAATGTTTGTAAGTGAAATAGGTGCCAAAGTAGTTTAATATTTATGGAGCTTTTAAAAAAGTTTGTATTGTATATTTGCCCCTTCTTTCAGCCTCTTTTTGGTTGAGTGCAGTTTCAAAGATTCTAGTGTCTTTAATACTGCATTTTGTTTGCCATTGGCGAGTTTTAGTCATCTCGTCATTCTATGTCAGTGGGTGGAAGTTGGGAGGAGGGGTAAGGTGTGGTGGCTGGACCAAAACACTACACCCAAACTTATTCCCATTTCCATCTGCGGTCCAATAATTTTCAGCAGGAACTAGGTGCAGGAACCCTGGTCAATATTCTCCCCCTGACTAGAGCTGTCAAACTTCCTTTTGATTTTCATGGAGTCACCAAAAAATAAAGATTAATCTCCAATGTTGCAAGCACTGCTGGTGAATGGGGGTTGATCTCTGCTGATCGAGCCTGAACCTTCTAGTATGATTGGTGTTTATTATTAGTTTCCAGATAATGAGCAGAATTGTCAGAGCTAAGAAATCTGGAGCCATTTAAAACTTGCAGGAGGGACCTGATTCTGGGATTCCACACCATTACAGGCACCCTCAATTTTTGCTGGTCTAGGCTAAGGTTACAGGAAAAAAGCCTGCACCCAGTATTCTCAACCAAGCCAACTCCATTGTTGGGTTGGAATCTCAAAGCCTCACAATTTTCATTGAGTCAGGCCAGCTTCTTCATGACTCATGGTTCCCCGATCCTCAGAGGAGTCATGGGACGGACTTTTCCCACCCTGCCTACCACGGGAATCATAGCGGGTGGGGGCAGACCCGTTCGTTGACCTTGAGTGGGAATTTAAGATCTTGGAACGTGGCCAGAAAATCTCACCCATGAACTATAGTTCCAGGCCCATTCAACCAATGTAAACTCTGTGGAGAGTGGCATCCGCCTGTTGCCCTGTTCTGAGATTCACCTTGTGAGCCTCTCTGCACCTCAGCTTGTTCAAAAGTTATTTTTATTTTGCAGTGCATCCTATGTGTGTGGAACTGCTTAAAAACACCCATTCATAATTTTCTTTAAAAAAAGCTACTGTTGCTGCAACCCTATTAAGGTATTAATCATCCAGACATTTAAGTTATAAGCACTTGACACCTTTTTATCTTGTGTAAATAAATATTGACCCATTAACAAAATGCAAAAATAGCTTATTGTAACATCATAAGTCTGTCAATCAGGCAAAGTTTTCACTTCTTTGCATCTGTGGTCAACAAATTTAGGCCGAATTCTCTGGCCATTCATGCCCCACTACCGCTGCCAGTGCAAATAGAGAATCTGGCGCTCAGTCAAACCTCCATTCAATGCAGAGAGACTGGAGAATCCCAGTTGCAGGCGAGTTTGGAGAATCCAGCCCTTGATAGGCAGAAGGATCTGGGTGTACAGGTACATAGGTCACTAAAAGTGGCAATACAGGTGGAGAAGGTAGTCAAGAAGGCATACAGCATGCTTGCTTTCATCAGCCAGGGCATTGAGTTTAAAAATTGGCAAGTCCTGTTGCAGCTTTATAGAATCTTAGTTAGGCCGCACTTGGAATATAGTGTTCAATTCTGGTCACCACACTACCAGAAGGATGTGGAGGCTTTGGAGAGGGTACAGAAAAAAATTACCAGGATGTTGTTTGATATGGGTGGCATTAGCTATGAGGAGAGGTTGGAGAAACTTGGTTTGTTCTCACAGGAACGACGGAGGTTGAGGGGCGACCTGACAGAAGTCTACAAGATTATGAGGGGCATGGACAGAGTGGATAGTCAGAAGCTTTTTCCCCAGAGTGGAAGAGTCAATTACTAAGTTTAAGGTGCATGGGGCAAGGTTTAAAGGAGATGTACGAAGCAAGTTTTTTTTACACAGAAGGTAGTGGGTGCCTGGAACTCGCTGCCGGGGGAGGCAGTGGAAACAAATACGATAGTGACTTTTAAGGGGCATCTTGACAAATACATGAATAGGATGGGAATAGAGGGATATGGTCCCCGGAAGGGTAGGGGGTTTTAGTTGAGTCGGGCAGCATGGTCGGTGCAGACTTGGAGGGCTGAAGGGCCTGTTCCTGTGCTGTAATTTTCTTTGTTCTTTGTCTTTTTATGGGAGTCTGGGCTCTCAACCAACTTCATTACGCAGGTTGGTAAACTTATTACAGTTAAGTAATGAAAGTAACCAATTAGAAAAAAAAACAAAGACATAGCCAAAATAAATACCCCATATTTTACACTAAATTCTAAAAAAACTATTTGCATCTAACGTTATCTGGGTGGACTTTTTCTGATAGGGGATGTAAGCATGTTTAATTTAGATGAAAGCAAAACTTAAACGTAATAAACTAAATGTAGTACAGGAATTCAACTGTAATTTTTATATGCCACTTGGAGTATTTTGCAGTATTTTAAGGCTGAATGAAGGAGATTGGATTTTCTGTTTGAGTTAATTGCCAATGTTTAGCATATCAGACAAAAAATAGGCATACGGAACAAAATTATAAATGGAAAAAAAATAGAAATGAAAATAGAAAGCTGAAATGCAACTTCTACATCAGTATCTAAAGGAAAAATAAAGTTTAATGAACAGTTATAAATTCTTTGTCTAAACAAGGTGGAGCAAAGATTATCAAAAATATCATGATCCTGGTTAAGCATGAATAGTTAATCCTAAAATATCCAATGTGACAATGTCTGTGATAAAGGTAACCTTTCCCTCCTAGTCTTTCTTGACCTATTGGCAGCCTTTGGCACAGTTGACCACACCATCATCCTTCAATACCTATCCTCTGTCATTCAGCAGGGTGTGACTGTTCTTATGTGGCTGGATTCATATCTATCTAATCGTAGCCCGAGAATCACTTGCAATGGTTTCTCTTCCTGCTCCCACAACATTACCTCTGGTGTACCCCAAGGATCTATTCTCAGTCCCTGTTGCTGTCCCTTGGCAACATCATAGGAAGGCACAGCTCCTGTTTTCACATGTATGCTTATGACAGCCAGCCCTACCTTACCACACCACTTTTGATTCTTCCACTGTTACGAAATTATCAGACTGCTATCCTAACATCCAGTATTGGGTGAGCAGAAATGTTCTCCAATTAAGAATTGGGAAAACTGAAGCCATTGTTTTGGTCCCTAGCTACCAACTTCCCCATCCTTTTTACTGGCAAAAGCCTGAGATTAAGCCAGTCTGTTCACAACCTTGGTGCTACATTTGATACCAAGATAAGCTTCAAACCTGATATTTGTGCCATCACTAAGACTGCCTCTTTCTACTCCATAACATTGCCCGACTGCCTAATCTCAGCTTTTCTACTGCTTTTACAACTGTAAACTTGAAATCATCTACTGCTCTTGTCTTAACTCACAGCTGGAGTAAAATGTATTATATTGGATACTAGGTTCTGAATGAGTTAATTCTAACTGTTTTATACGCTGATCATATACCGTGCATATCAGCACAGGGAATGGTGCAACATCACATGATTTAGTCACACAGCCAGTTGTAGGATAAATGCCAGAGCAGAAAGGTGTGTTCCAATAAAGCTCCTGTATTCTATACCTTTACACACTCATTAAGCATTTTGTACTAGTCATTAATATTGTACGGTAGAAGCATGTAAAAATAATGATGGAGAACTCTCCACCATTGCCTGAAAGCTTTGAGAAAGTTCCAAGACTTAACCAAGCAGAAGCATCGCCAAAATGGTATTGGAGATTTGCCTGATATCACACCATGTAGAGCCTTGTAGTGAAGGAAGCTCACTGCGATGTTGTATGGGATGGAAGGTTAGAAATCATAGAAATCATAGAAACCCTACAGTGCAGAAGGAGGCCATTCGGCCCATCGAGTCTGCACCGACCACAATCCCACCCAGGCCCTACCCCCACATATTTACCCGCTAATCCCACTAACCTACGCATCTCAGGACTCTAAGGGGCAATTTTTAACCTGGCCAATCAACCTAACCCGCACATCTTTGGACTGTGGGAGGAAACCGGAGCACCTGGAGGAAACCCACGCAGACACGAGGAGAATGTGCAAACTCCACACAGACAGTGACCCGAGCCGGGAATCGAACCCGGGACCCTGGAGCTGTGAAGCAGCAGTGCTAACCACTGTGCTACCGTGCCGCCCACGTTGTTGGTTGTTGGATGATATCCTCAGCACAGATTATTGATGAGGAGAAAGTCATGTACAATGAAGTAATCAAAGCACATTGATACTCTCGCCTCAACCTGAGAAAGAATATTGTTCAGCAGACTTAACTTTAAAAAACATACCCAATATCAAGGGGAACATACATAAACGAGTTGTGTAGACTTTTAGAGCACTGTGAGTATGGCAGCTTGAAAGATGAACTGAACAGAGACAGTGTTGGATAATGTCTTTTGACAACTTGCAGTTGAGAGATAATCAAACTTTAATAAAGGCAATTCAACTGAGCAGAAAAGCTGAGATCAGGAAACAGAATCAAGCTGTAGTTTGAGATGATGGGGGAGCCCTAGCTCAAAAGTAGCTGACTCAGTCAAGTATATCAAATATATTAAAAAAGGAAAAGCTATCATAAAAAGCAGGGGAGACAGGAAGAGCATCCATCAACAGTCCAAGATCACTGTTATTAGTGGGGCAGAGAAAAAAGGTGGTCCACTTCCAGGTTAAGTGCCACAGCAAGAAGCCTGTACAGAGGACATACATAGGGAAGCCTTTAAAAGGTGGCACAATGCATGAAGTAGATGATGTCTATGATATTAAGGTGCTTTTCCTGGGAGGGACAGAAACTAATGGAATCTACTGGAATGCTGATATCCGAGTAGTGGGAAACTAGACATAGAACATAGAACAGTACAGCACAGAACAGGCCCTTCGGCCCACGATGTTGTGCCAAGCTTTATCTGAAACCAAGATCAAGCTATCCCACTCCCTATCATCCTGGTGTGCTCCATGTGCCTATCCAATAACCGCTTAAATCTTCCTAAAGTGTCTGACTCCACTATCACTGCAGGCAGTCCATTCCACACCCCAACCACTCTCTGCGTAAAGAACCTACCTCTGATATCCTTCCTATATCTCCCACCATGAACCCTATAG
Organism: Mustelus asterias; assembly: GCF_964213995.1. Lineage (NCBI taxonomy): Eukaryota > Metazoa > Chordata > Chondrichthyes > Carcharhiniformes > Triakidae > Mustelus > Mustelus asterias. The sequence continues at coordinate 39,199,513 of NC_135810.1, forward strand.
TTATGCCCCCTTGTAATAGCTCCATCCACCCGAGCAAATAGTCTTTGAACGTTCACTCTATCTATCCCCTTCATCATTTTATAAACCTCTATTAAGTCTCCCCTCAGACTCCTCCGCTCCAGATAGAACAGCCCTAGCTCCCTCAACCTTTCCTCATAAGACCTACCCTCCAAACCAGGCAGCATCCTGGTAAATCTCCTCTGCACTCTTTCCAGCGCTTCCACATCCTTCTTATAGTGAGGTGACCAGAACTGCACACAATATTCCAAATGTGGTCTCACCAAGGTCCTGTACCGTTGCAGCATAACCCCACGGCTCTTAAACTCCAACCCCCTGTTAATAAAAGCTAACACACTCTAGGCCTTCTTCACAGCTCTATCCACTTGAGTGGCAACCTTTAGAGATCTGTGGATATAGACCCCAAGATCTCTCTGTTCCTCCACAGTCTTCAGAACCCTACCTTTGACCCTGTAATCCACATTTAAATTAGTCCTACCAAAATGAATCACCTCACATTTATCAGGGTTAAACTCCATTTGCCATTTTTCAGCCCAGCTTTGCATCCTATCTATGTCTCTTTGCAGCCTACAACAGCCCTCTACCTCATCCACCATTCCACCAATCTTGGTGTCATCAGCAAATTTACTGATCCACCCTTCAGCCCCCTCCTCTAAGTCATTAATAAAAATCACAAAGAGCAGAGGACCAAGCACTGATCCCTGTGGCACTCCGCTAGCAACCTGCCTCCAATCCGAAAATTTTCCATCCACCACCACCCTCTGTCTTCGATCAGATAGCCAGTTACCTATCCAATCGGCCAACTTTCCCTCTATCCCACACCTCCTCACTTTCATCATAAGCCGACCATGGGGGACCTTATCAAACGCCTTACTAAAATCCATGTATATGACATCAACTGCCCGACCTTCATCAACACACTTAGTTACCTCCTCAAAAAATTCAATCAAATTTGTGAGGCACGACTTGCCCTTCACGAATCCGTGCTGACTATCCCGGATTAATCCGCATCTTTCTAAATGGTCGTAAATCCCATCCCTAAGGACCTTTTCCATCAATTTACCAACCACCGAAGTAAGACTAACCAGTCTATAATTACCAGGGTCATTTCTATTCCCTTTCTTAAACAGAGGAACAACATTCGCCATTCTCCAGTCCTCTGGCACTATCCCCGTGGACAGCGAGGACCCAAAGATCAAAGCCAAAGGCTCTGTAATCTCATCCCTTGCCTCCCAAAGAATCCTAGGATATATTTCATCAGGCCCAGGGGACTTATCGACCTTCAGTTTATTCAAAACTGCCAGGACATCCTCCCTCCGAATATCTATTTCCTCCAGCCTATTAGCCTGTAACACCTTCTCTTCCTCAAAAACATGGCCCCTCTCCTTGGTGAACACTGAAGAAAAGTATTCATTCATCGCCTCACCTATCTCTACTGACTCCATACACAAGTTCCCACTACTGTCCTTGACCAGCCCTAACCTCACCCTGGTCATTCTTTTATTCCTCACATAAGAGTAAAAAGCCTTGGGGTTTTCCTTGATCCGACCCGCCAAGGACTTCTCATGTCCCCTCCTAGCTAAAGACATGCTAAGTTAGACACAGATGCAGCAGCTTTGGTTCTTTTTGATGTTGGAACATGATTGGAGTGAAGCTCTCTTCAGCCATCATGGAAAAAACTATAAGTTCAGGGTGGAATATTCAAGAACTCAAGTCAAAGGAGAACTGAAGGCAATCCTCCAACATAGAGAGAACAAAATAACAGAAGCACTGGGCTGAATTTTACAGCCTCTCCCAATGGCAGGATTTTCTGGTCACGCTGAAGTCAATGGAATTACGAACAGCTCATTACATTCCCTGATCCATAAGTTTGCACCCGTTGTCTGTGATTCAGAACCAGAGTTGCACATTTTTGAACAGGGAGGCCTATACTGACTTATATCTGATTCGCAGAGTACAGAAATTAGAAAGCAGAGAAGATCAACCCAAAAACTCCAAAGCTGAAATTTCAAAACTTTTCACAGGACTAGGAAAGCTGAAGACAGCATAACACATCAATTTACATCTGGAAATGAAGGAAAGTTCCTCATCCACACTTGCCAAAAGTAATAAAGTAAACTGACTCTCTGGGCGGGATTTTATGGTCTCGCTCGACCTGAGACTGGAAAATCCCACCCGAGGTCAACGGACCTTCCCATTGTCCGCCCTTGCCCGCTCCGATTCCCGTGGCGGGCAGGGTGGTACAATTCCAGCGTCTGTTGAAGCAGGGGATTATTTCATTTGTGTTAGAACCAGCAAGCTGGCGCTCAGGGATAGGCCTGGTACCAAATCCCACAGATCGATCAGAATTTGTGTAAATCATATCCAGATGAACAAAGTAGTTCAACACAAAGTTCATACTATCTCGTTTGTGATGAGAAGTTAGCTAAATTGAGAAAGAGTTTAATCTTCATGAAGCTCAATGCAAATAGTGGTTTTGGCAACTATCCCTTAGTGAAAAATCCAAGTTGTTGATGATCATCATTCCTCTGTTTGGGAGGTTTTGTTTCAGCAGGTTACCATTTGGCATCACATCAGTGCCAGAAATCTTCCAGAGAACAATGTCAAACATCTCAGGACTAGATGGAATCATATGTCACATGAATGATGTCCTATCTAAGGGTGAACTCAGAGAGAACATAACACTAGAGTGTGGGCTGTCCTGTGACACCTAGGGGGAGCAAGGCTTACACTCAACAACAAATCTGATTTTTTGCAGCTGACTCTCAAGTTCCTTGGGCATATTGTGGATGTTTTTGGTGTCAGAGTTGATCCACAGAAGACAAGCGCAATCAGGGAGTTTCCAGCTCCTCACAACTTAACTGAGTTCCAAAGATTCATGGGTATGATAAACCAAGTGGGAAAATTCCTGCCGAACCTATCTGTTTGTCAATGAGCCATTATGGCAGCTGTTTTCATAAGATATACATAGTGCTTGGAGGAATAACAACAGGATTTTTCTGAGAAAATCAAAAAGATGCTGATATCACCTGATATTTTAACTCACTATGACACTGAGCTACTCACTATCATTGCTGGAGATTCATTTTCCACAGGACTTGCAGCTGTACTGTTTCAGATACAGGTGGATAAAAAGCATGGACCAATTTACTTTACATTCGGACTGGGACTGAGCAGAGGGATTCTCTGATAGAGAAGTAAACACATATGCTTGCGAGAAGTTCACAGATAATGTTCTTGGTCTCTACTTGAAGATAAAGACAGACCACAAGCCCTTAGTGACACACTCACATTCTAGGGTCAACAAGGTGCCTCCATGAGTACAAAGATTCAGACTGAGGATGATGAGGTTTGATGCAAAGACAGTATGTTCCATAAAACAGCAGAATAGAACGGATGATTTATTGTGCATCCCAATGCAAAGGCCCAAACAAGGTGATAAGAACAATAGAACATCTAGGAGCAGGAGTAGGCCATTTGGCCCCTCGAGCCTGCTCCGCCATTCAATAAGATCATGGCTGATCTTTTTGTGGACTCAGCTCCACTTACCTGCCCGCTCACCATAACCCTTAATTCCTTTACTGTTCAAACATTTATCTATCCTTGCCTTAAAAACAGTTGGGCATATTGTGGATGCTGAGGTAGCCTCAACTGCTTCACTGGGCAGGGAATTCCACAGATTCACAACCCATTGTGTGAAGAAGTTCCTCCTCGAGTCAGTCCTAAATGTGCTTCCCCTTATTTTGAGGCTATGCCCCCTAGTTCTAGTTTCACCTGCCAGTGGAAACAACTTCCCTGCTTCTATCTTATCTATTCCCTTCATAATCTTATATGTTTCTATAAGATCTCCCCTCATTCTTCTGAATTCCAATGACAATAGCCCCAGTCTACTCAGTCTCTCCTCATAAGCCAACCCTCTCAACTCCGGAATCAACCTAGGGAATCTCCTTTGCACCCACCTCCAGCAAGTATATCCTTTCTCAAGTAAGGAGACTAAAACTGTACACAGTACTCCAGGTGTGGCCTCACCAGCACCCTACACAGCTGCAACATAATCTCGCTGTTTTAAACTCCATCCCTCTAGCAATGAAGGACAAAATTCAATTTGCTTTCTTAATTACCTGCTGCACCTGCAAACCAACTCCTTGAGATTCCTGCACAAGGACATCCAGGTCCCTCTCTACAGCAGCATGCTGCAATTTTTTTTGGATGCAGCCCTTGTTGAAGAGGTAGAAACACTGTACCAGCAACAACAACAAATCTACCAGCAACAAATCAGCAAGTGAATGAAATCAGAGATGAACAGAAATCTGATGTATAATGTGCTCAGGTCAGAGAGTACTGTGTAAAAGAATGGCCAACCTACATGCCTCACAATCCCAATCTCAGACAATACTATGAACATTGAAAGAGGATACTTCAGCATAGTTGATGATTCATTTATCCATGACAAGACATTGGTCAATCCAAGAGTTCTGAGATTTGACATAATACAACAATTGAACCAAGGACATTTGGACATCGCAAAATGTTGAACCAGAACAAAATATTCTGTTTGGTCACCAAGTCTCTCAAAGTCGCTGGAAGAGGTGTTAGCACGCTGTATTACTTGTGCTATTCATTGCTGCCCTCCCACACACAATCACCAAGCTTGTTATGGACAACTTGTTGAAGAAACACTACACCCACGGTCCTATCTTATCCAAACAGCACATGGCAAGGTGAGATGGAACACTAGGTGCACACTGATTGCCATACATAAGTAGCCTCCTATGCTATGGAAGTTTTTACTTACCCACTCCAACTAGCCAGAGATGCTGCATTTATCTGTTAATTCAAATGACAACCTGGGTGATTTACTCATTCCCCTCCTGCACAGCATACTGTAGGGGAACACCCCCAGGACTCAAATCCCCGATCCCCTCCAAAGGAGAAGAGGACCTGTTAGACTTATGAAATCACCACAGCGACGGTTTATATAAGAATGGAGTAAAGATGAGGAACTAAGAAAAGTAAATAAGATTATCGACTGCATAATATAGAAACAGGAATCAGAGACATGGGGAGATGTAGTGCAATATATTAAATTGGATCCAAAAGAGAAAATGCTGGAAAATCTCAGCAGGTTGGCAGCATCTGTAAGGAGAGAAACGAGCTGACGTTTCGAGTCTAGATGACCCTTTGTCAAAGCTAAAAGGCATAGAAAGTGAGAGATATTTATACTGTAGGGTGAGGAAATGAAAGATGAGTCATAGCCACAAAAACAAGGGGAAAGGCAGTCCAGAGAGGATAGAAGGTGTGAATGGCCAAACAGCGGAGATGCTGATATCAGAGGATAAGCTGTGACAGATGACGATGTGGGGGGAGGGGGGAAGATGGGTGGGAGAGGAGTAATGTTAGATTGGATATTGGGTTGGTAATGGGATAATTTTAATTGTTTAATATGCTATTCATATACTATGTACATCGTCACAGGAAGTAATGCAACATTGCATGATTTAGTCTCTTGAAAGGTCTTGTGGAAGATGTAAACCAGAGCAGTAAGATGTGTTTGAAAAAAACTTCTGTTTCATATTCCTCTGAAAGCTAATTAAGTATTTTGTATTAGTCTAACAATACTAAGAATATTCTAACAGCAAGTACAGTTCCCTTATGATCCCTGTGCTTGTGGACCTACATGGGTTGATGGGGATAGGGCCATGGTAAATGTGTGGAGTTACAGGGATAGTGCAAGGGAGAGGGCCTGGGTAAGATACCAGTCAGAGCATTGGTGCAGACTCAATGGGCCGAATGGCCTCTTTCTGCACTGTAGGGATTCTACATTGGCTTCCAGTCAAATAATGTCTTGATTTTAAAATTCTCATAGAATAATAGAATCCTTACAGTGCAGAAGAGACCATTCGGCCCGTTAAGTCTGCACCAATGCTCTGACTGGTATCTTACCCAGGCCCTCTCCCTTGCACTATCCCTGTAACTCCACACATTTACCATGGCCAATCCACCTAACCTGCACATCTTTGGACTGTAGGAGGAAACCGGAGCATCTGGAGGAAACCCATGCCAACACGGGGAGAATGTGCAAATTCCACACAGTCATCCAAGGCTGGGATCGAACCCAGATCCCTGGTGCTGTGAGGCAGCAGTGCTAACCATTATGCCACCGTGCCACCCATCCTTGTTTTCAAATCTCTCCATGGTTTTGTTTTGAAATATCAGATAAATGCGTTGTGATTCCTCCAACCAAGCAACCATTTGAGATATCTACGTTCCTCTAATTCTGTCCTCTTGTACATTCCCAATTATAATTGCAATCCCACAATCAATGGATCAGACATAAATTCTGCTGTTCTGACATATCCAGTTATGAATGGTGGTGGACAATTTAAGGAACTAACTAGAGGAGGAGGCTCCACAAATATTCCATCCTCAATGATGGCGTAGCTCAGAACATCAGTGTGAAAGATAAGGCTGAACCATTTGCAGCAATCTTTGGTCAGAAGTGGTGATTGAATGTTCCACCTTAGCCTCTTCTTGAGGTCCCCAGAATCACAGAAGCCAGTTTTCAATCAATTTGAACTACTGCAAGTGATATCAAATGGTATTGGGTAAGCCAAAGACTATGGGCCCTGCCAATATTCGGCAACAGTACTGAAGACTTGTGCTTCAGAGCTAGTCGTGCGCCTAGCCAAGCTGTTCCAGTACAGCTATGGCTTTGGCACCTACCCAACAATATGGAAAATTGCCCAGCTATGTCCTGTCTACAAAAAAGCAGAACAAATCCAACCCAACCAATTACAACCCCAACAGTCTACACTCAATGTTCAGTAAAGTGATGGAAGGTGTCCACAGTGCTATCAAGCCACACATAGTCAGCAATAATCTGCTCACTCATGTTCAATTTGGGTTCCGCCAGGGTCACTCAGCTCTTGACCTCATTACAACCTTAGTTCAAACATGGACAAAAGATCTGAATTTAGACTCGAAACGTCAACTCGTTTCTCTCCTTACAGATGATGCCAACCTGCTGAGATTTTCCAGCATTTTCTCTTTTGGATCCAATTTAATATATTGCACTACATCTCCCCATGTCTCTGAATTCTGAGATGAGAGTGACCACCCTTGACATTAAGGCAGCATTTGACTGAGTATCAAGGAGCCATAGCAAAACTGGAGTCAATGGGAATCAGGGAGAAAACCCTCCTTTGGTTGGAGTGATAGCTAACACAAAGGAAGATGTTTGTGGAATCTTCTCAGTCCTGGATCACTCAGGGTAGTGTCCTAGGGTCAACCATTTTCAGCTGCTTCATTAATGACCTTCCCTCAATGAGGGTAATGTCATTAATGTGATGTACATGGACTTTCTGAAGGCATTTGATAAAGTGCCAAATAACAGACTTGTGAGAAAAGTTATGAATCATGGGACAGTAGCAATGTGGATACAAAATTGGCTGAATAATAGGAAGTAGAGAGTAGCGGTCAATGGATATTTTTTGGACTAGAGGAAGGTTGGAGTGCTGTTCCCCAACGTTTGGTATTTGAGACCCTTGCTTTTCTTGAAGTATACTAATGATCTAGATCTTGGTGTGTAGGGGGCAATTTCAAAGTTTGCGGATAACGCAAAACTTGGAAGTATTGTAAACTGTGAAGAGGACAGGGTAAAACTTCAAAAGGACACAGACAAATTGGTGGAGTGGGCAGATAAAGTTCAATGTGGAGAAGTGTGAAGTGATTTATTTTGATACAAAGAACATGGAAAGACAATACAAAGTAAGGGGTAAAACTGCGGAGGAGAAGAGGGACCTGGGTATATATGTGCACAGATTATTGAAGGTTCAGGACAGGTGGAGAGAGCAGTTAATAAAGCATACGATATTCTGAGCTTTATTTCTAGGGGCATAGAGTACAAGAGAAAGGAGGTTATGTTGAATTTATACAAGACACTAGTTAGACCTCAGTTGGAATACTGCGTACAGTTCTGGATGCCACACAATATAATGGATGTGAACACATTGAACAGAGTGCATAAGAGGTTTACAAGAATGGTTCCGGGTTGATGAACGTCAGTTATGAAGATGGATTGGAGAGGTTGGGATTATTCTCTTTGGAGAGAAGAAGACAAAGAGGAGAGCTAATAGAGATGTTCAAAATCATGAGGGATGTTGGACAGAGTAGAAAGCGAGAAACTGTTCCTCTTATAAAAGGATAAAGAATGATTTAAAGTGATTTGCAAAAGAAGCAAATGTGATACAAGAAAATACGTCACACAATGAGTGGTTCGGGTAGCAAAATCACTGTCTGGAAGTGTGGTGGAGGCAGGTTCAATCAAGACATTCAAGAGGAATTTAGATGATTATTTGAATAGAAACAATGTGCAGGGGCATGGGGAGAAGGCAGGGGAAGTGGCACTAAGTCAAGATGCTCGTTTGGAGAACTGATACAGACATGATGGGCCAAATAGCCTTCTTCTGCACTGTAGTAATTCTGTGATTCTAAATATCAGAAGTGGGAATGTTCATTGATGATTGCACATTGTTCAGTACTGTTTGAGACCCCTAAGTACTGAAGCTGTCTATGTCCAAACCTGGACAATATTCAGACTTGGGCCGATAAACGACAAGTAATATTCGCACCACATAAGTGCCAGGCAATTATCATCCTGAACAAAAATAATCCAGCCATCTTCCCTTGATATTTAACGCTATTAATATTGCTGAATTCCCCATTATAAACATTCTGGGGGGGGGGGGGGGGGGGGGGGGGGGGGGCTACCATTGTCCAGAAACAGAACTGGACCAGTCACATAATACTGTGGCTACAAGAGCAGGTCAGAGGCTTGGAATTGTGCGGAGAGTAACTCACCTCCTGATTTCCCAAATCCTGATCACCATTTGCAAGGCACAAGCCAGGAGTGTGATGAAATGTTCTCCACTTGCCTGGACGAACGTAGCTCCAACAACACTCAAAAGGCTTGACACCATCCAGGACAAAGTAGTCTGCTTGATTGGCAATCCATCCACTACCTTCAGCATCCACTCTCTGCACCACGAATGCACAATGACGGCAGTGTGTATCATCTACAAGTTGCAGGGCAGCAACTCATCAAGGTTCTTTGACAGCTCCTTCCAAATCCACAACCTTTACCATTAAGATGGGCAGAACTGCAGATGCTTGGGAACACCACCACTTGGAAGTTTCCTCTAAGTCATACACTATTCTGACTTGGAACTAGATTGCCACTCCTTCACTGTTGCTGGTCATAATACCTGGAACTCTCTCCCTACCAGCACCCTGGGTGTTCCTACAACACATGGACTACAATGGTTGAAGGCAGCAGCTCATCACCATCTTCTCAAGGGCAATGAGGGATAGGTAATAACTGCCTATTTAGCCAACAGCTCCCACATCCCATGAATGAATAATGCTAAAAAATTCCTTCACAATTGGTGGGCTTTCCTTCAATTGCCTAGGCCCTAAACCCTGGAATTCCTTTCCTATACATCTCTGTTTCTCTGGTTCACTTTCATCCTGCTAGATTGGAAGTTAGGAAATGTTACATTGCTATTCAAGAAAGGAGGGAGAGGGAGAACAGGTAACAATAGACCAATTCTTCAAGCATCACTTATAGCACTGAAATCCATTATTAAGGAAGTTTTACCAATGTATTTGGAAAAGTAGTCTGGTTAGAACAAGGCAACACTGTTGTTACAAAAGCAAATCTTGTTTGATAAATTTATTTGAGTTTTTTGAGGGGGTTACTGGTAGAATAGAAAAACGGGAACAAGTAGATGAATATATTTGTATTTCCAAAAGGCATTTAATGAGGCGCCACACAAAAGGTTCATATAGAAGATAGAGCTCATGGGGTTGGGGGTGATATATTAGCTTGGATGGGTTAATGGACAAGAAGCAGACAGTATTTTCAAGTTGGCAGGCTGTGAAAATGGAGGGCCACAAGGATCAGTGCTGGGTCCTCGCTATTTATTATCTATATTAATCACTTAGATGAAGGTAGAGTGATGTATTTACATTTGTTGATGATGCAAAGCTAAGTGGAGATGCAAGTTATGATGAGGACACATTGAAGCTGCAGGGATTTAGTGAGAACACACCTGGAATAGTGTATGTAATTTTGATCTCCCTATTTAAAGGAAAGATACATTTGCATTGGAGGCAGTGCAACTAAGGTTCTTCTTTCCACAGTTGTGTCAGTTACAATGGGACATCATTGGAGGTTTTCAAATTCAGTAGCATGGTGAAGCAGGGCTGCATCCTGGAGCCAACACCCTTTGGCACACCTTCCTCCATGCTGCTATTGAATACTTTCCGCAAATGAAGACGTGTACCTGCATGCCAGAGTTGATGGCAAGCTGCTCACCTTGGCAAGATTGTATGCCAAGACCAAAATGCAGACACACTGTTCGCTGATGAAGCTATGCTGGCATCTCACACTGAAATCGACTTGAAACAGTTTGTAGATCAGATCTCTGGGCTGCAAGGAGTTTGGACTGCATCAGTGTTAGGAAGACCAACATTTTGGGCTCGGATATAAAGAATCTACCTTCCATCAACATCAACAACTGGATCTCTGGAGGTTGTTGGCAGCTTCAAATGCCTTAGATCAACAATTAGTGGTAAGCTGTCCTTTGATGTTGAAATCAGTACCAGGATTGCCAAGGCTGCAGCTGTCATATCAGAGTTGACAGGTTAAGTGTGGATCAATAGCAAACTAACTGTGTTCTCAGCACCCTCCCTTACAGTCGTGTGGCATGGATAACTTACACAAGCCAAGAAAAGCGGCTAAACAGCTTCAACCTTCACTGCCTTAGATGAATATTGGGAACCTCCCGGCAAGACAGATTGGCGAATACAGAAGTACACTGGGGTGCAGGGATCGCCAGTATGTTTTCTGTCTTGAGCCAGTGGCAACTCTGGGTCATGTGAGCCAAATGAATGACAGCCACATCACCTAACACATGCTCCATACTACTGGCACAAGACCAACAGGTTGCCATGTCTGTGATACAAGGAAGTGAGACATCAAGTTCACTGGGAGTGGAGACTATGCATGGGAAGTCTTTGCTGCTGACCTGAGTGCCTGGAGGTAAGCAGTGAGGAAAGGCGTGGAAGAATCACAGAGCCAAAGAAATGACCAGATGGTGAAAAAAGAGCCCGTAGGAAGAAAATAAAATCAGTCAATGCTGCTGACTTGTGCCAGCTGCAAAAGGAACTACCACTCGGCCACTACAGCAATAACAGGTGATGTTTAATACAGAAGTGTGTACACACACTATGCACAGGCCACCATCTCCCGAGATGGACGAATGCCTAACTCACTAACAGAAACAACTGTGTTTGTATTCTCCAAACACTTTGTTGAATAGATGTAATGAACCATGCATATCACAGAGTTAAAAACATTTTACCCAATGAACCGTAGGTGCAGGCAAATTATTACGACGTGTTGCTTCATAAGAACTTTAGCATTGAATCATAGAATCCTACAGTGCAGAATGTGGCCATTCGGCCCATCCAGTCTGCACTGACCACAATCCCATCCAGGCCCTATCCCCATAACACCATGTATTTATCCTAACTAGTCCCCCTGACACTAAGGGGTAACTTAGAATTGTCAATTCACCTAACCCGCACATCTTTGGACTGTGGGGGGAAACCGGAGAACCCGGAGGAAACCCACACAGACACGGGGAGGACGTGCAGACTCCGCACAGACAGTGACCCAAGCCGGGAATTGAATCCAGGTCCCAGGTCCACATATAGCTAACTATAGCTCATACATTCATGCTGCTATATGTATTTATGCTAAGCTCTGATGACAAACTTTCAAAGTAACACTCCACGAATGCTCCAGTTAGAAATGACTGTTTTCTATACTGTCTGCAAAGTCCCAGGATTAGTCCGAAAGCTACAACTCATTGCCTGAATCCTATTGTACTTTCAGCCAAATGTCGCAGTTTATTGGGTTCAAACCTGAAATATGAAAGATTAAACTGTGGTGACTCTCCTTGAAAGTTGCAGGAAATTATAACTGAGGTGAGGTGCAAACATGTTGCCCGGGATTTTATACCTGCGGCAAATGGCAAGCAACATGGGTGCAAAATCCTGCAAAAGGCCAAAACCGAGAATCTCGCTGGCAAGATTTCAGGAGGCGATTATCGCCAACCCCTCCCATTGACATAACAAGGTTCCTGCCCAGGAAGATTGGAAACCTCATTTAAATATATTTCCATTTAATTAGTGGGCTTCCCTGCCGTATGGTCCCCCACATTGGGATCTCACCCCTTACTGATGTGAAAAATATGCATGTTGGGAGGGTGGGGCTGCCTGTATGCGTGAGGTGGGATCTTTAACAATGGCGCCCCACCCTGTGGCTTTTTCAGGCCCCACTTCGCCAGCATGGTGGCATGGGACACGCTTCTTGGGTTTTTTTCTCTACTGGACATTATGGCAAGAAAAGCTGACTGTGCAGCAAAGTGCTCTTCTTGACTGAGCCAGCACTTAGAAGGAAAAAGGAAAATTCCACCAGTTATCTCTAATTTATTACACATTTTGAAGTAAAATACATGGCAGTGACATCAACAGGAGTTATAGCTCTATAATTCAATATCCTTCAATTGCTTGATTGAAATCGAGTCCCATATGATCTGTCTATACATGACATGGAGCTGCGCTCATCAGTTACTTCCAGTCAGTTGCATACTCAAGGCAAAGATATCAGTTGGCCTTAAGTGGACTAAACCAAGCTGCTGTATACACACTTAAATATGTATAATTTACTTCGGACAACAGATAACAACATGGAATTGTACTGGGACCTATATTGGTTCAAGGCATGGAACAATGGTAATGGTAAGAACAAAGAGAACAAAGAACAGTACAGCACAGGAAACAGGCCCTTCGGCCCTCTAAGCCTGTGCCACTCCTTGGTCCAACTAGACCCATCGTTTGTATCCCTCCATTCCCAGGCTGCTCATGTGACTATCCAGGTAAGTCTTAAACGATGTCAGCGTGCCTGCCTCCACCACCCTACTTGGCAGCGCATTCCAGGCCCCCACCACCCTCTGTGTAAAAAACGTCCCTCTGATGTCTGAGTTATACTTCGCCCCTCTCACCTTGAGCCCGTGACCCCTCGTGATCGTCACCTCCGACCTGGGAAAAAGCTTCCCACTGTTCACCCTATCTATACCCTTCATAATCTTGTATACCTCTATTAGATTTCCCCTCATTCTCCGTCTTTCCAAGGAGAACAACCCCAGTCTACCCAATCTCTCCTCATAGCTAAGACCCTCCATACCAGGCAACATCCTGGTAAACCTTCTCTGCACTCTCTCCAATGCCTCCACGTCCTTCTGGTAGTGCGGCGGCCAGAACTGGACGCAGTACTCCAAATGTGGCCTAACCAGCGTTCTATACAGCTGCATCATCAGACTCCAGCTTTTATACTCTATACCCCGTCCTATAAAGGCAAGCATGCCATATGCCTTCTTCACCACCTTCTCCACCTGTGTTGCCACCTTCAAGGATTTGTGGACTTGCACACCTAGGTCCCTCTGTGTTTCTATACTGATGACTCTGCCATTTATTGTATAACTCCTCCCTACATTATTTCTTCCAAAATGCATCACTTCGCATTTATCCGGATTAAATTCCATCTGCCACCTCTCCGCCCAATTTTCCAGCCTATCTATATCCTGCTGTATTGCCCGACAATGCTCTTCGCTATCCGCAATTCCAGCCATCTTTGTGTCATCCGCAAACTTGCTGATTACACCAGTTACACCTTCTTCCAAATCATTTATATATATCACAAATAGCAGAGGTCCCAGTACAGAGCCCTGCGGAACACCACTGGTCACAGACCTCCAGCCGGAAAAAGACCCTTCGACCACTACCCTCTGTCTCCTATGGCCAAGCCAGTTCTCCACCCATCGAGCCACTTCTCCTTGTATCCCATGAGCCTTAACCTTCTTAACCAACCTGCCATGTGGGACTTTGTCAAATGCCTTACTGAAATCCATATAGACGACATCCACGGCCCTTCCTTCATCAACCGTTTTTGTCACTTCCTCAAAAAACTCCACCAAATTTGTAAGGCACGACCTCCCTCTTACAAAACCATGCTGTCTGTCACTAATGAGATCGTTCCGTTCTAAATGCACATACATCCTGTCTCTAAGAATCCTCTCCAACAACTTCCCTACCACGGACGTCAAGCTCACCGGCCTATAATTTCCTGGGTTATCCCTGCTACCCTTCTTAAACAACGGGACCACATTCGCTATCCTCCAATCCTCAGGGACCTCACCCGTGTCCAAAGAAGCGACAAAGATTTCCGTCAGAGGCCCAGCAATTTCACCTCTCGTCTCCCTGAGCAGTCGAGGATAGATGCCATCAGGCCCTGGGGCTTTGTCAGTTTTAATGTTCCCTAAAAAACCTAACACTTCCTCTCTTGTAATGGAGATTTTCTCTAACGGGTCAACACCTCCCTCCGAGACACTCCCGGTTAACACGCCCCTCTCCTTCGTGAATACCGATGCAAAGTATTCATTTAGGATCTCCCCTATTCCCTTGGGTTCTAAGCATAATTCCCCTCCTTTGTCCCTGAGAGGTCCGATTTTCTCCCTGACAACTCTTTTGTTCCTAACGTATGAATAGAATGCCTTAGGATTCTCCTTAATCCTGCCTGCCAAGAACATCTCGTGCCCTCTTTTTGCCCTTCTAACTCCCCGTTTGAGATCTTTCCTACTCTCTCTGTATTCCTCCAGAGCTCCATCTGTTTTCAGTTGCCTGGACTTAACGTACGCCTCCCTTTTCATTTTAATCAGATCCTCAATTTCCCTGGTTATCCACGGCTCTCGAATCCTACCTTTCCTATCTTTCCTTTTTACAGGCACATGCCTATCCTGCAGCCTTATCAATAATGGTAATGGTACGATATTAGTGGTATTACACAAGGAACTCAATGGAAGCAGGGCTTTACTGGTTTAGGAAGTGACTGGTGACAAAGGTAGGTGATCCAATAGGAAGCCAGTGACAGAAAAGTTCATAGGTGGATTGGTGACACAGGAATTGCAACATAACAGGTCAGAAAAATAATTTTTGTGAAAGATAAAAGAAGCATATGTTCAGAGGCTTGGAATTCTGCAGTAACACCTGACTCTTCAAAGCCTGTCCACTACCTACAAACTACAAGTCTGGAATGTGATGGAATACTCTTCACCTGCTCCAACAACACTTATGAAACTTTACACCATCCAGGACAAAGCAACCTACTTGATTTGCACCCTATCCACCAGCATATCACACCCTCCACATATAACCACTGACTCAAGAACAGCTTTTTCCCTGCTGCCATCAGACTTTTGAATGGTCCTATCAAATATTAAGCTGATCTTTCTCTTCATCCTATCGGTAACTGCAACATTATATTCTGCACTTCCTCCTTTCCTTCTCCCCTATGTATTCTATGAACGGTATGTTTTGTCTGTATAGCTTGTATCTGCGTGGGTTTCCTTCGGGTGCTCCGGTTTCCTCCCACAGTCTGAAAGATGTGCTGGTTAGGTGCATTGACCTGAAAAGGTGCTGGAGTTTGGCAATTAGGGGAATTTCACAGTAACTTCATTGCAGTGTTGATGTAAGCCTTACTTGTAACTAATGAATAAACTTTTAACTTTGCAAGAAACAATACTTTTCATTGCATTCCAATATATGTGACAATAATAAATCAATTAATGAAACACAGTGTGGAACATAAAAAAAGATGCACTGTAGTAACTCAGCACAGCTCCTTCGACAACACCTTTCAAACACGTGACCTCTACCACCTAGAAGAACAAGGGCAACAGACGCCTGGGAACACCACCACCTGCAAGAACCCCTCCAAGTCACTCACCATCCTGACTTAGAACCATATTGCTGTTCCTTTGCTGCCGCTCAGTCAAAATAATAGAACCTCATTCCTACAAGTACTACAGGTGGACCAATACTAGATGGACTGCAGCAGTTCAAAATGGCAGCTCACCATCACCTTCACAAAGGCAATTAGGAATGAGCAACAAGATGAGCAGGGACAGTGGCATAAATGGCTTTCTATTCTGTATGATTTGGAGGTATTTTGTTAGTATAGAGAAGAAAATGTCTTGCACCATTTCCACATTCTTTTCCCACCCAAAACGGACCCTGGGGACTTATATTCCCAACCACCACCCCAAGTCCCAAATGTTGGACTATGATTAAAATAGTGACACAGTGTGAACCTTGGGTTCAATCCTATAATGTTGTGGAATAGGAAGGAAAAGGCAAGCTTCCCATTTGGTGTAACAGGTGATTTGAGCTGTATTCTGTTAGTAGAAAGATCCACTTCATTTCATTTCCTTGGACTCTCTGACATTCTTCTAAGGGTAAGATCCCACTTACACTCTTTTACATGAATAAAAGAGGCAATTACAAACTCAAAAAAACTGTTGCAGCTGAGCTACAATTACTGAAGCAATAGTCATTGTAATATGCCTTTGAGGGATAGCAGCATGCCGTCATTTTAAGGGAAGTGTGTCATGTGATCCAGAAAGGGGGCTTTTGTAATATGCCTGAGGCTGGATCACATGACATAATTCCCTTAAAGTGATGACATGCTGCTACCATTTAAAGTGTATTACAACAATAATATCAGTCATATTATTGCACATTTCCTTGTCAGTAAACCATGTAATGTGATTGCAGGACATTTTTTTGTAAAATGATAATAGCCCTTTGTGACAGTCTTCAAAGAACAAAGAACAAAGAACAGTACAGCACAGCAAACAGGCCCTTCGGCCCTCCAAGCCTGTGCCGCTCCTTGGTCCAACTAGACCAATCGTTTGTATCCCTCCATTCCCAGGCTGCTCATGTGACTAGGCTGTTCAACTGCGATGTGCTTGAGGTTTGTACAACCAAATCCATTAAATTATTAAATCTAACTAATCCAATAGTATAAATCCAGATAATCTATGAGATGGCAGTTGGAAATAATAATTTTGTTTTAAATTGCCACATTTATGGATCAATTTACTACTAATAGTGATAACAATTATAATCGGTAAATATATCTGCTATTTAGCCAATGCTGTGAAAGCCCAGTTTGAATTCTTAAGGCCCACCTCTTAATTAATTTTGGTGATGCGTAAAACCATTATGAATTCTTAAAGGCCATTTCATTGTTGAATTAATTTTGTCAAATGAAGCCTGCGACTTTAATTAATCTTGACAATCTACAAGACCGCTTGGAATTCATTAACCCCAGTGTCTTCAATTCATTCTGCTGATATGTAAGAATATTTTGAATTCTTCAAGTTCACCTACTTATTTAATTAATTTTGACAAGCTTCTTCACGACTTACTTAAATGCCATTTCTGACTTCAATCAATTTATTTGCTTGAGCTCCCACCAATTCTGGGTAAGACCACTTTAACTTCATCAGTCTCTCCTCCTTTATTTCATTAATTTATCTGAAATCAATCTTTATTTAATGAATTTAGTAATTGATGGCTGTGTGTCCTGTTTTATTGGAAAGATTTACTCTGATCCTCATTCAGTGAAAGACTGTTTTATCTGCTCCATTTCTAGTTGTATTTACTTAATTAATTTGTTACCATTTCCTCTTATTCTCTGCAAGTAATTTCTAATTCCTGCAGCCTAACTGCTTAATTAATTAATTACTTTGTGATCTCCACATTTCAATTTATTTAATTAAATGTACCTGAATCTTCATTAAAGCTACTTTAATTCAGAAAGCTTGCCTGCTGATATAAATAATTAATACAGAAAATAAGGAGACCACTCAATTACTGTTCTCCCAGAATAATGGGAAAACTTCCAAATTATGTTCTTTATAGATATGGGCAGTGTGCAACAAATTCCAGAGGTGAAGAGACAGATGTATTGTCACAGTTGATTAAAGGTGAGAAAATGATCCAAAAGATTAGGCTGGGAGAATTACCACAGAGTACTCTGGATTTTTCACTATAACATCAGTGAAAACATTGGAGAAGCAAATTTCTTTAACCAGTTGCACTGTTTCTCCAGAAATTCAAATGATTTTCCATTGAAGTTGCAGCTTAAATTGAGACAATGCCCACAAAAATTCAGGTTTAGGTGAATTATAAGGCGAATCAAAGATACAGGTGGATTGAATGATGAGTTGGTGGTTGCCTTTCAGTATAGCAAAAGACTAGACATTGAATCTTCAGTGTTCCTGGTGGCAATATTCATGTACCAGGAGCACATATCAAGGACTCAGAAACATCTGCTTGAGATAGTCACCATTAAAATACAAGAATAAACTTGAATTCTTATACTTTGGGCACTGTGAAATGTGAAATTTATCCTCATATGTTGTGACATCAGAAGCAAAATGAACGGTGGTCAGATTTTTTTCCCTCTTGCACTTGGAGTAAAATATTATATGGGTTGAACAGGTACAGGAAAATCAAATGAAATGTTATGGTCATATGATCTTTCACAGCCAATCTGCCTCCACTTGCTCCTCCCATATTCAAAATCAAGAGAGGAAAATTAGCTTCATCTTTACAATTTTGCTCGAAATACTTGCTTCCATCCTGCTTACTCTGTTGGAACCTCTAAGATTTATGATTTCAGCATGGATAAAGTTAAGATTTGATACCTTCCATTTGCTTGTTAAAAATGTTCATATTTGAAAAGCAACAGATACAGCAAAAGAAATCAATGAAGTAAAATAAAATCTTTATGTAACATCCTTCATGACACTGAGATATTTAAAGTGCTTTACAGCCAGTTGGATGTTGTAATAGTCACTAAATGAACTATGTTGTCAGATTGAAAAACATCAAATATCCAATCTGATGCCCCAAATGGGAAGCTGTATTGTAGAAGAAGCAAAGAATATTTTTGCACAATTGTGACCAAATGCAAGAGAGTTTCAACAAGCACAATGGAAGCCAAAGGTTTGTGCATCTTCTTTGAGTTAGAAGTTGCAGAAGTAAGTACAAGAGTGTAATAGCGAGTTTAAATGAGATGAAAGCTGGGTTTCATTAAGAGTAGGTGAGGCTGTGATATGGGTGCATGCTGCATGCAATTTGGTTGCAATTACAACACTGACCACACTTCAAAAGTTCTTCAGTGTAAAGCATTTTGGGATATCCTCAGGTTGGGAAAGGTGGTATATAATTGCAAGTTCCTTTATTCTTCTTACATGGTGTTGTTGAGGAGGGAGGCACATACTCTTGAGGATTAAAATATTAACTTGAACTCACTCTTAGGTAGTTATATATATTTAACTATTTAGCTTATTTATGAGAACATTTGGTGAAATTTCTTGAAAAACAAGATTAGAATTTCACAGCTAAATTAATTTCTACTGAATCATACAACAGCGGATTAATTAAAATAGGTATAATATTTGAAATACTTGTATTTAGCTGTGGCACACCATGCTGGATGTTTTAATATTCACAAAGTGAATTATGTTGTTGTTGTTGTTGGATTGAAAAGCATCAATTATCCAGTCTGGTGACCCAAGTGGGAAGCTGCACACAAATGGAGCAGAGGTAACACTATCCTTCTGACCAATGGTCCCTTTGTGTGTGGCTTTATTCTTCAACAATAAAATGGGAAAATTTACCTTTTGGCGTTAATAATGGATACATGGGGAGTGAGATTACATTATAGTTATCTAGTGGCAAGGTTCTGATAGCAACAGCAAAATTCAAATGATGTAAAATTGTACTCGATTTGCAGTGATTAAATTATTTAAAAAATCACTCTGTGGTATCTACATACATATGTATATACAAAAATTGATGGGCAGCAAAATTCCCTGTGGTCCCTCCAATCTATTTCACAGAACTGTGATGGTGTGGATATATAAAGGAATGCGCTGCCTGAAAGTGTGGTGGAGCAGATTCAGTACTAATTGCACATATACTTGAAAGGGAAAAAAAATTGCAGGGCTATGAGACAAAGAGTAGGGAAGTGGGACTATTGGATAGCTCTCAGAGTTGGCACAGGCACGAGGGGCTGAATGGCCTCCTTCTGTGCTCAATTACATCAATGATGACAGACTGGATGCACAAGTCACTATTTTTATAAGATGCTGTGATGTACCTAAAATACTGCTTATGTTTCGTGACATCACCTTGGTAGCATTATCACTTTATTTTGCAGCTGGTTACTAGGATTCACTGTTTTCAGGAAATATCGTACAAGTCTCAGTTACAGGAAAAAAAAGACAATATGCTGAGAAGGTACATATATTATAGCCTGGCAGTTAAATCACCCATGACACTACTAAATGTCACATAAATGGACAGATTAATCATGAAGAAGATTTGTCCATTTTAGTCTAATTTTATACTATTCTCAACGTGAACAATCATTCTTCAAACCTTCATTTGCTGCTTCTTTAGAAGCCGCCGATATACATGCAGTCACAGCCTCATATGAAGCACTCAGTCGCGTATTGGGGTCCCGCTTTGGTTTAGGAGGAGGTTGTTTCCGTGGTGACTGCAGGCCATTGCTATCATCCATACTGAATACTGAGTGAAGGGAGGGTGATCTGATGGATGATCCAATCACAGAATGTGCCAACCCATCGACAAAGGTAGGTGCCGGCACCGAACTCGAGTGAAACTGCTTCGTTGTTCGGCAGCCCGAAAGACTGTCTTCATTGACCTTTCCACTCCCGTTGCCAGATCTGAAATTAAAATGACGTCCAGATGCTGAATTAGAACAATGAACCTGTTCATGCAAACGTAATGCCAGCTTTTCACACAAGCAAGCAACCAACACCCCCACTGTGAAGTGAGGGTGGAAGCACTACTCCTGTCAAACAAAAAATCCACAGAAAGCTGGCTGTCTTCTCCTGTTCATTTCTGCTCTGTGCAAATTAAAACATTCTACCTCTATTGCTATATATGAGACTTTAGATTATGATTCAAAATGAAACACACGTTTCTGAATGATTTATTATCCTGTTTTGCAATGGGAGCTAAGATTCCCCCAATGTCATCTATTTTGCTGTTCGCAATTAGGAAAATAGATGACAGCAAGCAGTCCCGCCAATACCGCGGTTGCTGCAGACGCTGCATGCCTGCCTGAAACAGGCTGCTGGGATGGCACAAAATGGTTAACTCTTTCACTGGAGCAAACCATTATTTAAAGCAACTGGCTTTCCAAGCACCCGTGTGTTAAACAGAACCTGTTCACTGGGTTTGTGTGCAATGCATCAGTTGTCAGAACTGTACCCCTTCAAGTAATTTGATAAATTGAACCACTAAGTCCAGAAACTTTCAGCACACTGGGGTGGCTCAATTTTACTACAATATTTAATTAGTATTTTTCATCTCTTGGAATAGCTCCCACCATTCATATTTGTAACATACGAAACTAATTATGTGGCTCATTGAAATCATTTTAACCTTACTTTATATGTTCTAAAAATCTTGGCTTCTTGCAAATCCAGCAATCATTCCTCACAAAGACTGCAATATCGGAGGTCCATGCTTACCGTTTTGTGGCCTGTTCGTCTCTGTGTCGTGCCTCTAACTTTTCCCTCAGATAAACTGCATTAAGTTCATTCCGAATCCTGTCATTTTCCCGTGCAATGTCAGATGCATTTTGAATGACCAAGGAATCATATGCTTTCAGTCCCATGTCTTCCGCAGACTGCAAAAAGCTTTCAATGGAGTCGACCTCTTGCTGTTTAATGTTCATCCTTTGCAGCAGTCGCTGGCGGGCTAAAAACTCTCTGACAACTACAGTTATGGAACAGAATTATGGATCCGCAGTTCACACAATAAAATGTACTAGTCAATAATGCAGAAGGAAGCACAATGCTACTAACTGGTGAACAGATAACAAAAATTATAGTCAATTAATAGCCCTGAGAATTTCAAGAACATTTTAGCTTCTTTTAAAGTTTATTTATTAGTCACAAGTAAGGCTTACATTAACACTGCAATGAAGTTACTGAAATTCTCCTAGTTGCCACAGTCCGGCACCTGTTTGGGTCAATGCACCTAACCAGCACCAGAAACGGAAGCACCCAGAGGAAATCCACGCAGACACGGGGAGAACATGCAAACTCCACACGGACAGCGACCCAAGCTGGGAATCGAACTCAGGTCCCTGGCGCTGTGAAGAAGCAGTGCTAGCCACCGTGCTGCTGTGCCGCTTGTACTGGAATCATTTGCGTTAGCCTGTTCATTAATTTCTGAACTATTATAATTAAATTAATTGGATCATAATATATATGAATTAAAGCATTGTTTTACTTGGTTTGAAAATTTTAAATGACAAAATGAAAGCATACATTGATAGAGAAAGTAAAAGATAAATTGAACAATGTAATTTTAATGTTTTATTACCTTTCTGACATATGATAATTTTCTTCTGCAAATGAAGACATTGCTCATTGAGGTGATCTGTTTGCCAATGCTTCATAAACACTTCACTCTGGCTCATCTGAATAAAAACAATGGGAATTTTAATAACCAGGAACTTCTGATTGAATGAAAGTAATTCATAATGGATTCCACTGTGCAGTGTGATGTGTTCAAAAGGACTTAAGCTACAAAGTGTCCAAATCAAAGTTTAGCTAAAGCTTAATATCTCATTAATTAGTCCGATAATTTGCATTGCTTTAGCTACAGCCAGATTAACAATTCTTGGTATTCTAGGGATCAAAGCCATTTGGGTCATTCCACATAAGAACTTCCCATTCAGAGCATTAAGAGAGAATGTTGCCTAGCCTGAAGGTAAGAGTCTTAAAGACATGACTTTGTTCATTTAGAATTTGTGGTTTTCTATTTGACATTACCTCTATCACAGATTGTAATCCGAATACCTACATTCTCAATTTAACCTGTTTTCAGCCAGAACACTTAGGAGTAACATATTTCATTTAAAGTGATATAATAAAAAATGATGTCCCACGAAACACCAACTAAATTATAATTCATGAGAAACATTACTTGCGTGCAGCGTCCCAGGAAAGAGAGGACGATAGTCAGGAACAAAAATAATAAATCTAGTTTACTGCAGAATAGTATCAAATCTCATGAAAATGGGGCGGGCAGGTAATTTGCCAATAACAGTTGCCCCTTGCCTGAGATATTTTCGGAACCAAGAGAAGAACGCATATCATGGGACATGCAACTTGCAAACTGTAACTCCACATTTTCATGCATACCAAGTGTCTCAGATCTTTCTTTGTGAACACGTTGTACCTGTCTTGGTTGCTAAGACTCAGTGACTAAACATAGTGTCATCATTCAACTCTCATGTAATTGACCCCTGATTTAACCAGGTCCTGATCCAAGGATCTTGTTATTAATGGGTGCAGTACATGGGCAGGGCTGCAGGGATTTTGGAGAGGACATGTCCAGCTTCCTGCATGTATTGGGTGGAGTTTTAACTCCACAATGCGTATCCTTTGTCCTTGACTGACATGTCTGGCTTCAGATTCGGCTAGGAGGATTCTGGAACAGGTCCCAGGACTATATTGGTCTGATTTGCAATCCTGGGGTGGGGTGGGGGATCCAAGCTCAAGGGCCCCGATGCTGGGGATCTGATCCCCCACCATGGGGATAAGTATCCGACCCGGCAGGAGGAGTGATCCTGGATCAAAAGCGAAGCTGTCTTTGCCAGTCTGAGCTCCATTCTGGGGAGGCGTGATTTGGACTGAGGTGGGGTTGGACTTGCCAATCATTGAGCCCTGGTCAGGATGGGGAGAACTGTATGATCTTGGAGAAGATTGGGTCCCAGTGTCTGGTGTCTTTGTATAGAGGTGTGGGGGGGGGTTGGTCTGATGGGGGAAGGGGGGGCTTGTGGAGCCATGAGGAGGCATGCCTGCTCTCCTCGGCCACACAAGCACTGGAAAGATATTTATCCCCTCCCGTTAGCTGTTGGGTTTCTTGGCGGGCTACAGTTTTACCATAAAACAGGTTAAATTTGGCTGTGAGCCTCACTAAAACGTTTAAATTTCTAACTCAGTTGCTGTGGAGGTTACGGCTGGCTACCTGCTCTTTATCCCATTTCTGCTAAATCTAGAAGAGGTTGAATTACATATTTTTAAATTTTTACCCTCTGACCTATCCCAATCTCCCATTTTTGAAAATTAGATCTCTGAAAATTTATAGTGATTTAATGTTTATTTTTAACATTTGCATTTGGCACCACAGTGGAAGATCACATCACATTCAAGATTTTGATTTAGTGTTGGATAAAATTAAATGCTGAATGGCTTTTGTGGTTAAATATTTTCAGACTGATTCTCTACTCTCAGCGCCAAAGTGCTTACCAACACCTCACACAGTCAACCTGATGGCTTTTCCTTTGGGTGGCCTCAGTGTGTACACACAGCAAGCTGTTGGCGAAGACTGCATTTACTACTCAGAGCTTTTTGTCAATGGTATCAGGATTCAGGGTGAGGAATGAAGTACAGCTGCAGCTTTTCCAGGTTGGGCTGCAGTGCTTCATTGATGTTGGGCATGAATTGGAAATGGCTAAGTCTTTTTTTATTCACTCACTAGATGCGAGTGTCACTGGCCAGGATAGCACTTATTTCTCATGCCTAATTTCCCTTGAGAAGGTGGAGGTGAGCCGCATTCCTGAACTGCTGAAGTCCATGTGTCATAGATAACCCTATAGTGCTGCATTAGGGTTCCAGGATTTTGATTCAGTGATAGTGATCAGCACAAACCTGAGTGTAGTCCAGGTCTTGCTGCTTATGGACACGGGCTGCTTCAGTATCTGAGGAGTCGCAAATGGTGCTGAATGTTGTTCAGCCATCAGCAAATACCCCCACTTCAGACAATTCCAAGAAAGGACAGTGTGTGTGGCTAGACAGAGAACTCCCAGATAGTTGTGTTCCCATGCATCTGCTGCCCTGGTCTTTCTAGGTAATAGAGGTCGCATGTTTGGAAGGTGCTGTCAAAGGATCCTTGGTGAGTTCCTGCAGAGCATCTTGTATACGGTACACAGCTTCACCTGTGCATCGAAGGTGGATGGAGTGAATGTTAACGGTGCTGGATGGGGTGCCAATCAAGGAAGCCGTTTTGTCCTGGATAGTGTCAAGTTTCTTGAATGTTATTGGAATGGCACTCACCTTGGCATGGGGTGAATATTCCATCACATTTCTGACTTGTGCCTTGTGGATGGTGGACAGGTTTTGTTAGTCAAGAAATAAGTTACTATCTCCAGGGTTCCGAGCCTCTCAGCCACTCTTGTAGCCACAGGATTTGTACGGCTGGTCAAATTCAGCTTCTGTTCAATGGCAACCCTCAGGATGTTATTAGTGGAAGATTCAGTGATGGCAATGCCATTGAATATCAAGGGGAGATGGTTAGATTCTCTCTTGTTAGAGATGGTAATTGCCTGACACCTCTATGCTATGAATATGGCTTGCCATTTGATCAGCCCAAACCCGAATGTTGTCCTGGCCTTGCTGTTTATGGACACCGGGCTTCTTCAGTTTCTGAGGAGTATATTGAATATTGTTCAAGCATCAGCAAATACCCCCACTTTGGACCTTATCATGGAGGGAAGGTCATTGATGAAACAGCTGAAGATGGATTCTACCCTGAGGAATTCTTGTAGCAATGTCCTGGGACTGAGGTAATTGACCTCCAACAACCACAACCATTATTCTCTGTGCTAAGTGTGACCCCAATCAGTGGAGAGTTTTCGCCTGATTCCAAATGACTCCAGTTTTGCTCAGGCACCTTGATAGCACATTCAGTCAAGAGCAGCCACTCTCACATCACCTCTGGAATTCAGCATTTTCAATTAAGGCTGTGATGAAGTCAGGAGCTGAGTGGCCCTGGCGGAATAAACCTGTTGGGCTTTAACCTGGTGTTGTTAAACTTCTTATGGTGTTTACCCCAGTCCAACGCCAGCATCTCCACATCATGGAATCCAAACTGAGCACAAGCACGCAGGTTATTGTTGATGGCCCCTCCTATCACTTTGTGGCTGATTGACAATAGACTCTTGGGACAGTAGTTGGTTGAGTTGAATTTGTCCTGTTTTGTGTACAGAACATACCTGGGCAACTTTCTACATTGCCGGATAGATGCCAATGCTGTAGCTGAACTGGGACAGCTTGACTAGGGATAAAGCTAGTTCTAGATCACAAGTCTTCAGTATTATTGCTGGAATGTAGTCAGGAACCTTTGCAGTATCCAGTACCTTCAGCCATGTCTGATGGATAGCACAGTGGCACAGGTGATTAGCACTGCTGCTTCACAGTGCCAGGAACCCTGGTTCAATTCCGGCTTTGGGTGACTGTCTTTGTGGAGTTTACACATTCTCCCCTTGTGTGTGTGGGTTTCCTCTGGGTTACGGGAGTAGGGCTTGGGTGGGATTGTTATCAGTGCAGGCTTGATGGGCCGAATGGCCTCCTGCACTGGAGGGTTTCTATGATTTCTTCATATGTAGTGAGTCGAATTGACTGACGTTCGGCATCTGTGATGCTGGGGACTTCTAGAGGAGGCCTGGGTGGATCATCTACTCTCAATTTCTGGCTGAAGACTGTTGTAAATGCTTCAGCTTTGTCTTTTGCCCTGATGTTCTGTGTTCCCCTATTATTGAGTATGGGGATTTTTTGCATTTTTCTCCCCCCGTGAGTTGTTTAATTGTCCAATATCAGTCACGTAGACCAGGTGGTCATGTGGATGCTGGGGTGATACAGATATATAAGGGATCTCATGTCAGGGGTGCGGGGGGGGGGGGGGGCTGGGAAGGGAGGGGCGACTGGGAAGACACATAGCATGTAAGGGCTGCTCAGAACTAATCCTAAGCCTCTATTGTTCTAAGTCGTTGGTTGACAATCATTATCACCCAGTACTCGATGTCAGGAGTTGGTCGAATGGCACAGGGACTTCACATTGACCTGCTCGTGTTTGACAAAAATACCACAGACAATTGGACAAAATTTGAGACAAAGTGATGCATCGAATGTCTATTGGATATTTCCAAGAAGGTACAGGTGTATATTTTATTAAGCAAAGCAAGCCTGAGGCTGTCGTGAAATTTGAATCGCTTGTTTTTCAATAGAAGGAAGAGTGTGAGGATCACCTATTGCCAAAAATGTTTGAGCACATATGCATGCCAGTAAAATCATACTGGATAGACAGTCCTACACTGCGACTCTGAAAATCCTCGCAAGAAAATGTGTGCATGGCATTCTCACTGACGAGCTTGTAAAAATTGCATTGTGTGCGTAGTCCATTGTGATGTTGTCCTTAAACAGCTTCTTAGCGAGAAATATCCAGGGGATTTTACTGATGATTTGGGGGTGGGGGCGGGAGGGGGGTGGTGCAGGGGTGACAGATCTCCCACTATACTGTATACAAATGACGCCACCTACTGGCGAGATTCACATTACAGCCTCTGGAGATTGGCGTGACTGCACAACTCAGCAGCAGCTGGTCTCATGGGCGAGCTGAGACTCCACCCACCCTCTGACTGGCAGGATTCACAATTCGGCCTCAGTATTGCACAGAGTGCTATAAATTATCACCTTGATGATAAAACCAGTGAGAAAATCACCCATTTTACCACTGGTTTTACACTTAGAAATATTTTGAGAAAATGCTGTCCCGAATGTTGCAATCAGCCATCAGTATCTGTTTTCTGAATGAGCAGTCAGAAAAAAGCAGCAAGGAGTTAAGGTGGGAGAAAGACAGTTTTACGGTACAGGGCATATCCTGTCTTAACTGTGGAGACAGCAAGAAGTCTCACAACACCAGGTTAAGTCCAACAGGTTTATTTGGTAGCACAAGACACCAGCTTTCGGAGCGCTGCTCCTTCATCAGGTGAGTGGGAGTTCTGTTCACAAACAGGGCATAGAAAGACACAAACTCAATTTACAAAATAATGGTTGGAATGCAATAAACACCGCTCGACAATCACCAGGCAGGAGTGTTCTCTTCCTGTTGGGGATTAACTGTGGAGGCTATCATTCACAGAACAGAACTCCAGCAGCCTTCCTATGCCACCAGCCACATTGCAGCCAGTCACTCCTCCAAGATGAGGAGCACGAACAAGGTAAACAAACTGGAGCTCAATCAGAGCAACCAAAACAACTGCAACAACATTCTGCTGTCAGAGTGTCAACACCATCAGGGAGAAGGTGACATTTTCACTACCTTAAATATTGCCTGCAGCAACGCAAAATTAAGAGTTAAGATCAAAACTGGATCAAAGTACAATGTACTGCCCAGACAATTGCTGCGGAAAGTAGGGCCATACGTAGCACCAGAACCTAATACTCAGGTGGACCTCGTGGTATATGGCAGACAAACAATAGGCACAGAAGTTGTGTGGCCGCTCTCCGTTGCACACAGGGAAGCTTCCAATTTCATATAATTGACAAAAATGTAAAGCTGCTCTTGGGTATCTGGGACAGCATCACACTGGGCTAATCCACTTTGGTCTAGATGTACACAGTCTGCAGCACCAGGTCCCAGGAGTGATACACTACAACGACCCATTCAACTGCGACTGCTTTGGGAAGCTATCTGTATCATACCATAACAAACTCAATGAGACATTCTCGGCCCCTCCAATGCTGCAATACTTAAATGTTGGAGTACCTATGCTCCATCAGTAGTTTTTTCCCAGCATAGACTTGACACAGTCTGCATCCGAAATGGCAGACCAGCAGCCTTTGCATCGAGGGTCCTCACTGACACTGAGACTCGTTATGCCCAGATCAAGAAGGAGCTCCTCACCCTGGTTTTCGCTTGTCAGAAATTCCATGATTTGATATATGGTCATCCCATAAGAGCAGAGACAGATCATTAGTCATTCATAACTATTTTTCAAAAACCTTGTCAAACTGTTTCTGTTCGGCTACAGCGCATAATGCTCATGCTGCAACAGTACAATCTCACTTTCATCTACAAATGTGGTAAGGAGTTGCACTTGTTGAAGCCCTTTTCAGAGCCCTGCCCACCACTGGCTGGGCAGTTCACGAGGAGGATGTTGACGTATAAACACGATGACTATGACTATAAAGTTGCTTTCCTCTTGTCAAATCCAGGAACTCAAGGATGTTCTACAGTCGGATCTCACATGCAGACAGCTTCACAATGACATTGTGAAAGGCTGCCCCTAGTTCTCAAGGGAGCTTCCCCACCAGCTCCACACGTTCTTCTCCATGAGAGATGGGTTAACTGTACAAGATATATTTTGCGTGGCCAGTGATTCGTCATCCCCACTTCTCTGCAGAGGTACTATATCCAGCAACTCCACCAAGGGCACCCAGGACAGGAAGCAATCAGATACAAGGCAAAGGAATTCCTAAATCTATGAGAACTTAGTATCCAGATGTGCATCATGCAGCACACTCAAACCTCATTAAACCAAAGAGTCACTGTTCCTACATAAAGTCCCGAACCTTCCATGGACTGTCATGGTGGCTGACAGCTTTGAATGGAATGGTAAGCGGCACTTGGTCCCAGTTGACTCGTACTCCGTATTGTTCAAAATCATCCACCTGCCAGCCATGAAGAACAACACGGTCATAATCAAGCTCAAGAGACACTTTGCTACACCCAGCATCCTCAGAGGATAATGAAGGACAATGCTTGCCAGTTCATGTCCAGTGAATTTGGGAACTTTGCACACACTTGGGGCTTTGGTCACAGCGTGAGTAGTCTCCTATAGCCACAGTCCAGCAGCCTGGTGCAATGGGCAGTATGCTCAACCAAGCACTTAGTTGAGAAATGTGCCCGAGACCATACAGGTTACTATGCTGCACTCCTCAGCCTGCAAAATATGTCGAGACAGGATCTGCTCTAATCAGCACAGCAACTGGTCTCCAGAGGCTCCAATACTACAATCTCCATAGCCAAGGCCCTCTTGTGGCCAAACATCAAAACCAACGCGAGCGGTGTCCTCATGGAGCATTGACTTAGGGGAAAGAGCTATTCTGATTGAAATTCTCAGAGACTTTGCCCTTTAGCACCTGGTCAAATAGTCAGGATCCAGACCACACGCAGCCATGAAAAACTGGCAGTGGTACACAGCCATGGCCTGCAGCCAAACAGTTAATGATTGCCTTGGACGGTATCCAGTACGTATAAAAGCAGTGTCACCTACTGCAGATCTGAACCAGCACCATCAACCACCACAATACCACAGGCATCTGGCCTGCAATCCAGTCCTCTACACCAATGAAAATGGAGGCTACTCCACAGACTTGATGCCATTCACACTGAGGACACCAACCTAAATGCATCTACAGCATAGCCAAATGGCTATTGGTGTATAACCAAACCAAATACAAGATTCCAGCAGTATAACCAAACCAAATACAAGGTTCCAGAACTATGCCATGGACTAGCCTATACCTGGCCTTTGAATTTTAAAAAAGTAGGGATTTGGGGAAGGAGACACGATGGGCTATGCCATCAGCTGCAGCAGCCAAATCCATGTTTTGCGCAATGATTATGTGTTGTTAGCCTGTTCAATATATATGGTATAAATAGTTTTCATCCAGTGACTTCTCGCACACCATTCATCGTAGATGTAGACTGGGTGTAATATGGATGCTGGGATCAGGTGGGTACATAAGGGATCATGTGTCAGGATGCGGGATGTCTCCCAATAGCACAGGCAGACAAAGAGCAGCTAAGAGCAGCTCTGAGTTGACAAATCTTGACTGTTCTAAGTCTTGGTCTCCAGCCATTGCAACTCAGTACTTCTACATTTCTCAACTGGATGTGGCAAGATTTCAGATCTTAGATCAGATGGTTGTGCGATCACTTAGTCCTGCCTATCATGTGCTACTTCTAGAGTTTGGCATGCAAGTAGTCCTGTGTCATAGCTTCACCAGGTTGGCATCTCAATTTTCGTTATGCTTTGTGTTTTCCTGACATGCGTCTTCACTAAACTAGGGTTGAAGACCAACTTGATGGTAATGACAGAGTAGGGAATATGCCAGACCATGAGGTTGGTTACGGAGTGTGGTTGAGTACAATTCGGCTGCTGATGAGGGCCCACTATACCTCATGGATGCCTAAATTTGAGTTGCTAGAACTGCAAAGCACTTCAATTTTTAGCTGCTGGTTTGATGCTCTTTCTGTCAGAAGCCTAGTTGTTTTGTTTGTGACCACAGGTCACCCAGGAAAGATACACAACATTTGGCAGGAATTGATGGACAAAGTAAAGATTTTGTCAAATGCAAAAGAAAATGGAGGCTGCAGGAGCGATGAACATGTGGGGCTGAATTTTCACTTTGGCGGCATGAAACAGGAGCTGGGTCTTTTTCCCAGTGCCAAACAGCCATGACCTAGAATTTTGACCAGACTGTCTCTCTTAATTGGCACTATTCTGAAGAAGAACAGAGGAGTTACCCTGGTGTCCTGGCCAATATTTACTCCTGAATTAT
This sequence comes from Mustelus asterias, assembly GCF_964213995.1. Taxonomy (NCBI): domain Eukaryota; kingdom Metazoa; phylum Chordata; class Chondrichthyes; order Carcharhiniformes; family Triakidae; genus Mustelus; species Mustelus asterias. The sequence goes on from NC_135810.1 coordinate 39,230,961, forward strand.
CACAAGAGAACAGATTACGCAGACATTATCATATTGCTGTTTGTGGGAGTTTTGGTTGTCATGTTTCCTGAATTACAACAAGCTGTAAAGTGCTTTGAAAATGGTTGTGAAAAATGCAATATAAAAGCAAGTCTTTTCTTCTTGTTGAATGTAGTAAAATGTCCCAAGGCACTTCACAAGAGCTTTGTCAAACAAAACTTGACACAGAGCCAAGAAAGGAGATGATAGAACAGGCCAGAAAACATGGATTAAAGAACTAGCTTTTAAGAAGCATCTTCATGGAGGAAACTAGAAAGCCAAAAGGGCAGAGGTTTCCCATCTCACCAGCAGTGGAAATATATCAGGCAGCATTTTTCCACCCCCTTGCATTAATCGAATAGCATAGTGGGATGGGAAATATGAGCGAGAGGCGAAAAGTTGGGCTCGCACCCAATTTCCCGCCTTTCCCAATATTGCCGGCCCCATTCTGCCAACATGATCAGCCTTATGCCCGGGAAGAGCGCGAGGCTGATTTAAAAATTAATCGGCCTATTTTTTATTTAATTAGTGAGCTCAGGACACAATAGTCCGGGCTATTGGAGGTCCACAGCGGTGAGGATTACAGATGATCCCCACCAGTGAGACCAAATGTGATGGCCTCGCCAGTGGGGACCAGAGGCCCCGGTGGTCAGGGGAGGGACTAGCACTGCCAGCATGGGACCCTGGAAGTACTCACTGGGCAACCTGGCACTGCCTGGTGGATAGGGCCTGAGGGGGCAGGACCTGAAGGGACGGGGCTAGACAGGTGAAGGTGGGAATGGGGAGGAGGAGGTCCGTAGGAGGCAGAGAAGGAAGGAACTCTGCATCAGGGAGTGGGGATGGTGAACGGGGGGGGCGCAGGTAAGAGATCGGAGGTATCCGGTGGAGGGATGGCCATGTCTGTGGGGGGTGAACAGGAGATCTCACGGTATACTGGAGCTTGAGTGCACTGGTGCCCTGATCAGTCTGCGCATGCATAATAGCACACCTACAGTAGCTGGCTTTCCAGTGTGAATAGGCTCCAACCACTCTCCGTGTGCGAGAATCAAACTTTGCCTTATTTTTTTTCCTAAGTGCTATACGATCATATCTGGGAGCTCGCCCAAAAATGGGCATGATTTTCTCCCGTTTCCACGCTCGATCAGCACTTATAATTTTTTTGGGAAGATCATACATAGTGTTTGCCTATCTTTCATTGTGCTGCTCTTGTGGCTGCTCTGATGCCATGCCTAGGTTGTCAGGCAAGACTAGTGGAAAGGGAAGGGAGGTGGAAGGCATGCGCTTGACTGGAGGTAAGTAAGGGGAGGGCTTGACAGACCTGTATGGCTGTGGGAGTGAGGGGGCGGGAGGTGACTGGAGTCTGGGAAGGAAGAGGTGGACAGACACACATAACTGTGGGGGGTGGAGATGACAATCAAAGGCACAACGAGTAAGTGTGTTAGTGACTGGGGAAATGTGCACCACGCAGCTGGGGCCAGAAATTAAAAGCAGTCTCTGGGGCAGTGTGCACCATGCAACAGGGCTATACCTGACATGCATGACTTGGTCCCATTCTAGAGGGGGAGGAGGGCCTGTCGGTCATGTGCACAGCATGGTGTGCAGGACATAGTCAGTTCCTCACATATTTTGGTATTGGTGTCTCGGTACTGGGTGGCAGATAGTACTGTCACAGTCAGGGAAGGCATCTATAGCTTGTAAATGGGGAACTGTTATCCAGAAGGGGGACATTTAATGGTCTCATGGTGTGGTTTCTGATAGGTCACTGTGCATAGGAGCTCCCTGAGGAGGAGTGGGGTTGACATGGGGACATCCAAATGGTTCAGTGTGGAGGACAGGGGTATACCGGGGAGGGGGGTTTGGTGTGTGGGCAACTCTGCTACCTGTGCTGAGTTAAGGCTGTGCTACAGCTGCAAGGGAGGACTTGGGGATGGAATGGCTGGAAAGAGGGCAACCCAAGGGCTTCACAATGCCTCCCTAGCTTGTCAATGGAAGGTGATCATTGTAGGTTAAGGTCCAATCATGTTTCTCAACTATTTTTACACAGACACAAGGAGAAGTGCAGAATGCAGGCAATGCTGCCTTCTTCACAGCTTTCATGTAACGGAGGAGAAGGGCCCATTGTCATCAGGCAAGGCAAAGGGAAGAGCTTCATCCTGGGGAGCATGAGCTGGCAGGGCCCCATGAAAACCTGGAAGCTAAGGCAGAGACTCCAATTCCGCGGAGATGTTTGGCGTGACCTGGGGTGTACCAAAGATGCCTCACTACTTGTAGTTGTTTCTCTTCCTGCACCTAGAGGTGCTGAGCAGACTTTCATCTGTTCCCAAGGTGAGGTTTTTCCTGAAACAGGTGGCTAGCCTGTTGCCTTAGCTTGAGCGGTGTCACTCCACACAAAGCATGGTTGACTAGGAGCCTCTCCTGCTCTTACTGCTTGCCATTGGCGCATGTTGGAAGGATTTTGTAGGTTGGTACTCAACCTGTTTGACCACATCATGAACACACCACCCTTGGCCAAAACCCAGAGCTTCTGGCTCAGAGGCAGTGGTTAGCACTGCTGTCTCAGAATGCCAAGGCCTGAGTTCGATTCCGGCCTTGGGTGACTATGGAGCTTGTATGTTTCTCCTGGTGTCTGCATGGGTTTCCTCCCACAGTCCAAAAATGTATAGGTTAGGTGGATTAGCCATGATAAATACCTGGGATTAGGGCAAAGGGGAGGGCCTGGTGTGATGCTCTTTCAGAGAGTCAGGGCAGATTTGATGGACTGGTTGGTCCCTCTCTGCATTACCCACTGCACCACAAGACCCCCATCCCCATACTTGTAGATGAGCAAGAGTCAGTGCCACAGATGCCTTTGCTTGTTAATGGACGTGGTGGCTACATTCTTTGAGAGGACCTTCATACGCATATCCTGGGAGGTCATCTATTGCCAGTGGCTCTAAAGATGACCGCCACACTCAACTCATTTGGAAGCGGCTCATTCCAGGGCTCCCTGGCGACATGTGCAGATTATCACATTCTTCTATTCATAAATGCATACAACAGGTCACCAATGACCTTTGCAGTAAGGCACATAATAATGTTTAGTGTTCCTAGGATGAATAAAGCTGATCTGAATGTAATTCCACAATTCCCAGATGGAATATGTGGCCATTCTGTAATGGGTTAAGAAGTCCAACAGCATTTCCCCAACATTTCAATGCCTATGGCAGCCTTCGAGAGGCAGGAACAGCACTGCAGACACCAGTGCACTCATAGCAATATGCAGGATCATTGCAAGGCATCTCAAGGAGGACGATCATCAACCACTGCTTATCGCTTGAACATCTGAGGACTGATCTGAATCTGGACTAAAGCATCTCTCCAAAAGCCATCTCTCATGCATAAATACAGTTCTTGCTTCATCCTGATACTGATTCCCCATGATGTAATTCTGTGATATGACACTCACAATCCTTACTACATGCATCTCTAATTTCCTGTTTAATGTCATCCTCTACCTTACAGTTACTGTTTGGAAGGGTAGAGACAATTCCCACTAATGTTCTCTTCCCTTGTTGCTTCTTAGCTCCATCAGACTGATTCTATGGGTGGGATTTTCCGACCGCACTCGTCACGAAACTGGAAAATCCCGCTTGAGGTCAACAGACCTTTCCATGGTCTGCCCCTTGCCACTACGATTGCCGTGACAGACGGAACAGGATAATTCGCCCCTACATCTTGATTTTCTGAACTAATGTGTTTTCTCACTATTGCACTGATTTCATCCTTTACTTACAACACCACTCAACCTCCTTTCTCTTTCAGCCTGTCCTTTCTAAATATCAAATGCTCTTGGATATTCAGTTCCTTGGTCACCCTGCAGCCATGTCTCCGTAATCTCAATCAAATCATTAAGTTGCCTACCTTATTGCCAATGCTCTGTACGTTCAGATACAATGCCTTTAGACTTGTCTTTTTAACATTTTTACACATGGGGGATGAGGAGGTTGGGAGGCCAGGTTTTGGAGAGCAGATAGGAAAAACATAGGGGGATGAATGGCGTGATGGGTTTGCCCTGATGTGCATATGGCACCCGCTGATGAATGAACCCTTTCCCCTTTCAAAAACAGCCTTTGCACTCTGGCACACCTGACACTGCATTTTATGGCAGTGGAGAGGATCGAGGCCTTTAAATGCCAATCAACTGGGCAGCGAAGGGCCTTAACAGGTTATGGATGGGATAATTGCCGGACAACTTACCAGTGCCTCATATTATGGGGAACAGGTAGAGGTGGGTAAAGCACCCAACATATTTTACAAGACTCCTCTGCGTTGCAGAAGGCGGCCTGGAGATCGGCAGGATGGTATAAACTAGCCACAGAAATGGAGAGATCGAGGAGGACTAGAGACCTGGTAATAGGGTGGCACGGTAGCACAGTGGTTAGCGCTGCTGCTTCACAGCTCCAGGGACCTGAGTTCGATTCCCGGCTTGGGTCACTGTCTGTGTGGAGTTTGCACATTCTCCTCGTGTCTGCATGGGTTTCCTCCGGGTGCTCTGGTTTCCTCCCACAGTCCAAAGATGTGCGGGTTAGGTTGATTAGCCATGCTAAAATTGCCCTTAGTGTCCTGAGATGCGTAGGTTAGAGGGATTAGTGGATAAATGTGCAGGGATATGGGGGTGGGGCCTGGGTGGGATTGTGGTCGGTGCGGACCCGATGGGCCGAGTGGCCTCTTTCTGTGCTGTAGGGTTTCTATGATTCTATGAATAGCATTATGCTGTACTCCTATTTGACACGTAACAGTTATTCCTGTTGTTTTGATGTCATCAGCAACTGAAATGACATGATATCCTCCATGTCAAGTTTGAACTGTTCCTCCAGCTAGCACTAACATGTCTTTGATCCCCCCACGAGTCTTTCATGGATGATAGATCAACTGATAAGGGACCAGACCAAGGGAATGTCAAATGAGTTTATCCTAACAGCTACATAAAAACGGAAGTAAATTATAAGCGACAAACTGACTAGACACTAAGATAAACAGATTGGAGGGTATTTTAACCTGGTAAGGTGGATAGGTTTGAAAGTGGACAGCAGATTAGAGCCGCTGAAATTGCTGGCATGTCAGGAAACTGCCAGGAATCTGCCAACTTCCATTTTTAACCTGAGCATGATCTACTGCACATGGGAAACTGAGAAAGAAAGACTCTACGAGAAGGCTGAGGCTATCTAAGGAAGTTAAAAGATAGTATCAAATTGTAAAAGGTGTACAATGCTGCAAAAATTAGCAGTAGGTGAGAAAATTGGGAACATTTTAGAAACCAGCAAAGGATGACTAAAAATAAATAAAGAGGGAGAAACTGGAGCATGAGAAAACACTAGCAAGAAATATAAAAACAGATAGTAAAAGCTCATACATATATATAAAAATAGGAGTAGGGATACTGAGCATTGGTGCCTTAGAAATACTAATAAAGTTGGGAAATATTAATAAAGAACAAAAAACAAAGAAAAGTACAGCACAGGAACGGGCCCTTCTGCCCTCCAAGCCTGTGCCAATCATGATGCCCTAACTAAAAAAAAACTTTCTGCCTTTACTCAGTCTGTATCACTCTATTTCCTCCCTACTCATGTACCCATCCAGATGCTTCTTACATGTTACTAATGTACCTCCTTCTGCCACAGCCGCAGTGCATCATTCCAGGCACCCACAACTTCCTGCATGAAAAACTTCCCCCGCACATCTCCTTTGAACTTTCCCCCCCTCAGCTTGAACCTGTGCCCCCTTGTAATTGACACTTCTACCCTTGGAAAAAGCCTCGAACTGTCCACACTGTCTATGCCTCTCATAATTTTGTATGTGATGTGGCTATGTGATATTTAATTCTGTCCCCAGGAAGACCCCCCCCCCCCCCCCCCCCACTCCATTGGCCATAAATTCCGAGACCCAACTTATCTCCATTGTCTCCTCCTCTGTAATTACCAAAGCAGAGCTGTCTGGAGTCATTAGATATCACTTCTCTGCCTCTCCTTTCCTGCAAGGATAGAAAGAAAAAAAATCTATGACTGTGAAAAATAGGTTGTTTTGAGAGGCTGGAAGGATAATGTTTATGGATGGTCACCGTGAAAGATAGGTGTGACATTGCACTGAAGATGAGTGTCAATGGTGACTAGTCAGGTGAGAATGTCAGAAAGAGCCTCGACAGAGAGAAATGCATACATACATCAGCAGTTTCTGAGGAGTGATGGGCAGGAGAATACTTGCAAAAGCAAGTCAGGGCAAGATGCATATCAGGATATAGTTGAATGTGCCAGGCCACTCATCTTTCCTGTCCTGATGAGATCATTGAACATCTGTATCCAGAAACAGGACACTGCTGCACATCTTGACATCTGCTCATTCTAATTGGTCACGAACCCCAGAAATAGAGCACAAATGCAGTGGTTACATTAACAGGCTACCAACAGGCTTGTTGAAACTTCTGGGTTTCTGACACTCTGCTGGATTCCCCCATAGCGAGTGGATTGGAAAGTTAAGTTAAACCATCGTTTCTGAAATTCTAAGTTATTGAATCTTGCGAAAAAAGATATGTATTGAAATTGAAATCTATTTGCTGCAGTAAAAACTTGCTGTGTTGAATATCCTCGAACACAAATATGATTAGTGGAAATAGCAATGCCTGAAATTCATGCTAAAAGCATGTTTGCCATTATTGTGCTTACCCTTGAAATAAAAAACTGGTCAAATTCCAGAGTTAGTTGACAATTTCCAATTAAAATCGAACAGTAACAACAGAAGCTCTCTCAAAAGGTGAAAATATTCAATTTTACACTTAGCAAGGAGAAAGCTAACAAGTAATGATAAAATCTTTGAGGCTCAACTCCTGTTTGACGGAAGCACCGATTAGAAAATTAGGTGCCAAGGTCAATCCACCAAACTGTGACATTCCTGATTTTCTGGTAATTCATTTTAATGATCAGAGAATCAGGAGTTACAAGGGCGCTGACCTTCCTGTCTGATCTTTTCACTATACTATAGTCCCATCGAGACCCTGTCCTGAGCAAAATCTTAGTTAAGATTTTCATTGAAAAAAAAATTGATCAAAAGGTTAACCAACAATTGAATCAAATTCATTTCTTTAATTAAACAAAAATCCTGGAGCAAGAGAGATAGAAATCTGCAGTCTCAATCATAAAAATGATTTTATTAAGATATTTGACGCTGCACATTCTGGTCACTTTCCCCAGAACTTTATTTGAAAGGCAATGCTGCAAAATGCCAAAATAAAGTCAGAAAACACAGGAAGCAATCGACTGGCCTTGCAGCATCTTTGGAATAAATATCAAGCTCATTGACCTGAAACATGATCTTTGTTTCTCTCTCCACAGTTGCTATCGGCCAGCAGAGCGTTTCTTGCATTGTCAATTTCAGATTTCCTGCACCTGCAGTGTTTTGCTCTTAGAATTCTGCCTAATGTGAAACTGGCTGATTCCATGTGTGTTGTAATACATGTACAATTATTTATATTTAATCCCACAAATTTGTACTGATTGTTGCATTTTAAAGGCTGAGTTTCCCAAACAACTGCTCCCAGCTAGTACTGCTGATTGTTTTGCAGTTCTTGGGATTTGGTCTATGTCTTCAAGGCAGCATTTATTATCCATCCCAAGCTGCCATGACATTTTTTTAAGTTTAAAGTTTATTTATTATTCACAAGACTTACATTAACACTGCAATTAAGTTACTGTGAAATTCCCCTAGTTGCCACGCTCTGGCGCCTATTCGGGTTAATGCACCTAACCAGCACATCTTTCAGATTGTGGGAGGAAAATCGGAGCACCCGGAGGAAACCCATGCAGACATGGGGAGAACGTGCAAACTCCACACAGACAGTGACCCAAGCCAGGAATCGAATCCGGGTTCCTCGCGCTGTAAGGCAGCAGTGCTAACCACTGTGCCGCCCCAGCGTAAACCACAAATTTTATGGTTTAAGCGTAAACCACAGATTCTGGGCCTTTGTTAAGGAAAAGGAGGAATGGCAGAACCCTTCCCTGAGGCATCTGGCCAAGCTCATTCCCTAGTACTAGGTCCAGTATAGCCCTGACTAGAGAAGGGGCTATACTGGACCTAGTACCAGGGAATGAGCCTGGCCAGGTCATCAAAGTTGCAGTGGGGGAACATGTGGCAAACAGTGACCACAATTCCGTACGTTTTCGGATACTCATGGAAAAGGACGAGTGTTGTCCTAGAGTTAAGGTGTTAACTTGGGGGAAGGCTACGTACAACCAGGTTAGGCAGGATTTGGAGCTGGTTGTTTGTGAGAGGCTGTTTGAAGGTAAATCCACATTTGGCATGTGAAAGTCCTTTAAAGGAGCAGTTGATCGGAGTGCAGGACAGGCATGTGCCTGTGAAAAGGAAGGGCAGGAAAGGCAGGATTCGGGAATCGTGGATGATCAGGGTAATTGCGAGTCGAGTTAAAAAAGATGCATACATGCGGTCTAGGCAACTAGAAACAGATGAAGCACTTGAAGAATACAGGCAAAGTAGAAAAGGGCTCAAACAGGAAGTCAGGAGGGCAAAAAGAGTCACAAAATGTCCATGGCAGCCAGGATTAGGGAGAATCCCACGGCATTTTATCCATATATTAGGAACAAGTGGGTAGCTAGAGAAAGAGTTGGTCCACTCAAGGACAAAGGAGGGAAATTATGCGTAGAACCAAAGAAAGTAGGTGAGATCCTTAATGAGTACTTTGCATTGGTATTCACAGAGAGGGACACGTTGTTGGTGGTGTCTCAGAGGGATATGTAAATCCTTTAGAACCAGTCATCATTACGAGGGAAGAAGTGTTAGGTGTATTAAAAAATATTAAGGTAGACAAATCCCCAGGGCCAGATGGCATCTATCCCAGATTACTGAGGGAGACAAGAGATGAAATTGCTGGGCATCTAACAGAAATCTTTGTTTCTTCATTGGCCACTGATGAGGTCCCAGAGGATCGGAGGATAGCCAATGTTGTCCCGCTATTTAAGAAGGGTAGCAAGGATAACTTGGGTAATTATAGGCCAGTGAGCTTGATGTCAGTGATAGTGAAATTATTGGAGAAGATTCTTAGAGATAGGATCTATACTCATTTGGAACTGAATGGTCTTATTAGCGACAGACAGAAGGATTTTGTACGATAGAGGTCATGTCTCACTAATTTCATGGCGTTTTCTGAGGAGGTGACAAAAATGATTGAAGAGGGAAGGGCTGTGGATGTTGTCTATGTAGACTTTAGGAAAGCATTTGCAAGCTCCCTTGTGGCAGGCTGGTGCAAAAGATTAAATCACACGGGATCAGAGGTGAACTAGCTAGACGGATTCAGAACTGGCTTGGCTGTAGAAATCAGAGGGTAGCGGTGGAAGGGTGTTTTTCTGAATGGAGGTCTGTAACTAGTGGTGTTCCACAGGGATCAGTGCTGGGACCTCTGCTGTTTGTAATAGATATAAATGACTTGGAAGAAAATGAAGCTAGTCTGATTAGCAAGTTTGTGGATGATACGAAGATTGGTGGAGTTGAGGATAGTGATGAAGATTGTCAGAGAATACAGCAGGATATAGATACACTGGAAAATTGGGCAGAGAAATGGCAGATGGCATTTAATCCGGACAAATGTGAGGTGATGCATTTTGGTAGGTCCAATTCAGGTGGGAGCTATAAAATAAATGGCAGAACCATCAGGAGCATAGACACACAGAGAGATCTGGGCGTGCAGGTCCACAGATCCTTAAAAGTGGCAGCACAAGTGGAAAAGGTGGTGAAAAAAGCATATGGTATGCTTGTCTTCATCAGACAGAGCATCTGGAATAAAAGTTGGCAAATTATGTTACAACTATATAAAATGTTGGTTCGGCCACATTTGGAATACTGTGTCCAATTCTGGTCACCACACTACCAGAGGGATGTGGAGGCTTTGGAGAGAGTACAGAAAAGGTTTACCAGGATATTGCCTGGTATGGAGGGTATTAGCTATGAGGAGAGATTGAATAAACTGGGATTGTTCTCCCTGGAAAGATGGAGGCTGAGGGGCGACCTGATAGAAGTTTATAAAATTATGAGGCATATAGACAGGGTGAACATTTGGAAGCTTTTTCTCAGGGCAGAAATGACAATTACGAGGGGGCACAAGTTCAAAGTAAGGGGGGAAAGGATCAGCGGAGATGTGCGGGGCAAGTTTTTTTTTTACACAGAGTGGTGGGGGCCTGGAATGCACTGCCAAGTGAGGTGGTTGAGGCAGACACGTTAGCAACATTTAACACTTGTCTAAATAGACATATGAACAGACGGGGAATAGAGGGATACAGGCGGTTGGTCTAGATAGGACAATGTGATCGGCGTAGGCTTGGAGGGCTGAAGGGCCTGTTCCTGTGCTGCACTGTTCTTTGACAGTAATGCATCACTTGGATTTTTACAACAATGTAGCATCAGTTATGGTTAGTTTTTGGTGCCAGGCCACAAATTATCAGCTTTATTGGATTCATAATCTGCAATGGTTGGATGTAAATTTGCAACCACAGTTTTGCTAGTGGATCCATGATGTTCGCCCTGTCAGCATTCTTTTTGGAGCCTCAATCTGGGATTCTGCCCTTACATGTGTGAGTTCATCAGCAGCAAATCCGATATAAGCTTTATGTTGGAACACATTTTCCATTTCAATGTATTTGTTAGTACAGGCATGTTGCTCTGCCTCACTGGCACACGAGTTGTAACGCAGTCACCACAAAAAGCACAGATCACAGTCACATACCTGCCAGCCATGTAATTTACATTGCTGGAGGATGAGGAAACACTTCTCTTCTGTAGAAAGCTTCTTTCTGTCCCCCAGTACTATGTCAGCTAGATTTCTGTATCTGCATAGACAAGAGGACAAAAACAGAAATAATCATTGTAAATTTTGGGAGTTCCCAAATCACTGATAGCAACAAAGAGTAGTTAATTCACCAGCTTAGCAGCTACTTCAACACCTGCGCTCAGCACGCGCTCACGGGGATAACTCCTGTGCTCCTGCCATGTGACCTCTTTTCATAGAATAGAATAGAATCCCTACACTGCAGAAGGAGGCCATTCGGCCCATCGAGTCTGCACTGACCGCAATCCCACCCAGGGCCTATTCCCATAACCCCACATATTTACCCTGCTAATCTCTGACACTAGGATCAATTTAGCATGGACAATCCACCCAACACGCACATCTTTGGGTTGTAGTCGCGTCATCACGTTTTCACCTGAGCACTCGGTCTTCATCTTCCCCATTTAGTTGAAACACCCATTGGCATGAGATATGACAGTGTACATCATAGGAAGCTATATACAGGCCGTTGTGAGACATACAAGCCAAATGAGCTAGTGATGCATAACTATTTACATGTACAGTGAGGCATGACAGTTAAAATTCGATAGCCAGTTCTTAATGTTCTGAGTGCAGATGTTGACCTTTGGAGTAACCTATATGTCCACTGGTTTAAGGGGTCTGTGCCATAGGCTGGATGACTGAAGTTGGCGCTGGTTCTGATACCTTTAGAAGTTGATAGTGGTTGCGTACATAGTGGGCACTGTCTGAGGCTATCATGTAACTGTTCAGTTGTGGGCATGACTGTGTACCAACGTCAACTGGTCATGGCCACATGCAGTCAGGATCCTGAGCATTTGACCAGGTGTTAGAGGGCCCAGTCTGTAGGTACCTCGATTGTAGAGTGTCTTTCTTCTTAATCTGCGATGCATGGGGGCATCATTCACTTTGGCTTCATGTTTGGCTGCAGCAGAGTCTTAGCACTGGGAATTGAGGTCCTGGTGTGCCTGGAAAAGAGTCATTGTGCTGACGAGGGCAAACCTCTGTCGTGGTAGGTTAAGGAGGCTGAGGATTGAAGCAGGGCACATTTCTTTAGAAGATGCTAGGCTGAGTGAACCACTCATTCCACCAGACCCTTTGACTGTGGATATAAGGGGCGACTTGTAATATGTTGGAAGTCCTATGTGTGTGCAAAGATCCGAAATTCCACGAAGATGAATTGGTGAGCATTGTCTGTCATGAATCTCTGTGGGATGCTGTGTGTTGCAAAGTGTCTCTTGAGCTTGATGGTGACTGTGGTGTTCATCATGCTGGAATATGAATCAACTAAGACTAAATGTTGTTTACCATTCCATTCAAAGATATCAGCTGCTGTGAATGACCGTGGGTAGTATGGACCTCGTGTAAATGCAGTTCTTTTGTTTGATGCGGCTTGAATGGATTGTACGATGTGCATCTGGAAACTTCCCTTTCCATGTATGCATTGTGATTCTCTGGCTCTGTATCTGGCTGCTTTCAATCTGGGGTATCCCTGGTGAAGAGTTGTGTGTAGTACTTCTGAAGGGATGAAGAAGTGCTGGCCACACAGCATTAGTCCACTCTGTCCGGTTAGTTCATCTCTGGCAAAGAATGTGCAGAGCTCGTGGGGAAGCTCCCTTGACGACTCTGGCCAGCCCTTCATGATGACATCATGCAATTGTCTGCCTGTGATGTTTGCCTGGAAGGCATCTATGAGTTCCTGAATTTGATGAGAGGACAGCACCTCTATTGTCATGATGTCTATGTCGATGATCTGCCTGGTCTGCAATGGATAAGAAAACTTTGAAGAGGGCATCAGCCAACTTCAGCTCATTACCACGTTTGCAGATGCTGCAGAGATTGTCACATTGCAGCTTTAGTATCATGTACTGCAGTTGTGCAGATGCAGTGTAGAGAGGCTTTTTTTTTTAGATAATTATGAGTGGCTGATGACCCATTTCAACAGTTGTAGGACGACCATGTATGAAGCCATGAAATTTCTGACAGATCAAGACGTTCCTTTTCATTCTGTATATAATGAGTTTCAGTTCTGGATGCAGACTGCTGATATAATGTTGCGAAGTTGAGTTTGTGAAGTTGGAATTTGAGGTTGGTAATGCTAGATGAAAAAGACATTGTGTGGTCCCTTTAAAAGCTGGTGTTTTGTTTCAGTGCTTGGAGATTTAAAAAATGCAAAGTATGTACAGAGTCCAAGCTGAAACATTTGCATCAAAAAGTCAAGCAGTAGTCTCGACAAGACAACCTGTTTTTTAAAAAATTTTACCCAATCAATTTAAAGCAGGCACTCAGCTACCAGGAACCTATAAAATTTGAATTTGATGGTGTTGGCAACACCAGACCAATCCTATTGTAGAAAAAATGATAGGTCATCACAGGTATAAAAGAGAGTGGAAGGGGACAAAACAGGAGATACCAACTGCCACCTCTCAAGTCTCAAGAGGGAGAGAGCAGCTCTCAACTCTACAAGCTTCCGATATCTCTGAAGGGAATGCACCATCTAATTAGCGAAAGGTACCAAGTCAGAAAGAACTTTCAGACAGAGGAATCAGCAGAAGAACTCAAAGTTTTCGAAAGCTACAAAACCTGGTTGTACATTTTGAGAGCGACTGAATTATTTTTTTTTGGTTAATGAATGAGTATTGTATTCTTTTGAACAGCATTCCATTAGGATCCTATTTTATTCGGTATGTTTCTTGTTGAGTTAAAGTTCCCTGTTAGTTGAATAAATAAATGGTTAAATGTTCATTTTAAAGTGAGGGTCAGGTATTTCTGTTAGTTAACCACTAAATGTTACTGAAGAACAGTTCACACCATTCCACACACTTTTAACAAATACACTTTTAATAAAGAGGTATTCCTCTTTGGGGGATTTGGCGTTATATCTCAAAAGGGGGACAATCTCTGCATCGTAGCAATAAGTATGGATGCTCAAAAGTCAAAGTATTGTAGGCCCGGAAGGGCTGACAGTGCTTGTTTGAGTACTTTGAAGACTGCTGTGTGGTGCTCTTGCCAGCACTATTTTACGTCCTTTTGGAGAAGTGACAAAGCGGTCCAGTGACCTCACTATAACACAGGATAAACTTAGAAAGATACTTTGCCATACCAAGAAAGCACTGTAAGACATGCTTGTCCACAGGAATGGCCCTCTGTCATATAGTTGTTGTCTTGTATGGGTTGAGCTTTACACCATTGGCTGAGAGTAAATGGCTCATGTAAGGAACCTGTTTGTGAAATGCAGATTCAGGATCACTGTTAAGCTTCAGCAGTATGGTCCTGACTCTGTTGAGGATGAGACAAAGATGTGCATAATTTTCTTGCACAGTATGACCCCAGACCAGGATGCAAACAGTTGCTCCATGCACCACTGGAAGACCTATAGACTAGACAAAGAAAATGTTATTTGCCTATCGGAAGCATTAATGTGGTTAGTTTTGAGGATTACTCATTTAACCAGAATCTGCACCATGAAGGATCCTGAAAACCTTGGCATTTGGCACATCTCTTATCACATGTTCCACTGTCTTCATCAGGTGATGAGGTCTGACCAGCACCTTGTTCAGATTTACTGGGTCAATACATGTTCTGACGGTACCATCTATTTTTACTGCCGCCACCATTCTGAATCCCATTCTGCGGCCTTGTCTATGGGAGTTATGACACCTAATGCTGTTATCCAATGCAGCTCATTGACTACTTTCTCTTTCATGGCTATTGGTATTCTTCTCAGGGCACAGACAGTTGGTGGTACCGAATCATCTAGTCTCATGTGGTATATTACTGGTAGCGTACCAATGATCTCACAGTTGAAAAGGTTTTTTTTTACTCTGTCATCTCTGGGGTCTGGTGTTGTAAAACATGCACTTCTGGACTAAGTTGAATGAGCCCTAGTGTAATGCTGTCCCGAAACTCGAGTAGTGGCCTTACATTCTGATCATCTATATGAAACTTGAACGGCCCTGTGTGCAGTAGGGCTACACCATCCGTGTGGATGATTTGTCTGTCATAAGCCATAAGAGCTGTTATAGTGCTGGGGTTTGGTGCTGTATATGGGTCTAGTTTCTGTAACATTCGGCTGGATAATACATTACACTTTGCTCTAGTATCAATCTTTATCTTCAGTTTTGCAAATTATGTTGAGGGTGGTGAAGATCTCACCCTTTTTCTGTGAAAGTGTCGACACCTCCGCAATAGTGTTGTTGGAGGCTCTGTAGCTTTGCTGCTTTGGCTAAGCTCCACTTCCTTCACCTTATGGATGCTTCTACCCGTGTAGGACCAACCAGCTGCCATGTTGCTGATGGCAGGGAAGACTTGGTGAGTTTTGATCTGCAGCACTTAGCAAAATGATTCCATTTCTCACACTTGTTGCATCTTTTACCAAATGCAAAACAAACTTCTGTTCGGAGGGTGCTGGCCATTGCAGTTGGAACAGGGCACATCCTGTATTGTGCATATTTCCATTGCCTGCCTAAAATCTTTGCTTCTTTTTTCTGATTGTCTGTTTAACATATAGATACTGAAGGGGATGACTTTTATGCTTAAGACGACTTTCATGCTTAATATCATGGGCATTTTTACGCGTTTATATCGAATTTATGTTGCCCGGTAATGAATGATAGGAAATATTGTCAGCAGCTCACAGCAATGCGATGACTCATGGAGAGGCTCCTTGCACCCCCTAATCACTTCAGACAGGCTTAATCACTTTAGACTCCAGGCAGGGAAACATAGACAATAGCCCAACGGATTAGATTATTCAAGAAGTTCAAATCACAAAGGGAACCCTCCAGAAAGAGATCAGCCCAGGGGAAATAGGATCACTTCACCATTAGCCACAGATCAACTCCACCTATCTATAATGGCTTTTCAATACTTCGCTATTGTGTCACTGCTTAGTGTTGCAATAACCCATGTAGGTCCCATTCATGCTATCAGCAACCGCTTTGAATGAACCCATTACCATACATTTGGCGCGAAGTTCAAAACCCTATAAATTGTAAAGCGCACAATGGCCAGGGAAGCAGTTGGCGAGCAGCTGTCTTCCCCCAGGCCTGTGGTTTTGTTATTTTGAATAGGGAGTAACACTTGTGTTGCCTTTTGTACTGTACTCATGTCTGCTTGTCTTTTATGCTGGTAGGAAGCAAAAACTTCCCCTTACAGATACTAATGGTTATTTGTAATATTAGATTTTTTCTCACAGCAACTTCTTGGAGACTAAATCACTATGGATTCCACAAAATATGCAATCCCTGATTAGTTCATCAGTGAGAGTTCCAAACGCACATTTCTTTGCCAACATTTTCAGGAGCTGAGATGTTCTCTCCACAGCAGACTGTGGAATTTGACATCCTCAGAAACTCACGTACTGAACTTGAATTTCCACTAAATGGACTTAAGGCAGATGATCAGCCATGATCGAATTGAATAGCGGAGCAGGCTCAATGGGCCGATTGTAAGATTGAAGTGTGTTTGAGTTTGAAGGTGTTTATGTTTTTTTTTGAAACCTTGTAATGAAATTCTAACATTCTTGAATTTTAATTGTGTGTTGTACAAGTGTTGTGAAACCTTGCTTTATATAAAACAATGGTGAATTTACTGGCTGGAAACCCCCAATTGATCAAGAAAAAGACTAAAGCCACATTCCAGTAATTTAGGGCCATAGTCAAGGGTGGCTGCACATATGCATCATTATACCTTCTACATTCCAAAAACCAATGAAATGGGGGCAATTTTCAGCTCGCATCATCCATCAGGGAGAATGACGAGACTGGCGCAAAATATAGTGAGAATTGGGAAACGCGATACTTGCGAGTGAGATTACATTTCCCAATTTCCACGCCCCTCACCAGCGACGTAACGTGAATCCTGTCATGGAAGGTCAGGAACCTCATTTAAATACATCAACATATCATTAGCAAGGCTTCCTGCTGGGATTTTCCCCCTCACTGAATATTCATTTTATACAATAGCCGTATAAAAACGAGAACCTGGCGACCTCCCCTCCAAAGCAGATATTGCGGGTGACCACCCAAATCACCATCACCCTCCAGGGTGCCAACTGCAGAGCTGGCACTGGAGAAGACGTGCGAGACCCAGGGAAGTGAAACTGAGAGCCAATGGGGTGAGGAGTGGGTCATTGGAGGATGGGGTCGCTTGCAGGCCTTAGCAGTCCTTCATGGCTGTGAGCCTCTAGGTTCAAAGGGGTTTGAAGGCTGGGTTGCAGGCAGTGCTTCCTCTGTCTTCCTTGCTGGGCTTGTGGTGATATCACCGCAGAGGGATTGTCCTTCGAGAGTGGCAGCTGGAAAGTGGGTGGGAGCAGGTGAATTCACAGGGTCAGCACAGGGGGTGACTGTGAGGTCCCTGGATGGGGTCCCATGAGATGCCAGGCTGTATTGGCAGAGTGGGAGACTCTGACAAGGGGTGGTTCCCAGCCTCATGAGGGTCAATATCCTGAGATATTTTATAAATACATTAAAGGGAAGAGATAACTAGGGAAAGAATAGGACCCATTAGGGACAAAGAGGACAATCTGTGCATTAAGCCGCAGGATATTGGAAGGGTGTTAAATGAATACTTCTCTTCGTCTTCACTCAGGAAAAGGAGAACGTAGGTATTGAATTCAGGAAGAGGGACTGTTAGGAACTTGCACAGTTTGACATAAGAAATGGAAATTGGAGGTGCTGATGGGCTTATGACAAGCCCATCAAAATGGACAAATTCGCAGGCCTAGATGAATTGCATCCCAGGCTGTTGTGGGAGGTGAGGTAGGAAATTGCAGAAGCTCTGACACAGATTTTTAATTCCTCTCTATCCCCTGGCGAAGTGCCAGAGGACTGGAAGATGGCTAATGTGGTTCCACTTTTCAGTGGTAGGGAAACTATTAGAGAACATTCTGAAGGAGAGGATTAATATCCACTTGGAAAGGCATGGGTTAATTAGGGATAGTAAGAAGTTTAACAACACCAGGTTAAAGTCCAACAGGTTTATTTGGAAGCAAATGCCACTAGCTTTCGGAGCGCTGCCCCTTCGTCAGCTGGAGTGGATATCTGCTCTCAAACAGGGCATACAGAGACACAAACTCAATTTACAGAATAATGATTGGAATGCAGTCTTTACAGATAATCAAGTCTTAAAGGTACAAACAATGTGAGTGGAAATGCCGGCGTTGGACTGTGTTTACCCCAGTCCAACGCCGGCATTTCCACATCTTAATTAGGGATAGTCAGCATGGCTATGGAGAGGTCATGTCTAACAAATTTGTTAGAATTTTTCTAAAATGTGACCAAGTGTGTGGATGAGGGAAGTTCAGTTCATAGAATCATAGAATCCCTACAGTGTAGAAGGAGGCCATTCGACCCATCGAGTCTGCACCGACACCAATCCCACCCAGGCCCTATCCTCGCTTAGTTACCCTGCTGATCCCTCTAACATCCTGGGACACTAAGGGTTAATTTAGCATGGCCAATCAACCTAACATCTTTGGACTGTGGGAGGAAACCGGAGCACCCGGGGGAAACCCACGCAAACACAGGGAGAATGTGCAAACTCCACACAGACAGTGACCCAACCTGGGTCCCTGGAGCTGTGAGACAGCAGTGCTAACCACTCTGCCAACATGCTGCCCGTAATGAACACGTAACACGTAATGAGCATGTTGATGTAGTTTATATGGATTTTAGCAAAGCTTTTGACAAGGTCCCACATGGGATGCCGATTGAGAAGGTTAAAGCAAATGGAATTCAGGGAAATTGGTGAGATGGATCAGAAACTGGCTTAGTAATAGGACACAAAGTGACTGGATTCTGGTGCCCAGCGGTATACCGCAAGGTTCAGTACTTGGATCCTTAGCGTTTTTATAAACATAAACAATATAGATGAAAATGTGGTTAATAGTGAAGAAGATTGGTGTAGGTTGCAGGAAGATATAGATGGGTTGGTCAGATGGGCAGAGCAGTGGCGGATGGTATTTAACCTTGATAAGTGCGAAGCGCATTGGAAGAAGAAATAAGACAAGGAAGTATTTAATGAACGGCAAGACACTGGGAAGCTCAGAGGAACAGAGGGGTAATTATTCACAGATCCCTGAAGGTGGCAAAGCACGTGAATAGGATAGTTAAGATACTTGCTTTCATCAGTTCTGGTATAAGAGCAAGGAGGTAATATTGGAGTTGTACACTGTTGGCTAGCCATAGCTGGAGTAGTGTGTGAAGTTCTGGTAACCTCAGTATCGGAAGGATATGATAGCACTAGAGGGGATACAGAGGAAGTTCACCAGGATGTTGCCTGAGATGGAGCATTAGCTATAAGGAGGAACACAGGAATTAGGAGTGAGAGTAGGCAATTCAGCTTTTCAAGCCTGCCCCGCCATTCTATATGATTATGGCTGACCTCATCCTAACTCCACTTCCTTGCCTTTTCTCCATAGCCCTTTATCCCACTTTTGATCAAATATTTATCTATCTCTTTCTTGAATTCATTGATTGATTCTGCATCTGCTGCACTTTGGGGCTGCAAGTTCCATAGATTCAAAACCCTCTGTGAGGAGTGGCTTCTCCTCATCTGTCTTGAACCTCCCCCCTCTTACTCTACAGCTATGACCTTTTGTCCAAGACTGTTCGAAAAGGGGAACATTTGGTTAACATTTACTTTATCAATCCCGTTAAGTATTTCATGTACCTCAGTCAACTCAGCCCTCATTCTTCTGTACTCCGAGTACAAGCCCAAGCTACTCAACCGCTCCTTATACGACAGCCCTTCAAACCTGGAATCAATCTCGTGAACCTTTTCTGAACCGCCTCCAGTGCCACTACATCCTTCCTGACCAAAACTGAACATTGGTGGTCTCACCAATCCCTTATACAATTGTAACAACACTTCTCTACTTTTATACTCTAGACTAGATAGACTTGGATTGTTTTCTTTAGAGCAGAGAAGTCTAAGGGGGGGGGGGGGGACGTGATTGAGGTGTATAAGATTATGAGGGGTATGGACAGGGTGAGTAGGGAGCAGCTGTTTCCTTTGGTTGAGGGGTCAATCACGAGGGGATGTAATTTTAGGGTAAGGGGCAGGAAATTCAGAGGAGTTGTGAGAAAAAATGTCTTCCCTCAGAGGTTGTGGGAATGCACTGCCCGGGAAGGTAGTGGAAGCTGGAAATCTTACAACCTTTAAAAAATGAGCACTTGAAATACCATTAGGATATGGACAAGTGCAGGAAAATGGGATGACCCTTTCCTGATGACTCAATTGTGCCTTTAGTGGTAAATCTTATCCGTGCAGACTCGATAGGCCAAAAAGCCTTTTCTGCACTTTGTGACTCTGTGGCGGGTTTTTATTGCCTCACTCGTTCCGAAATCGTAAAATCTTGCCCGAGGCCAACAGACCTTTCCATTGTCCATCCCTCGCCTGCTCCGATTCCTGTGGCGAGTGGGGCGTAAAATTCTGGCCTATGACTCTGAAGACCCACACACAGGAGGAAAGGCGAGTGCAGTCAGAATGAAACCCCACACTCAGGCAGTTTGCAGCCTGAGGACATAAGCTGTCTGGATGTACAAGACCACTGCTTATGGAGGCCAGGTTGTCAGGAATTAATGTATGGGTAGTTGGCTGTTCAAGTGGAAGGCTCATTTAATCTGTAGCCCATGAGGCTTGGGGAATGAAGGTGCCCTCCAAGGATAGAGTTGCCACACTATTTGCAGTCTTCACATGCATCAACTATGCCTCGCCTGCCACAAGGGGAAGCCAGTTGCCTAATCAGCTCCCTGACCTTGTCCTGATGACTCAATTGAGCCAATTTAGTCAGCATTGCAATGCATGAGTATATCACTGATTGGTGCCCAATTATTAACCCTTTGGAAGCCTAGCCCTGAAGCATTGAATTCCAAGTCAAAACTCATATCTCCACAACAGCATTTCCGGCAAGTGGCTGAACAAATTATTAAAAAACTTAATTTTCATGTGATTAGCGAGCCCGGGGTGCAGTCGTCCAGGCTCACTTGCCTTTGTGACCTCGCTGGGAGAGGTCCTCTCCAGCAAGGAAAACACCTGCCCCGCCCCCCCCCAAACGGGGAACAGTCGTATTGGTAGAACCAGGAGCTATTGAGGCCACTCAGGGAGTTGAGGGAAAGGGTGGTGCCAGCCTGGCATCATGGCACTGCCCACCAGGGGCAGGGCCAAGCCAGGGCAGTTGGGTAGGGGAATGCCCGCTTGCCATTCTGCATGCGATCAGTACAGGGAGGCGGGGCCCACTGCCACTCTGTAGGAGATTGGTGGGGGGGACAGGAGCACGATCGGTCTGGGCGGGGGGGGTCGGGGAGGGTGATATTTCTGGGCAGTGTGGGGCTTGTGATCGACTTTATAAAAAGGACATGGAGTATGGAAACAGATAAGTCACGCTAATCCCATTGGTTTTTGATTATTTTACGAAAAACGCCAAAGCCAGGGCATAGGGGCAGTACAGAAGAGAGTCAGTAAGATGTACCAGAGAAATGAAGCTTCAGTAAAGAGCACAGATGAGAGACATGAGGCCTCTTCTGGTTTGAGGGGTACAGGCCTCTTTTCATGAAGACAAAGACGGTTAAAATGAGAATCAGCAGAAGAATGAAGAATTTGAAAGGAGATAATTCAGAAAAAATAACTTCATTAATTGGTAAGTCAGTTCCAAAATATTTCATATTTCAGTCATGCAAAAATTCAAGAAGTTAGGTGATTTATTTTTGTGCATAAGTGTTAAGGCAATCCATCAGAAATAATAGTGGAAGCAGGTTCCAGAGTAACATTTAACAGGAAAGAGGATATATATTTGAATAATATGGAAGGTTATCTTGGAAGTGAATAATTTATTCAGAGTCACTATAAAAAGCAAAATGGTCTCCAACTATGAAAAATTCTGCAATTTCTTGATCATTTTCCATGTCCTAAGTAAAGGCAGATTATTGTAATAGAATGCCATCTAGAGGACAAATTCTTTACAAAAGCCCAAAGAATTCCATGGCCAAACAATTGGTTCATGCAATTCCAATTTTTTAGACATGACTCACACAACTAAAGTTTGGCCAATTGGAGGTGTGCTGCCTGTCATGTTGGGTTAGGACCAAAAATATGCATCTGTTACCTCTGCCTAAAGAAGAAGTTTTAGGTATTTTGGACATTCAAATAAGGAGATTAGCATATATTTGAGGCATCCTTTCCAAAATCCTGAGACAACTGTGGTAATATAATCAGGGCCTAGTTTTAAGGCTGATTAAATTGGATATCCTAAATTAAAGAATTGGGCATATTAAAACCACAAGACAAAGGAGCAGAATTAGGCCTCTCGACCCATCGAGTCTGCCCCGCCATTCAATCATGGCTGATTTTTTTCTAATCCCCATTCTCCTGCCTTTTCCCCATATCCCCTGATCCTCTTATTAATCAAGAAACTGTCTATCTCTGTCTTAAAGACACTCAATGACCTGACCTCCACACCCTTCTGCGACAAAGAGTTCCACAGATTCACCACTCTCTGGCTGAAGAAATTCCTGCTCATCTCTGTTTCAGAGGATCGTTCTTTTAGCCTGAGGTTCTGCCCTCTGGTTCTAGTTTTTCCTACGAGTGGAAACATCCTCTCCACGTTCACTCTATCCAGGCCTCGCAGTATCCTGTAAGTTTCAGTAAGATCCCCCCTTATCCTTCTAAACTCCAACAAGTACAGACCCAGAGTCCTCAACTGTTCCTCATACGTCAAGCTCTTCATTCCAGGGATCATTCTTGTGAACCTCCTCTGGACCCTTTCCAAGGCCAGCACATCCTTCCTTAGATATGGGGCCCAAAACTGCTCACAATACTCCAAATGGGGTCTGACCAGAGCCATATACAGCCTCAGAAGTACATCCCTGCTCTTGTATTCTAGCCCTCTCGACACGAATGCTAACATTGCATTTGCCTTTCTAACTGCCGACTGAACCTGCACGTTAACCTTAAGAGAGTCTTGAATAATGACTCCCAAGTCCCTTTGTGTTTCCGATTTCCTCAGCATTTTCCCATTTCGGAAATAGTCTATGCCTCCATTCCTCCTTCCAAAGTGCTCACACTTTTCCACATTGTATTTATCTGCCACTTCTTTGCCCACTCTCCTAACCTGTCCAAGTCCTTCTGCAACCCCCCTGCTTCCTCAAACTACCTGTCCCTCTACATATCTTTGTATCATCTGCAAACTTAGCAACAGTGCCTTCAGTTCCTTCATCCAAATCGTTAATGTATATTGTGAAAAGTTGTGGTCCCAGCACTGACCCCTGGAGGCACTCCGCTAGTCACTGGCTGCCATCCTGAGAAAGACCCCTTTATCCCCACTCTCTGCCTTCTACCAGTCAACCAATCCTCTATCCATGCCAGGATCTTACCCTTAATACCACAGGTACTTAACTTATTTAACAGTCTCCTATGTGGCATCTTGTCAAAGGCCTTCTGGAAATCTAAATAAATCACGTCCACTGGTTCTCCTTTATCTAACTTCCTTGTTACCTTCTCAAAGAGCTCTAACAGATTTGTCAGACATGACCTCCCCTTGACAAAGCCGTGCTGACTCAGTCCTACTTTATCCTGCACTTCCAAGTACTCCGCGATCTCATCTTTAATAATGGACTCCAAAATCTTGCCAATGACTGAAGTCAGGCTAACCGGCCTATAATTTCCCATCTGCTGCCTCCCTCCTTTCTTAAACAGCGGTGTTACGTTTGCTACTTTCTAGTCCTCTGGTACCCTCCCTGCTTCCAGTGATTCCTGAAAGATCACCACCAATGCCTCCACAATTTCCTCAAATCAAACACAGTCAAACCTCGGGCAGGCCAGACTTGAGTAAGGTCACATATACAAATACACAGAAACATGTCTGAGCCTGGCCCATCAATCACCCATCAAAGATCATTGCACTCCACTGAGACCCAGCAGGAGATCATCGCAGCCCCATTGAAATGCACCGGCCTATTGTTAGAAGCCCAGATCAGGCCAGACTTTCTGTCACCTCGAGTTCCTGCAGTTATCTTACATGGCAAGAGGTTACATGTAAGCAACACCATGGAGGTGGACACCTGGGAACGGGCCCCGGTGTCCTGTCAGGCAGACATTAAGAAACCCACTGGGTATTGGGACCCCCTCCCAAGATCTCATTGGCTGGAAGCCAGAGAAAAGTTTCTGGAAAGGCAAGCAGGGGATAAAGGTACACATCAGTCACACCAGCAGTGAAGACTCGATGAGGGAGGTGACCTTGACCAGAGAAGGAAGGAAGGAAGGAAGAAGCTGCTATCGAGTCTCACCTTCATGACGACCGACCAGAGGGACTCAGAGAATCAGGCCTACAGTTTAACCAAACCATCTTTGCAGGTAGTATACTTGAATCTGGGGTATCCTCTTGTTTTATGTGGATAATTTAAGAGTTGATAGTGTTATTATTAATACATTTATTGAACTTTTACTTGTGTTTGTCCATCTTAAAAATAAGGGCACCGGGGTAAAACCTTTGAGTAAGTAAACTGGTCGGAAGTATCTGAGAATTACAGGTACAACATTTGGCACCCCAGTCCTTCGATAACAAGTGATACGTTGCTCCAAAGTCAAACCTTCAACCCGGTATTTTCCAACACTCCGTCTGAGCCTGAATTGAGAGGGCAGCTGCCCCACGTGACGGCCAGCCTTAAGTGAATGAAGGACTAATACAGATTCGACCAGTAAATTGGGCCATAAACCCGGTGTCTGTAACATGTGGTGGACAAACTGTGTAGTTAGAACTAGGATAGTCAAGGGAATTTGAGTAAAATCTACGGGAGGAAATTTAGTGAAAACCAGACCCCTACCCCATTCAAATGAACGCACACCACTGGTCCACATGGATCCGGACGCTGATAGCACACGCCACTGAGGGGAGTCAGAAAGCCTGTGAGAATTTTGACCCCGATGATAATGTACATACAGGAGCCTGGGCCATCTGCAAAATGACTCACGTGTGGGAATGGGAAGTCAGACAAACAGACACCCCCAAGCCCATGAAACATGGAAAGCGGAACCCGATCCATACAGATCTGGCTCTGGTTTGGCATAACGAAGGGAGAGGTGGAAACAGGGTACACGGAAACTCCGGGCACCCACCCCCATATACCCCTGCCAATCATCGATACAGAAAACCGCAGCCCCGTGCAGAACCCCAATATATTCCCAACCCCAGGCACAAGAAACAAGACAAAACTAATGCCAGATATCCACCCCCACAAGCACAGTGTTATAACTGCAGGCAACCCAACCATTTTGCCCGGGACTGCAGGGCACCACCAAACTTCAGGAGACCAGCAAACCCCGAACAGCCATACACCACTGCTGATCACCGGCACAGGAAACCACAAGGCCGCACAGGACATACCCCAACCTCTGACACTGAAAATGATACAGAGCCGAGCTCAGAGGCCCACCCCACAAAGCACAGTGTTATAACTGCAGGCAACCCAACCATTTTGCCCGGGACTATAGGGCACTACCAAACTTCAGGAGACCAGTCCAATCGCTGGTGCTGACACAGGGAACCACAGCCCGCACAGGACTTATAAAAACATATAGCAAAAGTTTCTACAAATATATAAAATGAAAAAGAGTGGCTAAAGTAAACATTGGTCCTTTAGAGGATGAGAAAGGGGATGTAATAACTGGAAATGAGAAAATGGCTGAGGCATTGAACAGGTATTTTGTGTCAGTCTTCACAGTGGAAGACACAAATAACATGCCAAAACCTGATGACAGGAAGGCTATGGCAGGTGAGGACCTAGAAACTATTATCACAAAAGAGGTAGTGTTGGACAAGTTAATGGGGCTAAAGGTAGACAAGTCTCCTGATCCTAATGGAATGCATCCCAGGGTACTAAAAGAGATGGCGGGGGAAATAGTAAATGCACTCGTGATAATTTACCAAAATTCGCTGGACTCTGGGGTGGTTCCTGCAGATTGGAAAACAGCAAATGTGACACCACTGTTTAAAAAAGGAGGTAGACAAAAGGCGGGTAACTATAGGCCGGTTAGCTTAACTTCTGTAGTAGGAAAAATGCTTGAATCTGTCATCAAGGAAGAAATAGCAAGACATCTGGATATAAATTGTCCCATTGGTAAGACGCAACATGGGTTCATGAAGGGAAGGTCATGTTTGACTAATTTGGTGGAATTCTTTGAGAACATTACATGTGCAGTGGACATTGGGGAACCTGTGGATGTGGTGTATCTGGATTTCCAGAAGGCATTTGACAAGGTGCCACACCAAAGACTGCTACACAAGATAAAGGTGCACAGTGTTACGGGTAATGTATTAGCATGGATAGAGCATTGGTTAACTAACAGAAAGCAAAGAGTGGGGGTAAATGGGTGTTTTTCTGGTTGGCGATCAGTGACTAGTGGTGTGCCTCAGAGATCAGTGTTAGGACCACAATTGTTTACGATTTACATAGATGATTTGGAGTTGGGAACCAAGTGTAGTGTGTCAAAATTCGCAGATGACACTAAGATGGGTGGCAGAGCAATGTGAGCAGAGGACGCTGAAAGTCTGCAAAGGGATATAGATAGTCTAAGTGAGTGGGCGAGGGTCTGGCAGATGGAGTACAATGTTGGTAAATGAGAGGTCATCCATGTTGGTAGGAATAACAGCAAAATGGACTATTATTTAAATGTTAAAAAATGCAGCATGCCGCTGTGCAGAGGGACCTGGGTGCCCTTGTGCAAGAATCTCAATGAGTTGGTTTGCAGGTGCAGCAGGTAATTAAGAAGGCAAATGGAATTTTGTCCTTCATTGCTAGAGGGATGGAGTTTAAAAACAGCGAGGTTATGTTGCAGCTGTATAAAGTGCTGGTGAGGCCACACCTGGAGTAATGTGTACAGTTTTGGTCTCCTTACTTGAGAAAGGATATACTGGCACTGGAGAGTGTGCAGAGGAGATTCACTAGGTTGATTCCAGAGTTGAGAGGGTTGGCTTATGAGGAGAGTCTGAGTAGACTGGGGTTACACTCATTGGAATTCAGAAGAATGAGTGGAGATCTTATAGAAACATACAAGATTATGAAGGGAATAGATAAGATAGAAGCAGGGAAGTTGTTTCCACTGGCAGGTGAAACTAGAACTAGGGGGCATAGCCTCAAAATAAGGGGAAGCAGATTTAGGACTGAATTGAGGAGGAACTTCTTTACACAAAGGGTTGTGAATCTGTGGAATTCTCTGCCCAGTGAAGCAGTTGAGGCTACCTCATTGAATGTTTTTAAGGCAAGGATAGATCAATTTTTGAACAGTAAAGGAATTAAGGGTTATGGTGAGCGGGCGGGTAAGTGAGCTGAATGGCGGAGCAGACTCGAGGGGCCAGATGGCCTACTCCTGCTCCTAGTTCTTATGTTCTTATACGCCCAACCCCCAACACCGGGAACCGTACAGAGCTGAGCCCAGAGGCTCACCCCCACAAGCACAGTGTTATAACTGCGGGCAACCCAACCATTTCGTCCTGGACTCTAGGGCACCACCCAACCACCCCACATGACCGTCTCGGCATTTCCCCGACGATGGACCCCAACCCATGCCCCTCAAAGGACCGGCCCGACAAGCCACTATAACCAACACCCAGTACTCCAGGCCGTGAACGTCCACCCAATACCTCTGGAATCGATCCCGGCCTGCCCAGTCCCCAGCTCCGATTCACCGGACGCCTTGATAGGTATGTTCCTGTCAGGCAGGGAGGAAATGGCCGAGTGAGGGAACCATGGTTCACAAAAGAGGTGGAATGTCTTGTGAAAAGGAAGAGGGAAGCTTATGTAGGGATGAGGAAACAAGGTTCAGATGGCTTGATTGAGGGTTACAAGTTAGCAAGGAATGAGCTGAAAAAGGGGCTTAGGAGAGCTAGGAGGGGACATGAGAAGTCCTTGGCGGGTCGGATCAAGGAAAACCCCAAGGCTTTTTACTCTTATGTGAGGAATAAAAGAATGACCAGGGTGAGGTTAGGGCCGGTCAAGGACAGTAGTGGGAACTTGTGTATGGAGTCAGTAGAGATAGGCGAGGTGATGAATGAATACTTTTCTTCAGTGTTCACCAAGGAGAGGGGCCATGTTTTTGAGGAAGAGAAGGTGTTACAGGCTAATAGGCTGGAGGAAATAGATGTTCGGAGGGAGGATGTATTGGCAGTTTTGAATAAACTGAAGGTCGATAAGTCCCCTGGGCCTGATGAAATGTATCCTAGGATTCTTTGGGAGGCAAGGGATGAGATTGCAGAGCCTTTGGCGTTGATCTTTGGGTCCTCGCTGTCCACGGGGATGGTGCCAGAGGACTGGAGAATGGCGAATGTTGTTCCTCTGTTTAAGAAAGGGAATAGAAATGACCCTGGTAATTATAGACCGGTTAGTCTTACTTCGGTGGTTGGTAAATTGATGGAAAGGGTCCTTAGGGATGGGATTTACGACCATTTAGAAAGATGCGGATTAATCCGAGATAGTCAGCACGGATTCGTGAAGGGCAAGTCATGCCTCACAAATTTGATAGAATTTTTTGAGGAGGTAACTAAGTGTGTTGATGAAGGTAGGGCAGTTGATGTCATATACATGGATTTTAGTAAGGCGTTTGATAAGGTCCCCCATGGTCGGCTTATGATGAAAGTGAGGAGGTGTGGGATAGAGGGAAAGTTGGCCGATTGGATAGGTAACTGGCTGTCTGACCGAAGACAGAGGGTGGTGGTCGATGGAAAATTTTCGGATTGGAGGCAGGTTGCTAGCGGTGTGCCGCAGGGATCAGTGCTTGGTCCTCTGCTCTTTGTGATTTTTATTAATGACTTAGAGGAGGGGGCTGAAGGGTGGATCAGTAAATTTGCTGATGACACCAAGATTGGTGGAGTAGTGGATGAGGTGGAGGGCTGTTGTAGGCTGCAAAGAGACATAGATAGGATGCAAAGCTGGGCTGAAAAATGGCAAATGGAGTTTAACCCTGATAAATGTGAGGTGATTCATTTTGGTAGGACAAATTTAAATGTGGATTACAGGGTCAAAGGTAGGGTTCTGAAGACTGTGGAGGAACAGAGAGATCTTGGGGTCCATATCCACAGATCTCTAAAGGTTGCCAGTCAAGTGGATAGAGCTGTGAAGAAGGCCTATAGTGTGTTAGCTTTTATTAACAGGGGGTTGGAGTTTAAGAGCCGTGGGGTTATGCTGCAACTGTACAGGGCCTTGGTGAGACCACATTTGGAATATTGTGTGCAGTTCTGGTCACCTCACTATAGGAAGGATGTGGAAGCGCTGGAAGGAGTGCAGAGGAGATTTACCAGGATGCTGCCTGGTTTGGAGGGTAGGTCATATGAGGAAAGGTTGAGGGAGCTAGGGCTGTTCTCTCTGGAGCGGAGGAGGCTGAGGGGAGACTTAATAGAGGTGTATAAAATGATGAAGGGGATAGATAGAGTGAACGTTCAAAGACTATTTCCTCGGGTGGATGGAGCTATTACAAGGGGGCATAACTATAGGGTTCGTGGTGGGAGATACAGGACGGATATCAGAGGTAGGTTCTTTACGCAGAGAGTGGTTGGGGTGTGGAATGGACTGCCTGCAGTGATAGTGGAGTCAGACACTTTAGAAACATTTAAGCGGTTATTGGATAGGCACATGGAGCACACCAGGATGATAGGGAGTGGGATAGCTTGATCTTGGTTTCAGATAAAGCTCGGCACAACATCGTGGGCCGAAGGGCCTGTTCTGTGCTGTACTGTTCTATGTTCTATGTCAGGAGGAAGGCTCCGTCTAAGGGGACCTTGACCAAAAAGACTCCAGGGCACCAGAAAACGTTACCCCCACTGTGGCATCCCTGGTACAGAGACTCCCAGAACCTCTTGACCCTGCGCTCACTCCCAGAAGTGGTAACGCAGTGGGTACCAGGCAGCCAAAACCCGCCCATGTAGGTTCCCTCCACTGAGGAGGAATCAGGACATCACAGTCCAAATTGTAAATAGCTTTGTCCGCCCACTCCACGCATCACCCAATTGAAAAGGGCTTCTTATCTGCCCACATTAAACTGCGCCATAATCTTGCAACACACCACAGTTTGGTTGTGGGATGAAAATCTATTGTTATACTGCGCCATAGTCTTCCGACCCCAAGGACACATACCCCAAATTTTTTTTTTTCATGCTCTGCAAACTCCTTACCTCACTCAATTCCATTAAACCAACCTTCGTATGACACTATTGGGCCTTTATTTTTCATTTACTTATTGCTTTGTTTTTTTTAAAAAAAAGGGAGTCATATGACATTCCAGTAAAGAAAAGGAAAAGAGAATCAGGTACTAATAAGAATTAACAGGTGCTCCCTTGATCTCCCCCAGAACGAACTACATACTTCTTTGCTGTTTGGGACTCCTCGTCTCAGAATGGACACAGAAGTAGCGAACCACAGACACCACACCAACTGACCAAAAGATCAGCCTACAATACCCTGGATATATGTGGTTCACCCCACCAGATGCAGGCAAATGTGAGGATGGCATCCTATGGGTACACCCCAATAAGAGTATCACCTATGGGTGTAACAACCAAAGAGTGGTGTACAGGAAAGATCATGGGAGCTCTGATTACTGCTCCCTAAGGACGACCCTCACCAGTGATTGGTGGGCGTACACTAACCATGGGTGCATGGAGCTAGCCTGTCCAGCCCATGGCCCAGAAAAAGGGCTGGAATTAGGAAAGAAGTGCCCTGGTAAGGTTATTCAAAATGAGTACATATACTATGAAATTAAGAATGGGTTAAGACCAACTGTTAGCACACCCATCTCCACTTGTCCTGAAACCACCCCAGAGCCCCAAAATGGGTTGCTACTAAAACATACAGGGAAAATATTATTCGACAAAACACACGACGCATTGATACCGGTAGTTGTAGATTTAGCCGGAACACAATTACCAGACTGGTGTCCCTCCCCACTTAGAAAATTGTACCTCCACTTGACCAGAGACTGCTCAGCCGAAAGACTGGGACACACCAGAGGGAAGAGACGCCCAGGTCAAAGGGGCGCAAGAGGAGGGAAATTCTGAACGATTGCATATGGAAGTATCCATCATTAATGCACTGGATCTGGCTGATTTGGATAATAAGCTCAGAGTTCTAACCCGACAAGTTAAACAGACTTTGGACAGTTTAAATCAGGGGTCTCCAAACTACGGCCCGCAGGCCACATCCGGCCCGCAGCGGGCTAACATCTGGCTCGCAGCCAGTGGGGCGGGATGGGATTCCCGCTGCCGAAAACACTCCCGCGTCCGGAACCCCCCCACTGACTCAGGATCCGGACGCGGGGACGGAAGCCACAGGCCGGACATTTGCTGCCGCTCCGCGTGGTGTCTGATGGACCCATGGGAATCCACGCCCTCTTTACCGGCCTATTGTCCAATCAGAGCTGCCGTCCTATGACTGACACTTCATTAATCGAATCAGCAATTGAGACATCTGTTATCCAATTGCCGTTCTGCATTGAATGAGTGACAGCTGCTTTATCCAATCCATAAGCTCCATCTGTCTGAAATGAGCGAGAACAATGACAATGATGGTGGCAATTCAGACCAATTCAGTTATGGAAGGAAAAAAGAAAAGAAAAGAAAAGTGGATAGTGAGTGCCGCCTGTTTACTGAAGAATGGGGTGTAAAGTACTTCTTTGTACAAGCAGGTGACAAAGCCTTGTGTGTCATATGCAACGAAACTGTTGCAGTTTTGAAGGAGTACAATGTACGTCGGCACTATGAGACCAAACATGAACCAAGTTATTCCCAATTCACAGGAACACAGCATTCAGAAAAATTTGAATCAATGCAACGCAGGTTGCTTTCCCAACAAGCTTTTTTTACGCAGAAGATAACTGAAAATGAAGCTTTAACCAGGGCCAGTTACAAACTAGTTTATGTGTTGGCTAAAAGAGGAAAGCCATTCATCGATGGAGATCTCATCAAAGAGTGTATAATGGAAGCAGTGGAAGAGTTATGCCCAGAAAAAGCAAATCTGTTCAAAATCATCAGTCTTGCGCCAAATACTGTTGCTCATAGAATTGAGGATATGGGAAGCAATATATTTCATCAAATTGCAGACAAAGCAAGTCATTTTCAGTTATATTCTCTCGCACTTGATGAATTGACTGATGTGTGTGACACATCACAACTCCTTGTATTCATCCGTGGTGTCGACAGTGAATTTAATGTGACACAAGAATTAGCATCAGTGCATAGCATGCACAGCACAGTAACAGGAGAAGACATCTTCAAAGAACTGCAAAAAACTGTGTGAGAATATAACCTGGAGTGGAATAAACTGCAATGCGTGACAACTGATGGAGGAAAGAACATGTCTGGGGTGAAGAAAGGTTTGGTTGGACAAATCACAAAAGCTTGTGAGGTTGGTGGATTCTCAAAGTCCATGTTTCTGCATTGCATTATCCATCAACAAGCATTGTGCGGAAAATATGTGGATAAGTCTTGCGGTCTGAAACCTGTTGTTTCAATAGTGAATTTCATTCGATCTCACGGGCTTAATCATCGCCAGTTCATTTATAAAACTAATTTTTTTTCTTTGGCCCCCGAAAATGTGTAAAATATACGATGTGGCCCTCATACTGAAAAGTTTGGAGACCCCTGGTTTAAATGAACACGCTCAGCAAGATGCCGACGGAGATTTGGCTGACAACAGGGCCAATAGCCTTATGGTTGCTGTGCTAGAAGGACATGCCCAAACTATTAATCAGATCGCCCGAGAGGGGGTGGAAGATGATGCCAGGCAACAGAACTGAACCCTGTGTGGCATCTATGGGCAATGGTTGAGACTTTTTGAAGCTGAAAATATAGGGAACATTAAAGGAGGGATGTGGATGGGATACCAGGGGACTCTACTGTATGTGGTTGAGAAAGAAGGGAAGCTAATAGGCACCAGTCTGGAGAAATATGAACACACAGACAAAATGGTTGTGTGCCCATATCTGGTGTACGAAAATGAACATGCTCTGTGTGGATTCAGAACAACCACTGACCTAAATTGTACACAGGAAATTTGGAAAGGGATGTCACCCGGGTAGCTTACGGCAGGGGGGGGGGGGGGGGGGGGGGGGGTGTGGAAGGAAGGAAGAATAGGAAGGAAGAATATTGTATTACAACCTCACTAGAAAATTACCAGTATGGGGCAGCCACTTGTAACATCCACAACACTCCCTTTTGCATTAAACCACACATTCCCGCTAGAATAGGACTAGTTGGGATGGTAGACATACACAGAGAGAAAACACTAATAAATGCTAGCAAGGAATTGAGACAAAGCTTGGGGGACTATTTTGAAAAATTTGATACCGGGATAACACTTCTACCGAAAAAACTTCAACAAATTCGGACACAATTGATCACAGCACACAAGACCTTTGTCAAACTGGTGCAATAAACAGGAGAAATAAAAAAGAACATTAGTGAAATTAAAGTCACTGCATGGTGGGAGGACCTTTGGGATTGGGGTTCAAATGTCCAAATCCATCCATGGGTCTATTCTGTCACACCTGGCTGTAATAGGAATCCTACTTATGGCAGTGTACCTAACCATCCTCACGTTTAAATTTGCCCGATGGAAGAAGGAATTTCTGCAACACTTGGACTCGGCAAGGGCCATCCGACATTGGGAAAGGCTCTACAATCAAGAACCTTGATAATCTCCCATCTATATTGCAATATGTATAGTCACTTGTCATCTTGTACTGTTTATTGCTTTGTCTTGTATATACCCTATTAATGTATTGCTCCTTTAATTATTTTACTTCATTTAAATTTGTTGTTACTATTGTGGGTTAGGGGTGATATGGTCAACTCCAGATTCAGGGTACTTGCTCATTGAGATGGTTTGGTAAGATTGTGCAATCCGGTTCGCTGACGCTCACTGGATCAAGAGGACAGAGTGTGGTAATATAATCAGGGCCTAGTTTTAAGGCTGATTAAATTGGATATCCTAAATTAAAGAATTGGGCATATTAAAATCAAACAGTCAAACCTCGGGCAGGCCAGACTTGACGAAGGTCAAATATACAAATACACAGAAACATGTCTGGGCCTGGCCCATCAATCACCCATCAAAGATCATTGCACTCCACTGAGACCCAGCAGGAGATCATCGCTCCCCATTGAAATGCACCGGCCTATTGTTAGAAGCCCAGATCGGGCCAGACTTTCTGTCACGTAGAGTTCCTGCAGTTATCTTACATGTAAGCAACACCATGGAGATGGACACGTGGGGACGGGCCCCGGTGTCCTGTCAGGCAGACATCAAGAAACCCACTGGATATTGGGGCCCCCTCCCGAGACCTCATTGGCTAGAAGTCAGAGAAGTTTCTGGAAAGGCAGGCAAGCAGGGGAATAAAGATACACATCTCAGTCACATCAGCAGTGAAGACCCGATGAGGGAGACGACCTTGACCATCCGGAAGACTGACCAGAGAAGGAACGAAGGAAGGAAGCTGCTGCCATTGAGACTCGCCTTCATGATGACCGACCAGAGGAACTCAGAGAATTGGGCCTGCAGTTTAACCAAACCATCTTTGCGGGTAGTATACGGGGGTATACCCCCGCAACAATGCGGGGGTGGCACGGTAGCACAGTGGTTAGCACTGCTGCTTCACAGCTCCAGGGACCTGGGTTCGATTCCCGGCTTGGGTCGCTGTCTGTGCGGAGTTTGCACATTCTCCTCGTGTCTGCGTGGGTTTCCTCCGGGTGCTCCGGTTTCCTCCCACATTCCAAAGATTTGCGGGTTAGGTTGATTGGCCATGATTAAATTGCCCCTTAGTGTCCTGAGATGTGTAGGTTAGAGGGATTAGTGGGTAAAATATGTAGGGATATGGCGGTGGGGCCTGGGTGGGATTGTGGTCGGTGCAGACTCGATGGGCCGAATGGCCTCTTTCTGTACTGTAGGGTTTCTATGATGATACTTGAATCTGGGGCATCCTCTTGTTTTATGTGGGTAATTTAAGGGTTAATAGTATTATTATTAATAAACTTATTGAACCTTTACTTGTGTTTGTCCTTTGTCCATCTTGCAAATAAGGGCATCGGGGTAAAACCTTTGAGTAAGTAAACTGGTCGGAAGGATCTGAGAATTATTGGTCCAACACAACCTACACTCAGGGTAACCAAGCCTGAGGACCACTTGTTAAGCTCAATCAAAAGCATGTTAAACTCAGTTGAATATGGGACCAGGAAGACCTGGTAGCATTCCCACTACACTGCAGCTCTAAAAGAACCAGTTACTCTCATCAATCCCATTCCAACATTGTTGCCACTTCCTAGCCTGACCCTGATCTTTTGGGCCCCTGATATCCCTTCCTGCTGGTTCCAAAACCTGATAAACTATTTGAAGAGAAGCAATGGTCTGCATGGTTAACATTCCTCGCTGAGCCATGAACAGTTAATATACCTGTAGATTAACTGATCATTCTCATGTCTTTGGTTTTTGTACAATCTTGCTCTTGTAAGTAACAACCTAATTTTGTGAATACATTTCCTTGTGCTGAATTGGTGAATACAGTGCAGAACAGAGCAGCATGTCTTCTAGTTTGTGCTGAGTTAGCTGATCTCATGAAGGACTGCAATAAGTTGTTCACTGGGTAGGCTATGGAGGGGGTATTACTGGATGCAGAATCAACTCTGCAGTGATGCCACCCTCATGGACTGATTGCCAACTGAGATAAATATGTGGAATATAAACTTGGATGATGGAGGCCTTGTGGTTCAGTGGTAGGGTCCCTGCCTCTGAGCTGAAAGCTCTGGGTTCAAGTCCCACTCTAGAACTTGAGGCCAAGGAAGGCAATTCATAATGTAGCTGAATAAGTTGAGTATCAACCTTCAAATCCTTCTGACACATGCCAATAGCAGGCAGTACGCGTGAGACAGAATCTTGGTCAGCTATGTAATGGAAAGTAAACTGGAGCCTCTACAATCACTATTCAGACCCAGGAGTAAAAGTACATGTTGCCACAGCAAGTCCAATCCCGAGACAGGCCAGTTGGCTCAATTGACTGGATAACTGATGGGGATTAGGTTGGTGGCCAGAGCAAAGAGTTTCAATCCCTGTTCTGGCACATGTGGATTTGAGACCTGCCTCCTCGCCCTCTCCGTGGTGGAGGCTGCGGGACTATGAGTTGGACCTGCCTTTGGGCAGAGAACTGAAGAAGAAGAAAATTAGATGAAGTAATAAAGAGACACCTGGGAAACTGTACCCTGGAGAGCGGTAGGGCAGGAAATTGGACAAATGCTGAAGTCTGTCTTTTATTTTATATCCCTGATGCATTAGCCGATGATTAAACCAGAACTGGAGATTAAAGCAAAGTGAAAGGCAGCTGTCTGATAATCATCAGAAAGACCAGGTTAAATGTCACACTGAAAGAACAGGTTACACTTGACCATCTGTTCTTGCTGGTGTTTCGTTCCCGAAAAACTTTGACTATAAGTCAAAGAAATAAAGACAGATTGAGAGATCAGTTTGGATCTGCCCTTTCTGTGTCATGGATACCAGCTAATTGAGCTGGACATAAGGAATGAAACACTAGCTCAGCCACTGAGAAAGCTATTTTTCACATTATAGGTTAAATACTTGTTTATGTGAAAAGTTGCCGCAGGGACTGAGCAAATTTTTTTTTTTTTAGGTAAAATCTTATATCCAAGAAAATCACAAGTCAAGTGACAGAAATGGATACATATTGACTTGGTTTTGTGATGTAAAATTGGTAATAGCCAGTCAGCAACTTGTTTTGCATCTTTTCTGCCTTTTTATTGATATTGACTACATTTATATAGTACCTTTCACAACCACCAGACATTCCAATCTTTTTGGCTAAAATGCATTACTTCACACTATGCTGCATTAAATTCCATCTGCCGCTCGTTTGCCTATTCTAAATTTGGTTACAGTCAGTTTGTATCACACTCACTGTTTGTCACATCACCAAGTTTGGTATCATTAGCAAATACTGAATTTTTTACTATGAATTCCAATATCCAAGTCATTTATATACTTCAGAAAAAGCAGTAGTCCCAGCAATACCCTTGGGGAACACCACCGTTTACTGTCCTCTGCTCTGTGAAAAACTTAGGCCAATTCTTTTATCCAAGCTGACACCCTCTGTTCCATGAGCCTTATTTTTGTCAACCAACCTTTTATCTGGTTAATCTTAATACTTCAATAAATTAGGAAAATTCCTCTGGCTTTTTGTCTGACTCTCTGTGTATACCAACCAGACCTGAAGTCACAATCAGCACAACTATGCAGTCAGACTCATACAGAGTCATTTTAACTACATTGCCTGAGTGATAATCTGTGTGTGTGTGTGTCAGCCACATGTTGTATCCTATTTTCATTTTCTTGAAATCGTTGGAATGGAAATCAGGTGGATTCTATAAAGCATTCCCTCAGCCATGACATCATCCAGGAAGTGAAGCTGAAAATCATCCTCATGATATCAGTTTAGTTCCTGTAAACATCATACAAAATAATGGAATATAGAAGCACCAGTTTCTGTTTTAATAACTAAAAGCTGGTAGAAAACATATGATCTAAACCTGTGTTTGTGTTCCTACATTCCTTCAAGTTTGACTGAATTATCTAAACTGGAATATGATGTGGAAGAAAGTTGGATGGTTTCCTTTGGATAGAATTTGGTGTGTGTTGTGATCCATATTATTGTACCCGGGTCATTTATTGGAGCTGAGTAGAAACCGAGAAAAAGCTCCCCAAAATTTGTGTCATAAAAGAACTGAACTGATGAGCCTTTAATCTCTAAATTACCATCCAAATGTACCTCAATGATTCACTTCATTGCAGATTTTTCAAACCCCACCATTTTGATCAATTCAATGTTCAAATTTGTTCAAAGATTGCATTCTTTTCCACAATAAGATGGTGATGGTAACTGGTTTTCAGTTATAATTAAATGATCAATAGCAGTCTTTTGACCACAAGTTGCTTGGCTAGCAAGAATTTTGAAGATTTTGAAGACACAGAAAAATATCTACTTATTGAACTTCTAAGGGAACCATATTGCATTAAAAAATATATATGTATCTATTTAAAATTAATTATTTTTTTGCTGGGAAATATTTGGGTTGTTTCCAAGGAACCTCAATGCTGGTGAGAGTTCCATTGAAATCGCATACGCAAATGTACTGACTTGGCTGAATAGCACTCTCACCTCTCAGTTAAGAGTGTCGTTGGTTCAAGCTGAATTCCAGAGGCTTGAGTGCACAATGTGAGCTGAATCTTCCATGCAGTATTGAGGGAGTGCTATCCTGTCAGAGCTTCCGTCATTTGGATGAGACATCAAACTGAGGTGGAGTCTGCTCCACCAAGTGGGCAATTGTTCCCACAAGATCATTCAGATCGTTTGTATGTTTTGTTTAGTTTCATTTTACAGTAAACATCCTGTGTGTTGCCTGGTGAATATTATAAAATAAGGAGATAATATTAATTTAATTGAAACTGAAACAAAAAAATCTCATGGTATGTTTTGGAGAGCAGGGGCAATTTTCCTGGTGCCCTGGCTAATATTTCTCCCTCAAACACAATGTCTAAAATGGACTATCTGATCTTTATCGTATCGTTGGGGTCTTGAGGTGCACAAAGTGACTACTGTGTTTTCTACATTACAAAGGTAACTACACTTCAGAAGTATATAGTTCTATAAGACATTCTGAGTTTATGGAAGTTTTAAAAATTAAAATTCTGCCTTTTTCCTTTTACCCAAAGTCATAATCATAGAATCTCAACAGTGCAGAAGGAGGCCATTTGGCCCATTAAGTCTGCACCGACTCTGACCCAGGCTTACCCCATTACCCCTCATATTTACCTTGCTAACCTATATATCTTAGGATACTAAGGGGCAACTTAGTATGGCCAATCAACTTAACCTGCACACCTTTGGACTGTGTGAGGAAACCAGCGCACCCAGAGGAAACACACAGAGATGGGGAGAATGTGCAAACTCTAAACAGACAGTCACCCAAGGCCAGAATTGAACCCGGGTCCTTGGTGCTGTGAGCCAGCAGTGCTAACCACTGTGGGTGAAATCTCCATGGTATGTATTATTGGCTGAGGTGATGTGGTTGGGTGGATAAAAGGCTTGCCCCACCACCCTCAGTACCCCTCACAGAATTTAACTGGTCAATGTATAGAAGGGAGATTTCCAACACATTCTGTATTGAGTAATTGTGAAACCTAAACAGAACTCGGGCTTTCAAGTTGCATTTTTCTAAGTCAGATTCACAAATCTTTCACGGAATGAATTTGGAATGTAAGTTGTTGTATGTTAAACAATTTGAAAATCATATTTTAAAATCTCTGATCATACCTGCGTCACCTACACTGTAAAAGAAGGCATGCCACATTTCTTTTGGTGGGGGAAGGGGGTTATTGAGGAGAGGGAAAGGTGTATTCATACCTGTAAATATTTTTTGTGAAACTCAACAATGTTATAGTCACAACAAACAATACAGGATTGTATAAAGCCCCAGCCAAAGTCAATGCATTATTGAGTTAGTGTATAAAACATTCCTTCAACCAATCTTACTCCACCACACTGGCAGGTGTTCATTCCGTAAAAGTTTTAACAACACCAGGTTAAAGTCCAACAGGTTTATTTGGTAGCAAATGCCATTAGCTTTCGGAGCCCTGCTCCTTTGTCAGATGGAGTGGATATCTGCTCTCAAACAAGGCACACAGAGACACAAAATCAAGTTACAGAATACTGATTAGAATGCAAATCTTTACAGCTAATCAGGTCTTAAAGATACAGACAATGTGAGTGGAGGGAGCATTAGGCACAGGTTAAAGCTATGTGTATAGTCTCCAGACAGGACAGCCAGTGAGATTCTGCAAGTCCAGAGGCAAGCTGTGGGGGTTACTGATAGTGTGACATGAGCCCAAGATCCCGGTTTACGTGGTCCTCATGTGTGCGGAACTTGGATATCAGTTTCTGCTCAGCGACTCTGCGCTGTCGTGTGTCATGAAGGCCGCCTTGGAGAACGCTTACCCGAAGATCAGAGGCCGAATGGCCGTGACCGCTGAAGTGTTCCCCAACAGGAAGAGAACAGTCTTGCCTGATGATTGTCGAGCGGTGTTCATTCATCCGTTGTCGTAGCGTCTGCATAGTTTCCCCAATGTACCATGCCTCGGGACATCCTTTCCTGCAGCGTATCAGGTAGACAACGTGAGGACGGCCTAAACCGAGATCTTGGGTTCATGTCACACTATCGGTAACCCCACAGCTTGCCTCCTGGACTTGCAGAATCTCACTGGCTGTCTTGTCTCGAGACAATACACATTTCTTTAACCTGTGCCTAATGCTCCCTCCACTCACATTGTCTGTATCTTTAAGACTTGATTAGCTGTAAAGATTCACATTCTAATCAGTATTCTGTAACTTGATTTTGTGTCTCTGTGTGCCTTGTTTGTGAGCAGATCTCCACTCCATCTGACGAAGGGGCAGCGCTCCAAAAGCTAATGGCATTTGCTACCAAATAAACCTGTTGGACTTTAACCTGGTGTTGTTAAAACTCTTACTGTGTTTACCCCAGTCCAACGCCGGCATCTCCACACCTTGTTCATTCCTACAGACAGATACAGGATCACTGTCATTGTTTTTAAAAAATTGTTACAAAAGGCTTGTCCATGTTCACTGTGAACAACAAGAACACAGCTAGACATGAAACTCACCCAGTTTCACTTTGACTAATTGATATGGAAAGGTCAGAGGTCAGACTGAAGCCAACATGACTCGGCTCTTAGAATACCTCAGAGAGCTTTTGTCTCTGATTCCACATCAGCATGATTTTGTAACTGTGTATTACACCGGGGTTTAGTCACAAACATCAGCTCTGTTACTCAGCTCCCAATGAAACCTGACAAGAGAGCTGGCAGTTGCTCAACAGCGGAACATATTGTTGCTGCGCTTTTAGGCAAAAAAGCTATGAGATGATATGCCGAGGGGAGGTGGGAGCTGGCTTTGATCCAGAGATCAGATTACACTCTGTTTCTATCTCTCTGTTTCAATTTCAATGAAATTAATATTATCTCCTTATCTTACAATGTTCACCAGGCAACACACAGGATGTTTACTGTAAAATGAAACCAAACAAAACATACAGTCTGAATGACCTCGAGGGAACAAATATCCAACATCTAGATTTGAACATCCTATAAATCGTCCCCTAGTTTCATTCTGTCTAATAATATCTATTGCAGCATTTGGAGAAGACACAGGAGAACCATACTGCATCCTGGTATACACCTTGAACTCTTCAAACACTTTATTTTTCAGTGTCCTCCGTGCCTGCGGCTATTTCTGTTCTTTAAATGCCTGCATGTTTAGAACATGGTGAGACAGGGTACCCTCTGTCATTCTCCATTGAATTATCCAGGCTGATAGGATCAGGACAGGACTGAGGGCATGGTGCACAACCAAAGAGGCTTTTCAGTTAAGATGTTAAACTGCTGAGTTAAATGTAAAATATCCCAAAGCTTTACTCAAGGAGTTCCATCAGTGCCCTGACCAATACTTCTTCCACCAAAAAATGTATTATTTGGATGTTCATTCCTTTTGCTATTTCTAAGATCCTCATGTTTGCCAATATAGTATGAGTGAATGCATTTCAAAAGTATTGCGAAGCATTTCAACATATACTAACAAAATGACAAAATGCTTTATAAATGTATGCTTGCTCTTTTACAAAACTCAACAGAAGCTCAAGGTTCAGCAGCTTATCTCTTAATTAGACACTCCACTGCTTTCCAAACTTAAGATTGAGTTCAACAACTCTGGATCATAACCACTGCTCCCATTTTTTTCACAGTTCTGTTAGATCCACCTTTTGATTGTTTACTCCTCCTATTTCACTTCCTTTTGCACCTTCATCCCATTTGTCATTTCATCGCTCCTTCCTTCCAACCTATTACAGGCATTCCCTTCTGTTCTTTCTTGCCCTCTCCCTTTCCCGGTCTCTAAACTTGATTAAAATTGGTATCTTCGGTTGGATGTACAACACAGAAACAGGCTGAATCAATCCATGACAGCATTTATGCTCCATCTGACTCCACTCCCTTCTTCAACTAACAGCATTATCCTCTATTTCCATCATTCTCTCATATATTTGTCCAGGTTCTCCTTAAATTCATTAATGTTACTTATATCCCTACGTCAGCAAGTTCAACTTGCCACTCTTGGGATAAAGAAGCTTCTTTTGAATTACCTATTTGATTGCTTGGTGACGACCATATGTTGATTACTTCTAGTTTAGTTCTTTCCCAAAAGAGGAAACCCACTTTGTATCGACTCTATCAAAACTTTTCAAAATTTTAAAAACCTG
This sequence comes from Mustelus asterias, assembly GCF_964213995.1. Classification (NCBI taxonomy): domain Eukaryota; kingdom Metazoa; phylum Chordata; class Chondrichthyes; order Carcharhiniformes; family Triakidae; genus Mustelus; species Mustelus asterias. Next base: position 39,273,191 of record NC_135810.1, read on the forward strand.
TACAAGCCCACCTCTCAGCCTTCTGTTTTCGACAGAAAGGACCCCAGTCTGTTCATCCATCCCTGGTCGGTATAGCTTTGCAATTCTTTAATCATCATTGTAAATCTTTGCACCTTCGCTGGCCTACCCAAAGTTCCATATATGTTTAATAAAGCTTTTCAATTTATCCCTCTAGAAATAACCCCAGTGCTTGGCTTGATTTATTTAAACTCTTATTAACCGGCACAGTATTGTTATTTAATTATTTGCATTCCCAATCCTTTAGCTCTTCTACCTCATTTAGGTTCTTATTTTGCAAGTAACATGTAACATGTCTTCCTCCCAAAATGCCATACCTCTATATTAATGTTCACGTGCCAATTAGGTGTCATTCTGCAAGATTATTAATGTCTTCTTACATTTTGTCTTCCTCCATACTGAACACCCACCTCTTCACTCAATCCAAATTTGAAGACACCTACAAATTTCTTGTGGACAAATTTTGGTTTCTCGAGAATTAACAGATATGGGGAGTGGGCAGACAAGTGGGGGCAGAGTAGAAGTCCAGGATCAATCATGATCATGTTAAATGGGGGATCAAGCTCGAAGGCTGTCTCGTCTATTCCTTTGATTCTTCTATTCTTAAATTGTAATTTAGATTCCAAATTCTCAATCATTGATATAAATTGTGAACAATATGGATCCCTGATCTTCGCAGAACTTACTTCCTACCATCTGTCATTGTCAATAACTATGTTTTACTGCCACTCTCTGCTTTGTGAACTGCAACCAGCTAGAAAATCATTCTGCCCCTTACTCTACATGTTCTGACCTTATTCATTAGTCTATTATGTGGTTCTAGGTCAAACATTTCTAGATATATTGGCTGTAAAATTGTGCAGGGTCTGAAAACAGATGCATGAATTGTGAGGTAGGAAAACTATGCCTGGTGCTTCTGACTGAATGATTGTAGCATTCAGCTGGCACTAAACACCACATTGAATAAGTCTATTTGTGAAAAACTGGAAGGCTGCACTACTTAAAGCCAGCCTGCAACTCTTAAAAGGGAGGTGTGTTCTGGCTGGAGCTGGTGTTGGAAATCAGTCTAAAAGTGATTGGAACACTCAGTCATGGCAAAACATAGCACAGAACAGTCTCCGTGACTTTCCAAAACTGTACTGATGGCTTTGATGCAGTAAGTGGATACTGGGAAACATGTTATCTATCTACAGGGAACCAGGAGAGTCTCCAAACAAACTCTGTGAAAGCAGCAGGAACATATAGCCCTAACAGCCAATGCCAGCAGTTTAGTCCCAAGGACCTCGATGAAGTGTACTTGCATTTATGTAATCTCTTTCACAATCACAGGGTGACCCAAGACGTACCGCCAATTAAGTACCTTTAAGAGTGAAGTCACTGAGGTAATGTAGGAAACGCAGCAGCCAATTTGCACAAAGCAAACTCCCACCAACAGCAACCAGATGATCTGTTTTTTTGTGATATTTGTTCGGAGATTTATATTGGCCAGGACAATAGAAGAGTACCCCAGAAAAGTTCCATGGGATTAGGTTCAAAGCAGTTGGGTGAATGTTCCACCAGTGGGGGAGGAGGTAGGGGCGTGTTATGCCAGTTGGGAGGGGATGGTACTGGAGAGAGGCAGGGGAAGAGTGGGTCCAGGGGAGTGACGGTGGGAGGCTTTGAATTGTTAGTGATTGATATGAGAAAGACAATGTCATGACAGTGTGGGATTGAATTTTAATACAGACATTTCTAGAGCACCTTGGTTGCAGGAAACAGGTATGCATTAGGATTTCCTGTGCTTCTCTTGCACATTTCTCCATGGATCCTGCCTCTGATACAGGGGTCATTATCCTGTCCTACCTGCTCTACCACCTCCTCCACATCCTCCCAATCAGATAAAGATTGATGCTCATCTAAATCCTCTGGATGCAAGGCCATCCCATGCTGTAACGTGAGGTTGTGCAGAGCATAGCACACAACAATGATGTGGGAAATCCACACTGGGACATACTGCAGTGCTCCACCAGATCAGTCCAGCAATGGAATCTCATCCCTGGGAGTCCAATCTTCTGCTCAATCGTGGTCTATGTCAACCCAGAGCAGACAATGTAGCATTTAAAGTGATTCATGAACAAAGACATCCAGGTCCCTTTGGACACCAATACTTCCAAACATCCCATCACTTAAGGTATATTCTGATTCTCTTTTTTTTCTATCAAAGTGGACAACTTTACACTTATTTACATTAAATCCCATCTGCAACATTCTTGCCCACTCATTTAGCCTTGCATCTTCCTCAACTTACATTCCCACCTAGTTTGTGTCATTAGCATATTTGGAAATAGCCCCCACATACAAGTCATCTATTTAGACTGTGAACAGCTGTGGCCCTAGCAGTACCCCAACAGTAACAGCCTGCCATCCTGAGAATGACCTGTTTATTCCTACCATCTGATTTCTACCTGTTAACCAACTCTCAATTCATACCAGTATATTTTCCCCAATCGCATGTGCTCTAATTTTGTTTACTAACCTCCGGTATGGGACATTATCGAAAGCCTTCTGAAAATCCAAATACACCATATTCATTGGTTCTCCTTTACCTACGCTATAAGTAACATCCTCAAAGAAGCAAGTTTTTTTACACAGAGGGTGGTGGGTGCCTGGAACTTGCTGCCGGGGGAGGTAGTGGAAACAGATACGATAGTGACTTTTAAGGGGCATCTGGACAAATACTTGAATAGGATGGAAATAGAGGGATATTTTCTATTTCTCTCTAGAAATAGAGAGTCCCCGTGAGGGTAGGGGGTTTTAGTTTAGTCGGTGCAGGCTTGGAGGGCTGAAGGGCCTGTTCCTGTGCTGTAATTTTCTTTGTTCTTTGTTCTAACTCCAACAAATTTATCAAACATGATTTTCCTTTCAGAAATCCACGTGGATTCTGCCTTATTTTACCCTTAATTTCTAAGTGCCCAGTTATCACATCCTTTAAAATAGATTCCAACATTTTCCCTACTACTGACAAGTCAACAGTTCTCCATTCTCCCTCTCTTATATAGTAGCATTACATTTGCTACTTCCCAGTCTTCAGAATCTATGGAATTTTGAAAGATAACCACCAAAGCAGCCACTATCTCTCGCCACCTCCTTCAGCATTCTGGGATGTAGCTCATCTGTCCAGGGAATTTATCAATTTCTTTCAGTTCCTCAGTTTCACAAGCCCCTTGGTTGCCAAGTATTTCTAGGAAATGTTCTGTATCTTCTTCCATGAAGACAGACACAATAATTGTGAAACTTCTCCACCGTTTCTCTTTTTGTCATTCATTCATAGGCCAGCAATTATTGCTTATCCTTGAAAAGGTGGTGGTGGGCTGCCTTCTTGAACAGCTGCAGTCCTTGTGTTGTTTGGGAGGGAGTTCCAGGATTTTGACCCAGCAGTAGTGAAGGAATGGCAATATATTTCCAAGTCAGGGTGGTAAGTGGCTTGGAAGGGAACTTCCAGGTGGTGCTGTCCTTGTCTTTCCAGATGATAGTAGTTATGGGTTTGGAATTCTAAATTCCCCTGTCTCCACCTATAATGGGTCCACATTTGTCCTAGTCAATCTTTTCCTTTTCACATACCTAAAGACACTTTTACAGTTGTTAGCTTGCATTCATATTCCCTTTGCCCTTTCTTTATAAGTTCCTTAGCCATCTTTTGCTGGGTTCTAAATTGCTCCGAATTTTCAGGTTTTTCTGGCACCCTTAAGTCATTTCCTCTGATCTAAACACAATATGAGACCTCAATGGGCAGAGAAGAGGCAGGTTTTAGACAATGGCTGCTCTTCTCAGGACATTTTCCCAGCCCCTTCAATGGTGATACAAATTATTGACCCTGCTCTGAATGCTAACAGATGCAGATTGCCTCAAGTATAGTGAGCCCCAGTAGGGTTCAGATACCCTGAGGCCATCTAATGCACAACAGCAAGGAAAGCAGCAACCTGTCCCCACATCGACTCAGGCACAGGAGGAATCACTCCATTCAAGTTATGTAAGTGAGGACCGAGATGCATGGAGATGCAATCCACAAAAAGTTACCTTTTATTTCAATGTAACAGTTGATATTAGCTAGATGTTAAACCCAATGATTTGTTGGTCTGTCGAGGTGAGGATCCCCTGAGCACCTGTTTAGATGAAGGTGTTTGCACCTAGTGGCCACAGACACACAGATATTGAAGGTCACTGATGACAGGTCAGTAACTGGGCCTCTGGGAGAGAATTTCTAGGTTTCGTGTTTCCCACCATTTGTCCTCAAATGAAACATCTGATGAACAGAGAGATGAGAATCACCTTACCATGTGCATCAGTCTCCTTTGCTGGAGGCCCCTGGTGCTACATTCATCAAGTGGCATCTGGGGCACCTCATGATCATCCTCTGAGGATGTCACTCACTCGGCATCTTCCTCTGGCACCAGTGCTACTTCCCTCTACATGCGGATAGCGAAGAGCATTGTCGGGCAATACAGCAGGATATAGATAGGCTGGAAAATTGGGCGGAGAGGTGGCAGATGGAATTTAATCCGGATAAATGCGAAGTGATGCATTTTGGAAGAAATAATGTAGGGAGGAGTTATACAATAAATGGCAGAGTCATCAGGAGTATAGAAACACAGAGGGACCTAGGTGTGCAAGTCCAAAAATCCTTGAAGGTGGCAACACAGGTGGAGAAGGTGGTGAAGAAGGCATATGGAATGCTTGCCTTTATAGGACGGGGTATAGAGTATAAAAGCTGGAGTCTGATGATGCAGCTGTATAGAACGCTGGTTAGGCCACATTTGGAGTACTGCGTCCAGTTCTGGTCGCCGCACTACCAGAAGGACGTGGAGGCATTGGAGAGAGTGCAGAGAAGGTTTACCAGGATGTTGCCTGGTATGGAGGGTCTTAGCTATGAGGAGAGATTGGGTAGACTGGGGTTGTTCTCCTTGGAAAGACGGAGAATGAGGGGAGATCTAATAGAGGTATACAAGATTATGAAGGGTATAGATAGGGTGAACAGTGGGAAGCTTTTTCCCAGGTCGGAGGTGACGATCACGAGGGGTCACGGGCTCAAGCTGAGAGGGGCGAAGTATAACTCAGACATCAGAGGGACGTTTTTTACACAGAGGGTGGTGGGGGCCTGGAATGCGCTGCCAAGTAGGGTGGTGGAGGCAGGCACGCTGACATCGTTTAAGACTTACCTGGATAGTCACATGAGCAGCCTGGGAATGGAGGGATACAAACGATTGGTCTAGTTGGACCAAGGAGCGGCACAGGCTTGGAGGGCCGAAGGGCCTGTTTCCTGTGCTGTACTGTTCTTTGTACAGCGCCAGATTGTGCAATATGAAGCAAATGTTAATCATGTCAGATAACCTTGAGAATGCGTATTGCAGGGCTCACTCAGATCTAGCAAGGCATCGCGACCGCATGACTGACCTGCTCAACATTGGCACTTGGGTGGCTTGAAGAACTTGAGGTTTTTGGAACTGCCTAAGGTTAGGATTCTGAGAAATTTCCTGGGAACCTAGCACACACACCTACATGAACAGCTTCCACTCACTCAATGTTCAGGCTGTTCACAAGGACACCTGACTGCTGTGAGAGAGCCTTGATAGCTACACATGTACAGTCAATGACCCCTGCACCAGGGATAATCTAGCTCTGGTTCCAGAGACAACTGCCCTCTTTCGTTGACAGGCTGATCAGTTGTGAACTTGATATTGACCAGCCTGACAGTACATGGCATCCATGACCTCCTTTATGCAACGATGTGCTGCTAAGAAATGCAACATAGATTTCTAGATGATATCTGAATGATACATTGATGAAAAAACATTGTATGCCAATATCACTTTTAAGGCAATAGGTATTGAGTGGCTGCCACTTCCCAGTGACCTCAACTCCTGTTTCATTATTCCAGAGCTCCGGCACCACCACTCTAGAAAGGCAATCTGTGTGTGCAAGAGGTTCAATCAGTGAACATACTGTCAAATCATTCCAACTGCACCACTACACTTACACACTGCTCAAAGCAACACACCTCATTGCTTGCTAATCAACAATTATCTATCAATCGTGACTCATGCTTAATATTTATAGCTTCACCTCATCCTCATACACTTGACACTGCTTCAGGTTTTTCACCCACACATCAAATATGAAGAATACACAATATAATCAACAGGATTACAGTAAATTCAAGCTATTCTCCGTGAAGTTTAAACAACAAAGGCATTTTCCTGCTGTTAGGAAATAGATAGCTGAAGTCATTTATATATTTGTATTGTGAATATTAGGAATAAGATATAATTTTTCCGTTTAAGCTTAATTTGTATTTCGGTATTTGTTAAGAAAGGGTTAAAACTTTAGCTTAGCTTAACGTTAAACAAAAGTACAAAGCACGTCTGTAGGTTTAGTTTCACTTTAAACGCTGCCTGCATTGTAGTGATTGTTTTACAATGCAAGAGTAATTACAGGGTTTAAAAAAAAAATGAAGCTGTTGCTCAGCAAACACAGCCACATACTGAAAAGCAGAAAGATTTGAGGTTCAGTTTGAACCAGATAACCCAGAGGCAAGGAGCATTCCACAGGCACTGCCAGAACAGGCAGGATAATACACAGGGAGCCCCAAGCTAAAGAACAGAAAGTTTCAGAAACTAGGGAATAGGACAGAGGAAGATTCCAGGAGGACTGAGAAGTCAAAGGAACGAGGTCCAGTTGAAGTTGAAGCAAGGTGTAGAGAAAGGGCACCGAATTGAAAAGATAGCTGGATGGGGTGGGGGGGGGGGGGGGGGGGGGGGGGGTGGAGAGGTGGGGGAGAGGGTTAAGAGTTAGAACATAAGAAATAGGAAATAGGAGCAGGAGTAGGCCATCTAGCCCCTCGAGCCTGCCCCGCCATTCAATAAGATCATGGCTGATCTGACGTGGATCAGTACCACTTACCCGCCTGATCCCCATAACCCTTAATTCCCTTACCGATCAGGAATCCATCCATCCGCGCTTTAAACATATTCAGCGAGGTAGCCTCCACCACCTCAGTGGGCAGAGAATTCCAGAGATTCACCACCCTCTGGGAGAAGAAGTTCCTCCTCAACTCTGTCTTAAACCGACCCCCCTTTATTTTGAGGCTGTGTCCTCTAGTTTTAACTTCCTTACTAAGTGGAAAGAATCTCTCCGCCTCCACCCTATCCAGCCCCCGCATTATCTTATATGTCTCCATAAGATCCCCCCTCATCCTTCTAAACTCCAACGAGTACAAACCCAATCTCCTCAGCCTCTCCTCATAATCCAAACCCCTCATCTCCGGTATCAACCTGGTGAACCTTCTCTGCACTCCCTCCAATGCCAATATATCCTTCCTCATATAAGGGGACCAATACTGCACACAGTATTCCAGCTGCGGCCTCACCAATGCCCTGTACAGGTGCATCAAGACATCCCTGCTTTTATATTCTATCCCCTTCGCAATATAGGCCAACATCCCATTTGCCTTCTTGATCACCTGTTGTACCTGCAGACTGGGCTTTTGCGTCTCATGCACAAGGACCCCCAGGTCCCTTTGCACGGTAGCATGTTTTAATTTGTTTCCATTGAGATAGTAATCCCATTTGTTATTATTTCCTCCAAAGTGTATAACCTCGCATTTAGCAACGTTATACTCCATTTGCCATATCCTCGCCCACTCACTCAGCCTGTCCAAATCTCTCTGCAGATCTTCTCCGTCCTCCACACGATTCACTTTTCCACTTATCTTTGTGTCGTCTGCAAACTTCGTTACCCTACACTCCGTCCCCTCCTCCAGATCATCTATATAAATGGTAAATAGTTGCGGCCCGAGTACCGATCCCTGCGGCACGCCACTAGTTACCTTCCTCCAACCGGAAAAACACCCATTTATTCCGACTCTTTGCTTCCTGTCGGATAGCCAGTCCCCAATCCACTTTAACACACTACCCCCAACTCCGTGTGCCCTAATCTTCTTCAGTAGCCTTTTATGGGGCACCTTATCAAACGCCTTTTGGAAATCCAAAAACACCGCATCCACCGGTTCTCCTCCATCAACCGCCCTAGTCACATCTTCATAAAAATCCAACATGTTCGTCAAGCACGACTTTCCCCTCATGAATCCATGCTGCGTCTGATTGATCGAACCATTTCTATCCAGATGCCCTGCTATCTCCTCTTTAATAATGGATTCCAGCATTTTCCCTACTACAGACGTTAAGCTGACCGGCCTATAGTTACCCGCCTTTTGTCTCCTTCCTTTTTTAAACAGCGGCGTAACATTAGCCGTTTTCCAATCAACCGGCACTACCCCAGAATGCAACGAGTTTTGATAAATAATCACTAACGCATCCACTATTACCTCTGACATTTCTTTCAATACCCTGGGATGCATTCCATCCGGACACGGGGACTTATCCACCTTCAGTCCCATTAGTCTACCCAGCACTGCCTCTCTGGTAACATTAATTGTATTAAGTATTTCTCCTGCTGCCAACCCTCTATCGTTAATATTTGGCAAACTATTTGGGTCCTCCACCGTGAAGACCGACACAAAAAACTTATTTAAAGACTCAGCCATATCCTCATTTCCCACTATTAACTCCCCCCTCTCGTCCTCCAAGGGTCCAACATTCACTCTGGCCACTCTATTCCTTTTTATATATTTATAAAAACTTTTACTATCATTTTTTATATTAATTGCTAGCCGAGCTTCATAGTCTATCCTTCCTTTCTTTATCGCTTTCTTAGTCTCTCTTTGTTGTTTCTTAAATTTTTCCCAATCACTTGTTTCTCCACTATTTTTGGCCACTCTGTACGCAGCTGTTTTTATTTTAATACTCTCCTTTATTTCCTTCGTTATCCACGGCTGGTTCTCCCTTTTCTTACAATCCTTGTTTTTTGCTGGAATATATTTTTGCTGAGAACTGAAAAGGATCTCCTTAAAAATCCTCCACTGTTCCTCAGCTATCCTACCTGCCAGCCTGCTCTCCCAGTCTACCTTAGCCAATTCATCCCTCATCCTATCATATTTCCCTCTGTTCAAACAGAGGACACTGGTTTGGGACCAAACTTTCTCCTCTTCCATCTGAATCAGAAATTCGACCATATTGTGGTCACTAAACCCAAGAGGGTCCTTCACAATAAGATCCTTAATTCTACCTACCTCGTTACACAATACCAGATCCAAAATAGCTCGTTCCCTCGTCGGTTCCGTAACATGCTGTTCAAGGAAACTATCCCGACAGCATTCTAAGAACTCTTCCTCCATTCCACCCTTACCGACTTGAGTCTGCCAGTCAATGTGCATGTTGAAGTCCCCCATGATTATTGCCGTTCCGTTTTTACACGCATCCCTTATCTGCTTGTTTATAGCCCTCCCTACCTCAACATTATTATTTGGGGGCCTATATACCACACCTACTAGTGTCTTTCTCCCTCTACTATTCCTCATCTCTACCCATAATGATTCCACGTTTTGTTCCTCAGAGCCTATGTCATCCCTCAGTACTACCCTGATATTATCTCTTATTAATAGCGCGACCCCACCACCTTTTCCTTCCTGTCTATTCTTCCTAAACGCCTGATACCCCTGGATATTCATCTCCCAGTCCTGGTCACCTTTCAGCCACGTTTCTGTAATGGCCACTAGATCGTACCCACTCGTGCTGATTTGCACCATCAACTCATTTACCTTGTTCCGAATGCTTCGTGCATTCAGGCAAAGTGTCCTTATTCCAGCTTTTATCTGGACCCGCTTTGATGAGTCGCGAACACCCTCTCCCTCTACTCCCTTATCTAAATTACCGCCTTCATTCACTTGCACCCTCTCCTCTACCATTAATTTTGTAATTCCCCTTACCCCTGCATCCTCCACCCCATCAATTAGTTCCTTGATCCTAGTCAACTCTTCTAGCTCCCCTCCCCCCAACCTATCTAGTTTAAATTCTCCCCAGTAACCTTAGCCAACCTACCGGCCAGGATATTGGTCCCCGTGTGATTCAAGTTCCACCCGTTTTTTGTATACAGATCACCCCTGCCCCTAAAGAGTTGATGAGAAGTTATTTAGTGGCATCTTTCACTTGGTTTCACAGTGTAGGACAGCTGACCATATTTCATCTATTGGTTTACATAGACCATGTACCTACCGAGAACATAGGGTATAAGATTTATTTTGTAACCTGTGTTATCCTTAAAAATCTGTATATACCTACAAAGGTATGGCTGAGGTGAAGTAGTGGTGTATTATAGTTAGTCTTTTCTTGTTTAATATATGTTTTATTCTTTGGTTACAAATTCATCGGCAGTCCTGTGACTCTGTCTATCCACATATCTAACCAAAAACTATAAGTTAGAATCTATTAGGCTGGAAGCTGAATTCCATCCTGGAATCTGACTTTAGTAATAACATCAGCTGGAACCATGACAAAGAACAAAGAACAAAGAAAAGTATAGCACAGGAACAGGCCCTTTGTCCCTCCAAGCCTGTGCCGTTCATGATGCCTGCCTAAACTAAAACCGTATGAAGTTACAGAGTTCGTATCCTTCCATTCCCTCCTATTCATGTATTTGTCTAGTTGCCCCTTAAATGCTGCTGTCGTACCTGCTCCCACCACCTACCTGGCAGCGTGTTCCAGACATCCACCACCTCTGTGTAAAAAAAGTTGCCCAGCACATCTCCTCTAAACTTTTGCCCATGCATCTTAAACCGACGTTCCTAGTACTAGACTTTTCTACCCTAGGAAAGAGCATCTGACTATCCACTCTGTCCATGCCACTCACAATCTTGTAAACCTCTCTCAGATCACCCCTCAAACCCCTTCATTCCAGTAAGGACAAACCGAGTTTATCCAACCTCTCCTCATTGCTAATATCCTCCAGATCAGACAACATCTTGGTAAATTTCTTCTGTACCCTCTCCAAAGCATCCACTTCCTTCTGGTAGTGTGGCAACCAGAATTGTACATTCTAAATGAGGCCTAACTAAGGTTCTGTACAGCTGCAGCATGACCTGCGAATTTGTATACTCAATGCCCCGACCGATGAAGGCAAGCATGCCTTATGCCCTCTTGATTACCTTATCCACCTGCGTTGCCAGTTTTAGTGATCGGTGGACATGTACGTACAGATCTCTCTGCCTGTCAATGCTCCTAAGGATTCTACCATTTACTGCATAATTCCTACATGCATTGGACCTTCCAAAATGCATTATCTCACACTTGTCTGCATTAAACTCCATCTGCCATTTCTCCGCCCAAGTCTCCAACCGGTCTATATCTTGCTGTATCCTCTGACAATCCTCTTCACTATCCGCAACTCCACCAATTTCTGTGTCATCTGCGAACTTACTAATCAGACCAGCTACATTTTACTCCAAATCGTTTATATATATATATGCTACGGACAACAAAGGTCTAAGAACTGATCCCTGTGGAACAGATCCCTCTCCACCGGCCTCTCCACATCATGACTACTATCGACACCGCAAACTGCCGGCTCCAAGTGGAGAGGATCTGCAAGAAGATCGTGCATATCGACACAGACATCAAGTTTCATGTAAATTGAGTTTGTGTCTTTGTGCCCTGTTTATGATCAGAACTCCCACCCACCTGACGAAGGGACAGCCTGTTCCGAAAGCTAGTGGCTTTTGCTACCAAATAAACCTGTTGGACTTTAACCTGGTGTTGTGAGACTTAACACCGCTAGTCACAGCCTTCCATTCAGAAAAGCACCCCTCTACTGCTACCCTCTGTCTTCTATGGCCAAGCCAGTTCTATATCCATCTTGCCAGCTCTCCTCTGATCCCGTGTGACTTCACCTTTTGCACCAGTCTACCATGAGGTACCTTGTCAAAGATTTTACTGAAGTCCATGTATACAGCATTCAATGCCTTTCCCCCATCTATCATCTTTGTCACTTCCTTGAAAAACTTGATCAAGTTAGTGAGACACGACCTCCCCTTCACAAAACCACGTTGTCTATCACCAATAAGTCCATTTGTTTCCAAATGTGAGTAAATCCTGTCCCTAAGAATCTTTTCCAATAATTTCCCTATCACTGACGTAAAGCTCACCGGCCTATAATTTCCTGGATTATTCCTGCTGCCCTTCTTAAACAATGGAACAATACTGGCCATCCTCCAGTCCTCTGGAATTTCACCTGTAGCCAATGAGGATACAAAGATTTCTGTCAGGCTCCAACAATTTCTGCCCTTGCCTCCCTCAGTATTCTGAGGTAGATCCCATCAAGCCCTGGGGTCTATTCTACTTCAATGCTTTTTAAGACATCCAATACCTCCTCCTTTTTGATATTGACATGACCCAGAATATCGACACACCCAACCTAGGCTCCTCATCTATCAAGTCCCCCTCTTTGTGAATACTGAGGCAAAGTATTCATTTAGTATCTCACCCATTTCCTCTGGTTCCATGCATAGATTCCCTCCATTATCTTTGAGTGGACCAATCTTTTCCCTGGCTACCCTCTTGCTCTTTACATACATACAAAATGCCTTAGGAATTTCCTTAATCCTGGTCGCCAAGGAATTTTCATGACCCCTTTTCATGCTCCTAACTCCTTCCTTAAGTTCCTCCCTATGTTCTTTGTGGCACTGTGGTTAATGCTCAATGTAAACTAACCCTTGATAGTACTGTAAGTAGCAAATAGATACAGCAGTGACTTGTATGCTGGAGGCAAGATTATACTTCAGGACATGAATTACCTTAAATCTTTGGTCACTTTACAGAGAACCTACCTTGCAAGAAAGTCATTGAAAGATAACCGCACAGGGTATCCGTGACGGATCATCCTCACCATCTCCAATACACCAACGTACTGCAGTTGAGCTGATACATAGAAGTTGTCAAACATGTCTGCCTGCTTTGATGTGTTAGGTTTGATGCAATGTACAAAGTGAGGAGTTGAATTTTGGAGCTTTCCCATTATATCATTAATGGAACTCTAGAGGTAAGAGAAATGCAGGAAAGATTTAATATTCCTTCTATATTTTGGACTCTTCAAAAGGTTTTTTTAAATTCATCTTTATGAAGAGCAATCAGAAATTCCATTTTTATTATTTGACTTAGCAAGAAATCTACTTTGCAATCCTGCTGTGTTTTCAAACAAGCAATTTTATGATTACTGTCTATAATGCAAGAAGCAACTATACCAGGCATTGAAGATTGCCATTAGATGCTCTGCATTACTTACCCTGAGCTGAGCAGCCAGGGTTATCGGCCTATCACGCTCCAGGCGTTGGAGGAATGTTGCTGCTCTCTTCTTTTTCAGCAGCTTAGCAAAAAGAAACACAATACAATTGAAAAACAGAATAATTGATTAGTTGATAGACAATTCAGCAACTTAAGGTATTCTTCAAAAGCAAAATACTGTTGAGGCTGGAAATAAAAAATAAAAAACAGAAAATGCTGGCAATACGCAACAGGTCATGTAGCATCTGCAGAATTAGACGTGGTATCTGATGAGACCATTGGGGATGAGGTTGAAAGTGTGAATGGGAGAGAAATTAGAATGTTGGGTCAGTGGCCTGCATTTTCCACTTTGGTGATCTTGCCAAGGTGGAGTCCTACTGATAACAACTACTGAACCGGAGCAGCAGGCAGCCAATGAAAAACAATTAGGGGAATTAGAAGGGTAGGAAAGACTCCACTGGGATCTTCCTAGCATTGTAGTAGCCTCTGCTGATTGCCATACCTGGAAGGTCACCAGCTGGGTGGCCATCGGAGCAGGTGTCTCCAATGACAGGGCTATTGGCAGGATAGGCTGCACGTGCAGCCCAAATCATTCCACTGGAGATGTTTCCCCACTTCTTCATATGCGCATTCAATTTGTCCTCATCATTATTAAATCTGATGCATGCTTCCAAGGACCCTTTTATTTTGAGGTGCACTCACACTCTCCTTGTTGTCTGAGTAACGCAAACCTCTCCCAATGGGGCTGTCAGTCTTTCAAGCTGTCAGGTCCTCTGATTGGACCTGCAGCCTCAGGAATCCACTTGTCATCTTTAAGTGGATGGGGCTCCTGGGGGCAGCCAAGGAAGTTGGCGGTCTCATCTATCGTTAGGTTCAGGACATACATTTGTCCTTGATGGAAGAGTATTTTCAAAGGTCTGCCCAAAGTTTCAGATCTATGACATTTTGTCAGCACTGGAAAAAGTTAGCATTCAGAAGGTACAGAAAGTGATGAGGGAGGTATGAACAAAAGGTAAGTTTATAATAGGGTGGGAGGCAACAGAAATTAACTGACAAAAGGAATGATGGTGCGAGATGGCAATACGCAACACGTTAGGTTGATTGGCCATGCTAAAATTGCCCCTTAGTGTCCTGAAATGTATAGGTTAGAGGGGTTAGCAGGTAAAAATATGTAGGGATATGGGGGTAGGGCCTGGGTGGGATTGTGGTTAGTGCAGACTCTCGATGGGCTGAATGGCCTCTTCCTGGACTGTAGGGTTTCTATGATTCTATGATTTCTATGCAAGGAGCTGGTAACAAGACAAGTGATGGGTCAAGAGGAGATGTAAAAGGTATCAGAATTTTACCAGTACATGCTGCCAAAAATATTTGGGAGCAATGGCTATGATATAAAATTGTTATGTTGAATCCATGGCAATCATGTTGAATCAATGGCAATCAGCATCAAATTGCCACTCTGTGCCTTACACCTTCGTGGATTTTCTTTCATGCCTGTCTCACCTGACCTTCGTACTCAGGCCAACTGAGTTTTGTTTTTGGACTAGTTTTCAGAGATTTGTTTACATTTGGGGTACTAAAGGGTAGTACAGGTGCAGAGAACCATGAGCTTAAGGCCCACAATGTTTTCTACAGTCATTTTAATAGTTGGAGAACCATGATCAACACACCAATAATGTTTTCATATACACTACTTTTATACAAAAGACATTACTGGTATTTTCACAAATGACAGAAATGCTACAGCACAGAAGGGGGCCATTCAGCCCATCATGTCTGCACTGGCTCTGCAAACATGTAATTCACTAGGAGCCATATCCCCACTTTCTTCCTATAATCCTGTTCATTCTTCCTTTCCAGATCTAATTCCCTTTTGAATGCCTTGATTGAATTTGACTCCACCACTCTCAGGCAGTGCATTCCAGACAACCACCCACTGGATGAAAAAAGCAAAAAAGTACCCTCTTCTGTAAAAAAAGTGTTTCTCGGAATGTTTTTCAACTAAGTTCCTCCTTTTCCCTTTTTTCATGAAGGCATCCACTCCAAGCTGGGTACACAATTCTATGGTTGTTGAGCATGTTCCATGACTTTGCCCAAGTGGTCATTATCGACAATGAGATGATGTTGAAAGATCAGAAACATAAGTGAGGATGATTTTCTTCAGGGACAGCAAATCACTATTTCTATCATCTGCAATTGCACATTTTTGTACAGGGGATGGATTCAGATGTCCAAATCCAATGTTGAATAGCATGATCCAAATTTACTGATTTAATAACTGGGAAAAAAACGACATTTGATTTTGATGAAGGTAAAGTAATAGCAATGGCTTGTTTAATAAATCTAAGTTTAAAGTGGCAAAATACCCCATCCCTTTCAGGCATTGAAAATCTTGGGCAGAAGTGAAGAACATCAAAAATATCAGGGATGTAGATGAATGTATAAAATTAACACAAACAAAATATTGCAAAAGCTTCCAGTGAGCAGAACTCCAATTAAGTCGGATTAACTTACCTACTCCTGTTCCTTTTTTCTACTTAAGGCCGAATGGCCTTACTTCCGCTCCTATGTCTTATGGTCTTAATTAAGACTCATTAAAAGACTTAAATGAGATCCTGAAATCTGATACATCCAAGATGGAATGAAACTCACAGGGCAAGTGCCTGGTGATTTTTCTATCATCTGGCCATGTACTCTTTGTATGAGCCCACTGAGTTATGGAAATAACCTATATTACTGCATTGACCACACTTCAAAAACACTCAATTAGTGATGAAGTTCTTTGAGAACTCTTGACAGGCACTGTAAAAAAATACAAGTTTTCCTTCCTTTGTTATTCCTGTTGCGATTGATACAGTCATGAATGCGATTGATACAAACAGAAGTATTCCTTGCAAGCCATCAAGGCTTTGCCAGTATTTTTCTCCATATGAGCTATTTGCTTTAATTCTATTCTCCTGCTCATACAACCCCATAACTTTAGTATTCTTCTTTTTTCAAACAGCCAATTCATTTTTAAAAGTAATAACTTTGTATGAAATAGGGTTTAAGGCAAACATTCTAATCATCCTCTGTGTTAGTACGTTTTTATACCTGTCCTTTAATTATTTTTGTGGTTATCTTAATTTTTTTCCCCCTTGCTAACATCTCATTGACCGATGGAAATAATCTGTCACTAGTTACCTTGATAATCTTGAATACCCATAACAGTCACTCATTAACCTTCTCGATTCTGGTGTAAAAAACCTAACTTACCAATTCTCTCCTCATAACTGTAACCATTCATCTTTGGTAACGTCAACGGGAAAAATACTGCTTTTAATTCCTTCCTCTAATCCATTTAAGATTTTACTATGTAAAGTTCATTTCCTTTCACTACATCTGTACTAACTTTCAAAATACATTTCTTCGCATTTGAACCAAATTTGCCCTCAGTTGCCCATTCTGAATGATTATTTAGGTCCTGACGTTTTCCAGAGCTTTTGTAACTAATTTGATGCAGTCATAAAATTTATTCCTGTGACTATATTACATGTGCTTCTGCCACAAGTCTGTTATGTTGGACCTTATCAAATGTTATTTTTAAACTCCTTCCATCTTATTTTCCCTTCTTCCATCTGAGTTCACTGCCTTCACGTCATCTCCTATCTTGTTTCTCTGCCCTAGTGACCATTTTATCTCCTTCAGTCTATTTCAATCATTCCCATCTCAATGTCTGATTTTCTGTCTGCCCTTTTCTGAGTAACAGGGGTAGAGAATAACTGAAGAGAAGAAAGCAATGGATAACAGAAAAATCAAAGTTCCTCAGACTGACAAGATGAAGTGATGAGTCTTTCACAATGGTCTTTGTTCGGCCTATCCCAAGTTAATATACAGATGATTAATATGAATTTAAGAAGTGGAGAACAGTATTGAAAATTTATGATGGCATACATCAATTGGCAGAAAAAGAGGAAGCTATGTTCTGAACTAAAATCAGAAGCAAAGATCAAGCACAAACACCAGAAAATCTTACAGGAACAAGATAAATAAACGCCTGCTCTTGATTGTTAAGCCTGTCATGGCGATTACAGTGAATTGTAGGTAATAGCTTGTACAGGTCACTAGGTTTGATTTGCTGCTGAATGGTGTTCACTGAGAATTGTTCTCAGTCAGTCACCATTCCATTGCCAGACTGAGCTAAAAGTGGGGAAACAGAGATGCTGGTAAATTTGGAAATTAATCATGAATTCGGAGAGCAATTTACTAAGTACTTGCTTTTTCTATTCATTCACCATACGTGGACATCACTGGTTAGGTCATCTTCTTTTATCCCATCCTTGATTGCCACAAGGTGGTGGTGAGCTGCCTTCTTGAACCACTGCAGTGCATATGGTGTAGATACACCTACATGAGGGAGGTTGTTTAGGTGACCTCATCACAGTGAAGGAATTACATTAAAGTGGCAATTCAGGATCTCAGGTAACTTGAAGAGGCTGTTGCAGGTACTAGTGTTACCATGCATTTTCTAGGTGATAGAGGTTTTGGATTTGGAAGGCGCTGCTGAAGGAGGCTTGGTGAGTTGCTGCAGTGTAGATGGCAGACTATGCTGACACTGAGCACTGGTGGTGGAACAAGAGAATGTTTAAGTTGGTGAATGGGTGCCAATCAAGCAGCAGCTTTATATTGAATGTCCTTGACAGGCTTTGATATAGTCAGGAATATTTATATGGCTGTTAAGTTTTTTATCAATAGTAACCCCAGAATGTTGATGGCAGGGGGTTCAGCAATGGTAATGACATTGAATATGAAGGGTAGATGGTTTGATTCCCTTTTTTGAAGATGGTAATTGTGTGGTATTTGTATGGCATTTATCAGCTCAAGCCTGAATATTGTTCATGTCTTGTTGCATGCGGGCACAGACTGCTTTAATGTCGGAGAATTTGGGAATGTTACCCAAATGGGTGGCACAGTGATTAGCACTGCTGCCTCACAGCACCAGGGACCTGGGTTCGATTCCTGGCTTGGGTCACTGTCTGGGTGGGTTTCCTTCAGGTGCTCCGGTTTCCTCCTACTGTCTGAAAGAGTGCTGGCTAGGTGCACTGGCCATGCTAAATTCTCCCTCAGGGTACCCGAACAGGCGCCGGAGTAAGGCGACTAGAGGATTTTCAGAGTAACTTAATTGCAGTGTTAATGTAAGCCTTAAACTTCAAAAAACTTGTGTAAGCATTCCCACTTCTTACCTTATAACGGAGGGATGTTCATGGATAGAGTAATTGAAGATGGTTGAGCAGAGTATTCCACCCTGAGGAACTCCTGCAATGATGTCCTGGTACTGTGAAGCATTGGCCTCTAACAGCTACAACCAACTTACTTTGTGCTGGATATAACTCAAATCAGTTTTCTCTGAATCCCATTGACTTGAGCTTTGTTCCTCGATGCCTCACTTGGTTAAATGCTGCCTTTATTGTCAAGGGCAATCACTTTCACCTCACCTCTGGAATGCAGATCTTTATTCCACATGCAGAATTAAATTAATGAAGATGTTCACCCAGCCCCTCCCCTCTACAGTAGCTGATACAAATATATTTCATAATAATTAGTACAATTTGTGATTTTCATAATGAAATGAAAATTAAAGTCTTTCTTTGAGGCCAAATTTGGTGATCTGAAAAATATCGGGAAAATATTTCTCATTTGATTTTGCTCAAATCCCATTGTCCTAATGAGAAACATATAACATAGAAATAATCATAGAATCATAGAAATCCTACAGTGCAGAAAGAGGCCATTTGGCCCATCGAGTCTGCACCGACCACAATCCCACCCAGGCTCTACCCCCATATCCCTACATATTTTACCCGCTAATCCCTCTAATCTACGCATCTCAGTACACAAAGGGGCAATTTTAGCATGGCCAATCAACCTAACCCGCACGTCTTTGGACTGTGGGAGGAAACTGGAGTACCCGGAGGAAACCCACACAGACACGAGGAGAATGTGCAAACTCCACACAGACAGTGACCCAAGCCGGGAATCGAACCCAGGTCCATGGAGCTGTAAAGCAGCAGTGCTAACCCCTGTGCTACCGTGCCACCCTTGCAAAGTGTTGTCACCCACTAAATGATTTCCCTTCATCATGGTGCATGCTTGGTGGTGAATAAGAAGATAATGTATGTAACTAAAGTCACAGTTTTAATAGTATATTCTCTAATTAACTTATCCAGTTACATAAAGATTAATATACTCTGTTTCAGGCAGCCTATTCTATTAGGGTGCATTTGACATATCCACTGGTATAACAGTGTACATGTTTGGGCAGGGGTATGCAGCAACTGCCTGATATCTCTAAATCTGTGCAGATGGATATTCATTCATTTTCCGTGTCAGATTAGTCTGGAATTCTATATACCAGCCTTTGGGGTTGCATCCTATGAATATTATTTGGCAATTCTCATAAATAAATGGGCGAATCCACTAAAATGTCATTATTATCAATTGTATTTGTGAAAAATGTGAAAGCAAATCTTAAATTTTTGGACTTAATGTGCGAGATTTTATGACCTCGCTCAGGCAAGGCTCACAAAATCCCATCCAAGGCCAATGGAGAATTCCGTTCTGCGAGCCTCGTCCTCCCCGGAATTGGTAAAATTCCGGGCGATGAGTCTATTTTCAGCATTTAGGCTGCTACGAAGGAACCTCTCCAATTGGCCACACAGGGCATGGAAATCCTGATGCACTGCTATTGAATTTCTATTCATTAGATGGTGTTCAGAAACTCAGCCAATCAACTGCAAATCTAAAAATTGTCCAGAGATTCACTTCTGTACAAAACAAAATGAGCTTTATTTTCTGCACAGATTTAACATTCAGCAAATCTGCAGTATTTTTATGGTGGACCTGTATTGCATGTTCCTATAATAAGAATTCAACTCCAGTTATGTAATTGTAGAAGAACAGATAAATTAGTTAAATTCTGACCCTCCCCTGTACCTTGCTGTTGATGTCCAGAAACTTTTTTGGTCCTTTGGTTCGAGAAGACATATGCTGGGACAACATCACTGCTTTGGACCCTCTAAGGCTCAGGTGATGATGGAGAGGAATTAGAGAACCAGTCTGGGTCAATTTGGCCTGAAAGAATTGGTGAATAACGACATTTTCACTGGCTGCAAATTCAATAAAAAAAAGAATATTATTAATAATCTGTTTCTTAAACTACTCTAAAACCAAAGCCACTTATAGGCTGCATTTCCAGTTCCATGACACTGATCACCTTGAAATGGTGATTTCCATCTGAAATTAACTCTTATTTCCACTAGTAAGCGGAGTAAACTGATATAATCTTAAAATGCTGACTTAAAAGCTCTCTCATAATGTCTCTTGTTCTTTTGCCAATTACCTTAAGTCTGTGTCCTTTGGTTAACAATATTTCTGACACTTGAAACACAGAGTGGAAACTTACCAAAAAAATGGCAAAGTGTCAGGGTCTGACTGAAAATCAGCATGGGTGATCTCACAAAAAAATTCTAAGTGCCAGCAGGTACCTGGTGGAAACTGCCAGGGTCCCAAGCTGGCACTGCCCAAGGGGCACAGCCCAGCCTTGCCCCCGAACACCCAGGAGAGCTTCAATGGCCTCCAGTCCCACCGCCGAGGCCATCATGTCAGGTCCCCATTGCTGGGAACCATATGTGACCCTCACAGGTGAGGACCTTCATGGGCAAGGTCACTTCAGGCAAGCAAGCCAGACAATTGCGTCCAAGGCTAACTAATAATATTCAAATGAAGCCCAGGAGGCAAGGAATGAAGACCTGTGTTGTAGTTGCTGTGCCAGTATAAAGTTTTACATTGTGTTGTTAAATAAATCACCATTGTGATTTAAGCAGCCTCCTCATTTTTACCTCACGCTATTACATTGGCGATGAGAGTAAATTGATTATAGTTGCGAGCTTCAGAATGAAGGGGGATGGCGTGCCATCACAAATCTCCAGAGAAAGAAAGTAAAGATGTCTCTGCAGCAATAGTGAGTAAAAAGAATGCCACTAATAGAGAAACTCGATCCTTTTGACTAAGGGGCTGAAGACTGGGATAATACATTGAGAGGCTTTGGTACTTTTTCACTGTGAATGATATTAATGGGGAAGCTAAACTAAAAGTCATCTTGCTTAAGGTATGTGGTCTTCAGACTTAGATCCTCATTTGAAGTTTACCTTCTCCTGAGGCTCTGGCTACCAAGTTGTTTGATCAGTTAGTAGCATTAGTATAAGAGCATTACAACCCCGCTATTATATTGCAATGGTATAAATTCAATTCAGCTATCAGGGGCCCAGGGAAGACATTTCTGCATTTGTAGCAAAGCTTTGTCAAATGGCTGAGCACTGTGAATTTGGCTTTTCATTAAGTGATATTTAATGCAACCGTCTCTAATGCAATCTGAATATTCAAAGAAAACTATTAGCAGAAACAAAAATATTCCTGGAAAAAGTAATAAAGTTATTTCAATTCTCTCATCTCTGTGAAAGTGCCGAAAGAATGTGAGTTGAACCAATTCCAGAGGGAAATGGTTGCTAGACAAGGACCTCGAGTGACAGGTACAGAGGAGGTTGAAAAGAGATCCCAGGAGGCAGATCGTGGACAGAAAAAAAAACAGGCCTTCAGCCCAGGACTTTTGATAGGTGCTACAGATGTGGGGGAGATCATCCCAGACAATTGCAAAGATGTTGCTTGCTTCAATTGTACCAGGAAGGGCCACATTCAAGCATGGTATTCAGCCAGGCAGAGTACACCAGTTTAAAAAGAACCCTAACTCTAATGAATAAAGATTCAGAGGAAGAATCCGAGATTTATAAGTTAAACATGGTTAAGTTGAGCAAGGTGGCTCCCATTGAGATTGTCCTTATGATGAACGGCTGACCGTTGAGTATTGAGGTTGGCACAGATGCTTCTGCCATGGTGGAAGAACAGACCTACAAATACCTACGAGGACTCCAATTCTAAGGTTGGGTGTCTTAAAAAGCATTAAAGTAGATAAGTCCCCAGGGCCTGATGGGATCTACTCCAGAATACTGAGAGAGGCAAGGGCGGAAATTTCAGGGGGGTTGACAGAAATCTTTGTATCCTCATTGGCCATAGGTGAAGTTCCAGAGGACTGGAGAATAGCCAATGTTGTTCCATTGTATAAGAAAGGCAGCAGGATAATCCAGAAAATTATAGGCCAGTGAGCTTTACGTCAGTGGTAGGGAAATTATTGGAAAAGATTCTTAGGGACAGGGTTTACTCACATTTGAAAACAAATGGACTTAGTGATAGACAGCACGGTTTTGTGAAGGGGAGGTCATGCCTCACTAACTTGGTTGGGTTTTTCGAGGGCGGCAAGGTGGCACAGTGGTTAGCACTGCTGCCTCACAGTGCCAGGGACCCAGGTTCAATTCCAGCCTCGGGTTACTGTCTGTGTGGAGTATACACTTTCTCCCCATGTCTGCGTGTGTTTCCTCTGGGTGCTCTGGTTTCCTCCCACAGTCCAAAGATGTGCAGGTTAGGTGGATTGGCCATGCTAAATTGTCCCTCAGCGTCAGGGGGATAAGCAGGGTAAATGTGTGGGGTTATGGGAATAGGGCCTGGGTGGGATTGTGGTCGGTGCAGACTCGATGGGCCAAATGGCCTCCTTCTGTACTGTAGGGATTCTATGATTCTATGAAGTGACGAGGATGATAGATGAGGGAAAGGCATTGGATGTTGTATGCATGGACTTCGGTAAAGCCTTTGACAAGGTACCTCATGGTAGATTGGTACAAAAGGTGAAGTCACACAGGATCAGAGGAGAGCTGGCAAGATGGGCGGCACGGTAGCACAGTGGTTAGCACTGCTGCTTCACAGCTCCAGGGTCTCGGGTTCGATTCCCGGCTTGGGTCACTGTCTGTGTGGAGTTTGCACATTCTCCTCGTGTCTGCGTGGGGTTCCTCCGGGTGCTCCGGTTTCCTCCCACAGTCCAAAGATGTGCGGGTTAGGTTGATTGGCCATGATTAAATTGCCCCTTAGTGTCCTGAGATGCGTGGGTTAGAGGGATTAGTGGGTAAAATATGTAGGGATATGGGGGTAGGGCTTGGGTGGGATTGTGGTCGGTGCAGACTCGATGAGCCGAATGGCCTCTTTCCGTACTGTAGGGCTTCTATGATTCTTCTAAGATGGATACAGAACTATGTAAGGTTGAGAAAACAAGGTTCAGTTGGCTCGATGGAGGGTTACAAGTTAGCAAGAAATGAGCTGAAAAAGGGGCTTAGGAGGGCTAGGAGGGGGCATGAGAAGTCCTTGGCGGGTCGGATCAAGGAAAACCCCAAGGCTATTTACTCTTATGTGAGGAATAAAAGAATGACCAGGGTGAGGTTGGGGCCGGTCAAGGACGGCAGTGGGAATTTGTGCATGGAGTCAGAAGAGATAGGAGAGGTGATGAATGAATACTTTTCTTCGGTGTTCACCAAGGAGAGGGGCCATGTTTTTGAGGAAGAGAGGGTGTCACAGGCTGATAGGCTGGAGGAAGTAGATGTTCGGAGGGAAGATGTACTAGCAATTTTGAATAAACTGAAAGTTGATAAGTCCCCTGGGCCTGATGAAATATATCCTAGGCGTCTTTGGGAGGCAAGGGATGAGATAGCAGAGCCTTTGGCATTGATCTTTGCATCTTCACTGTCCACGGGGGTGGTGCCAGAGGACTGGAGAGTGGCGAATGTGGTTCCTCTGTTTAAGAAAGAGAATAGAAATGACCCTGGTAATTACAGGCCGGTTAGTCTTACTTCGGTGATCGGTAAGTTGATGGAAAAGGTCCTCAGGGATAGGATTTACGACCATTTCGAAAGATGCAGCTTAATCCGGGATAGTCAGCACGGATTTGTGAAGGGCAAGTCTTGCCTCACAAATTTGATTGAATTTTTTGAGGAGGTAACTAAGTATGTAGATGAAGGTAGTGCAGTTGATGTCATATACATGGATTTTAGTTAGGCGTTTGATAAAGTCCCCCATGGTCGGCTTATGAAGAAAGTAAGGATGTGTGGGATAGAGGGAAGTTTGGCCGATTGGATAGGTAACTGGCTATCTAACAGAAGACAGAGGGTGGTGGTGGATGGAAAATTTTCGGACTGGAAACCAGTTACCAGCGGAGTGCCACAGGGATCAGTGCTTGGTCCTCTGCTATTTGTCATTTTTATAAATGACTTGGAGGAGGGGGCTGAAGGGTGGATCAGTAAATTTGCTGATGACACCAAGATTGGTGGAGTAGTGGATGAGGTGGAGGGCTGTTGTAGGCTGCAGAGAGATATAGATAGGATGCAGAGCTGGGCTGAAAAATGGCAAATGGAGTTTAATCCTGACAAATGCGAGGTGATTCATTTTGGTAGGACAAATTTAAATGTGGATTACAGGGTCAAAGGTAGGGTTCTGAAGAACGTGGAGGAACAGAGAGATCTTGGGGTTCATATCCATAGATCTCTGAAGGTTGCCACTCAAGTGGATAGAGCCGTGAAGAAGGCCTATAGTGTGTTGGCATTCATTAACAGGGGGTTTGAGTTTAAGAGCCGTGGGGTTATGCTGCAACTGTACAGGACCTTGGTGAGACCACATTTGGAATATTGTGTGCAGTTCTGGTCACCTCACTATAAGAAGGATGTGGAGACACTGGAAAGAGTGCAAAGGAGATTTACCAGGATGCTGCCTGGTTTGGAGGGTAGGTCTTATGAGGAAAGGTTGAGGGAACTTGGGCTTTTCTCTTTGGAGCGGAGGAGGTTGAGAGGAGACTTGATAGAGGTTTATAAGATGATGAGGGGGATAGATAGAGTGAACGTTCAAAGACTATTTCCTCGGGTGAATGGAGTGGTAACTAGGGGTCATAACAATAGGGTTCATGGTGGGAGATATAGGAAGGATGTCCGAGGTAGGTTTTTTACTCAGAGAGTGGTTGGGGTGTGGAATGGACTGCCTGCAGTGATAGTGGAGTCAGAAACTTTAGGAACATTTAAGAAGCTATTGGATAGGCACATGGAGTACTTCGGGATGATAGGGAGGAAATAGCTTGATCTGGGTTTCAGACAAAGCTCGGCACAACAACGTGGGCCGAAGGGCCTGTTCTGTGCTGTACTGTTCTATGTTCTAGAACTAGAAGACAGAGGTTAGCCGTAGAGGGGTGCTTTTCTGAATGGAAGGCTGTGACTAACAGTGTTTCAGAGGGATTGGTTCTGGGACCTTTGTTGATTTGGAGGATTGGTGGAGTTGTGGATAGTAAAGAGAATTGTCAGAGAATACAGCAAGATATAGACCGGTTGGAGACTTGGGCGGAGAAATGACAGATGGAGTTTAGAACAAAGAACAAATAAAATTACAGCACAGGAACAGGCTCTTTGGCCCTCCAAGCCTGCACCGATCATGCTGCCTGACTGAACTAAAGCCCCCTACCCTTCCGGGGACCATATCCCTCTATTCTCATCCTATTTATATATTTGTCATGACGCCCCTGAAAAGTCACTATCGTATCTGCTTCCACTACCTCCCCCGGCAGCAAGTTCCAGGCACCCACCACCCTCTGTGTAAAAAACTTGCCTTGTACATCTTCTTTAAACCTTGCCCCTCGCACCTTAAACCTATATGGACAGGTGTGAGATAATGCATTTTGGAAGGTCCAATGCATGTAGAAATTATACAGTAAATGGTAGAACCCTTAGGAGTATTGACCGGCAGAGAGAGCTGGACGTGCATATCCACCAATCACTGAAAGTGGCAACGCAGGTGGATAAGGTAGTCAAGAAAGCATACGGCATGCTTGCCTTCATCGGTCGGGGCATTGAAAATTGGCAGGTCATGCTGCAGCTGGACAGAACCTTAGGTCGGCTTCATTTAGAATATTGTGTACAATTCTGGTCGCCACACTACCAGAAGGATGGGGATGCTTTGGAGATGGTACAGAAGAGGTTTACCAGAATGTTGCCTGGTCTGGAGGGTATTAGCTATGAGCTGAGGTTGGATAAACTCGGTTTGTTCTTACTGGAACGACAGAGGTTGTGGGGTGATCTGATAGAGGTTTACAAGATTATGAGTGGCATGGACAGAACGGATAGTCCAATGCTCTTTCCTAGGGTAGAAAAGTCAAGTACTAGAAACATAGGTTTAAAGTACTTAGGAAAAGTTTAGAGGAGATGTGCAAGGCAAGTTTTTTTTTTACACAGAGGGTGGTGAATGTCTGGAATGCGCTGCCCAGGTAGGTGGTGGAAGCAGGTGGTAGATTGCGACATTTAAGGGGCAACTAGACGAATACATGAATAGGATGGGAATGGAAGGATATGGACTCTAAGTGTATATAGTTTTAGTGTAGGTAGGCATCATGATTGGCGCAGGCTTGGAGAGCCGAAGCTGTTCCTGTGCTGTACTTTTTTTTGTTCTTTAGCAGTATGGCTGCCAAGTTTGCAACTTATACAGGGAAACCCTAAGGATATTAGGCATCACAACAGCATCGCTGTAATATCAACACCACATTGCTCAATTTCCCATGATTGTTGTGAAAGATTAGTGCCCAGCCTCATTGGGTAGGATTGGCTACGGCAGATAAAGCTAAATTGACTGGAAATTTTAAAAATTATGGATGGCGCCTTTCAAGTGATTTTGTGCAAGTACAAAGACGTTTTTCAAAATGAACTAGGTCGGATACGAGGGGTCAATTCCAAAATCTACGTGAACCCCAAGTGGACACCTAAATTCTTTAAAGCTCACCCCGTACAATATATATGTGAGTTCATTGGCCTGAAAGGCACATTTGTCCCTTTTCAATCTTATACCAGCGTCTCTAAATCTCTTAAGGATGTCCTGCAGGTTGGCCAGATGTTCTTCCTGTTAAGTCTCCATTATAGAATCATAGAAACCCTACAGTGCAGAAGGAGGCCATTCGGCCCATCGAGTCTGCACCGACCACAATCCCACCCAGGCCCTACCCCCACATATTTACCCGCTAATCCCTCTAACCTATGCATCCCAGGACTCTAAGGGGCAATTTTTAACCTGGCCAATCAACCTAACCCGCACATCTTTGGACTGTGGGAGGAAACCGGAGCACCCGGAGGAAACCCACGCAGACACGAGGAGAATGTGCAAACTCCACACAGACAGTGACCTGAGCTGGGAATCGAACCCGGGACCCTGGAGCTGTGAAGCAGCAGTGCTAACCACTGTGCCACCCACTAGGACGTTGTCCATGTACACCGTGACTTTTGGAATTCCTGCAGCAAATTCTCCATTATTCACTGGAAGATTGTGCTTGCAGATGATATGCCAAAGGGCAACCATAAATACTGGAAAAGTCCCTTGTGTATGTTACTCATTGCATATTTTCTGGCGTCCTCATCTAGTTCAAGTTGTAGATAATCATTGCACAGTCACCCTCATTTCACCTCCTGGGGTCAGCTCCTTTGTCTATGTTTGGACCAAGGTTGTAATGAGGTTTTGGAGCTGAGTGGGACTGGTGGAACCCAAACTGAGTGTCAGTGAGCAGGTTATTGTTGAGTAAGTGTTGTTTGATAGCTATGTTGATGACCCCTTCCATCACTTTGCTGATGATTCAGAGCAGATTGATTGAGCAGAAATTGGTCGGGTTGGATTGATCTTGCTTTTTGTGGACAAGACGTTCTTGAGCAGACGCCAGTGTTGTGGCCGTACTGAAACAATTTTTCACGTGAAGTGAATCAAATAGGTTGAAGACTGGCATCTGTGATGCTGGGCACCTCAGGAGGAGGCCGAGATGGATCATCCATTTTGGGATGAAGGTTGCTGAAAATGCTCCAGCCTTTTCTTTTGCGCTGATGTGCTGGGCTCCTCCACCATTAAAGACGGGGATATTTGTGGAGCCTCTTCCTCCAGTTGGTTGTTTAATTGTCCACCACCATTCACGACAGGATGTGCCAGGACTTCAGAGCTTAGACTTCATCTGTTGGTTGTGATATTGCTTCGCTCTTTCTGTCACATGTTGCTTATACTGTTTGGCATGTAAGTAGTCCTGAGCTGTAGCTTCACCAGGTCATAAGCTCATTCTCATTAGGTATCCCTGATGCTGCTCCTGCAAGCTTCATTGAACCTGGGTTTATCCTCTGGCTTGGCGGTAACGGTAGAGTGAGGAATATGCAAGGCCACGAGGTTACAGATTGCAGTAGAATATGCTTCCGCTGCAAATGATTGTCCACAGTGTCTCATGGATCCCAGTTTCAGCTACTAGATCTGTTTGAAGTCTATCCCATTTAGCATTGTGGTTGTGCCACATAACCTGATGGAGTGTATCCTCAAAGTGAAGAAGGCATATTGTCTACACAACAGCTGTACAGTGGTTATTGCTACCAATACTATCAGGGACATATGCATGTGCGACAGCTAGACTGGTGAGAATGGGTCAGGTAGGTTTTTCTCCTCTTGTTGGTTGCTTAACCACCTGCTGCAGACCCAGTGTAGCAGACACCAGACTCTGCTAGCTTACTAGTATGGTGCTATCAGAATCACTATTGCTGATGGATATTGAAGTCCCCACCCATCTTACATTCTGTGCCACCCCCAGTGCTTCCTCCAAATGGTGTTAACCTAGAAGTATTGACTCATCTCCGTGTGTATGTGTATGGTGTGTGTGGGTGTGTGTGTTGGGGGGGAGGGAGGGGGTGTTGGGGGGGGAGGGAGGGGGTGGTGGGGGGGAGGAGGGGTGCTGGTAGGTGTTAATCAGCAAGAGGTTGCTTTGCCTATGTCTGACCTGATGACATGGGACTTCATGAGGTCCAAAGTGGATGTTGAGAATTCTGGGATAACTCCTTCTTGAATGTATAGTGCTGTGCCACCACCTCTTATCAGTGATAAAGGACATACCCAGAAATAGTGATGGTGGCATCTGGGACACTGTCTGTTATGCATATGAATATGACTATATCAGGCTGTTGCTTGACCAGTCTGCGCGATAGTTATTCCAATTTTGGCACAAGCCCCCAGTTGTTCAACAGGAAGACTTTGCAGGGTTGACATGTCTGGGCTTGTTATTGTCATTTCTGTACCAACATCGATGCAGGGTGATCCATCTGGTTTCATTCTTTTTTGTAGACTTTGTAGTGGTTTGATACAACTGAGTGGCTTTCTCGGCCTTTTCAGAGGGCATTTAAATGTCAACTGCACTGCCTACTGTAACCAAAAATGCTATCGAAAATTGGGCTGATTATTCCATCTTGATCATCTGAGCACTAAGTGGAGTGGACCTAAAATGCATTTGCCACATTTTAATAATTTTTGATCATTTTCCAGAGGAAAGATTTAATTTCAGATTTAATTCAAAACTTGGGGTTTTCAAAGCTTCCTCCAGTGATACATGCAATAAAAATAGGCATTGAGACCTTATGTAATTGACAGGATATTGCAGATGCTGGAAATCTGAAATAAAACAAAAAAATGCTGCCCTTGGCATTCCCTCCTGCACTCTTCATTGAACCAGGGTTGATGCCTCAGCTTGGTGGTAATATTGAGCAGTATTTGTGAAGACAAAAAGGGAGTTTAATGGGTTGGATTTTCGCAGAGTTGGGGAGACTCTATGGACTTTTAAAAATGCTGGTTGGGCCCAAATCCAGAAATCCTGCCCCATTTCCAACATATACCATTTTCATGGGTAGAGGAATGAGAGTGGGGCATAAAGTGCACTGTATGAATTGGCTGGACCATTTAACCTCAGTTCACAGGGCATTTTTATTCCAGAAATACGCAATGCGTGCTCCACTAATTCATTTTGGAGACATAAATGCTTGTGAAGATTGGATAGGGTATGCAGAACTGTCAAGATATTAAGTCAGTTCACATCCCTGACCTTTAAATTTTGAAAAAGAAAATTTGCCTGCAATGTCTCTGAGAGTCAAAGAATTGGTTTCACCAAATGTTTGTTAACATAGCCCGAAATGCTGTCATTACAGTCTTATTACTGCTTCTACAACCAGTCATTATTGCAGTTGTTGGGGAGGAAAGTGTACATAACTTGACTGACAGCTCCAAGAGATTATTAAAGAATTATTAAATCCCCTCAAGTACTTAATTACTTTTATAAACAAACCATTGAGTTCATAATCTCACATAAAAGACAACTAAGTACCTGAGGGCATTTAAATGTATTGAATGGTCTTTCATTAATATAGGTATCTTTTAGACAGTGAAATCTGTATTAGATACTTCAAACTTGGTTTTATTTAGTTACAACATGGCTCCTGAGGGCTGCCAATGATGTATACTGGGTAAGGTAGCATGGACTGTGCAGGCGAAATGGTGGTGGAAGGACATGGGTTGGCATGAATTGGTGCTAAGTTGGCATCGTTGCTTTAAGGGTTCATGAGGTTGAGTGGGAGGGGGAATGGTTTGGCATGAGTTAGCACTATTGACTTAGAGACTATAAGGGTTCTTGGGAATCCGTAGGTGCATTTGCTGACAAGAGTTGGCACTTAAGTTGGAATTAGGGCTATAAGGGGCCATAGGAATGAGTAGGGGGCAAAGGTTGAAATGGAGGGTATGATGAGCAATTGGGGTGGCTGGAAGGGCATGGAGATTATGAGGGACAATTGGCTCTGGGTGAAGAGGCATGGGTTGGCATTTGTTGGCATGGATGGGGGATAGAGTGCATGGAAGGGTTGGGAATATAAGGAATGAGGACTAGAGAGCCTACTTTGAAAACAAAACAACTATAATGAAGTCCCAGATAATCAAACTGGGTCTTTTAATCAGCCCACTTGGGCACTTGCAGTCCCTGTGCCCTTCTCTGTTCTGCAACAGTGGATGGCAGGCCAGACTCTGTCTCGTACCTGCCTTCCTGGAATGAAAACCACACCATTCAGGACACTTGAGGTGAGTGCGCTGACCTGGGAAATTTCTTGCCTTGAGCTACCGATCATTAAAATGAAAATCCAGCTTTCTTTCCCATGTCATTAGCTCATACAGGATCTATGACATCTAATGATTCTCCCTTCCAGCCTGGTTTTTCTATCTGATCTATTATGTCCTGGGAGCAAATTCAATAAGATTAAATTCTTCAGACTGCCATTGACCATTTCAAGCAGGTCATGTCCGACTGCTTGGAACTGCAGTATAACGACAAGTACAAAATGAGCTTTGGAAGAGACTGCCACGGAACTGTTCACATGTTGTTTGAAAGCCTTTCTTGTGTTAAAAAAAATGATTGTGTTTAAAAAAATACTGACTTTTGGCTGCTCTCCAAATTTCCCCATCCTGCCCACTACTGGCAGGACCAGAACATAAATGAATGAAAAGTGAATCGAGTGCAGTCATGCATGCTCTGCTCTTTCTGACGAGAGACTGGTATGGAGATGACTATCCAAGCAATCATAGAATCCCTACAGTACAGAAGGAGGCCATTTGGCCTATCATACCTGTACCGACCACTATCCCACCCAGGCCCTATTCCTGTAACCCTCATTTACCCTGCTAATCCCCCTAATACTAGGGTCAATTCGGCATGGCCAATCAACCTAACCTGCACACCTTTGGACTGTGGGAGGAAACCAGAGCATCTGGAGGAAGCTCACGCAGACACGGGGAAAAAGTGCAGACTCCATACAGACTGTGACCTGAGTCTGGAATTGAACCTGGGTCCCTGGCCCTGTGAGGCAGCAGTGCTAACCACTGTTCCATCTTAATCATTGTGGAATTGAAGCAGATCCTATTCTGATTGCTGCAACGTCATAATCAGAGACTTGACAAAAAAAGGGCGAAGGGGAGAAGTCAAATAGGTTCAGTGACTTGAGAGTAAAAAGTAGAAAGGAGGCAATGAACAAAATTCTCACCGTTAGAATCATTGAAGGATTCTAAAGTAAATGACAAAGATTTAAAGGATAAAAAAAGGTCAGTACAGAGTTAAAGTTAAAAAGTAAAATGATGATATAGTCGGACCTGATTTAAAAGAATAACCCTTCTGTGATCCCAAGGGTGTTCCACTTGCCAGCTCAGAAGAACAGATTAAGACAGAGGAGAATGGGATTAGGGCTATAAAGTCAGCATTGAACACTTTCAGGTCAGATCTATGATAAAATGCAGCATAAAGCTCCATCTAGTGTTTCAGTTCCATTTTGAGAATAACAGTTTGTTACATCAGTCAGACAAATATTAAAGCATATGGGGAGGAGCAGGATAATGAGATTAGACTTGGTGGCTCATGTGCAGATGAGCACGAGTGTAAACCTGATAGTCTCAGATTCTAACATGAAAGACAATGAAAGTTATGGCTGCTGGAAATCTGAAATAAAAACAGGAAGGTCTGGCAGCATTTGTGGAGAGAGAAACTGACTTTTGGCTGCTCTCCAAATTTTCCCACCCTGCCTTCAATGGTGCCCACTGCTGGCAGGACCAGAACATTTAGCCCATTAACTCTGTTTCTCACTCCACAGATGCTGCATAATACGCTGAGCATTTCCAGCATCTTCTGTTTTTATTTACAAAAGAAAGTGAGAAAGGGAAACAGATACAGGCAGTTTGATTTAGAGTGCAAAATAGTTTGAAAATTAAGGTTACAAGGAGGATTTGAAAGAAAGAGACTGTTCAATCTGTTTCAATTCATGCTCGTACAAGGCCAATCCAACTGTTACTCCATTACAGAATCCAGCTGGCTCTTGAAGGAGTCCAATGTTTGAATTTCAATCACTCTTACAGACAACTTACCCCAGCTGTTGACCGTTCTCTCTGTAGAGAAACAACTCATAAATGTGTCCTTCATAATCCTGAACCACATTTCTGGCATGTATCTTGCATTGGGTGGCACGGTAGCAGTGGCTAGCACTGCTGTCTCACAGCGCCAGGGACCCAGGTTCAATTCTGGCCTCAGGTCACTGTCTGTGTGGAGTTTGCATGTTCTCCCCTTGTCTGTGCAGGTTTCCCCCGGGTGTTCCAGTTTCCTCCCACAGTCCAACAATGTGCGGATTAGGTGGATTGGTCATGTTAAATTGTCTTCCGTGTCAGGGGATTAGTAGGATAAATATGTGGGTTTACAGGATAGGGCCTGGGGGCGTGGATGATTGTCGTCGGTGCAGGCTCAATGGGCCGAATAGCCTCCTTCTGCACTATAGGATTCTATTTACTTTCTCGCATGCTTATCTTATAAAGCATTATTTGCGAAAACTATTACAACTTTTGTGGTGTTAACAACATGAAAAGAAAGTTCTCCCAAGCTATTGAAAAGCATTTTAAACCACTAGTAGTTAAATAACTCTTATACATGGAATGAGAATCCATCAAATTTGCAACTAAACAATCAGGTTTTGGGCTGTTCTTTGAATATATCTGAAAACCAGAGTGACAAACTCTGAAATCTATTCTGAGAGTGAATTTGGATACCAGTGCACCTTTTCCCAAGTGCAGAAAAGGGCCAAACAACATCAATCTCATGGTGCTGGTTCCAGTGCCTGAAGGATATCCAATTTTGACTTGGGCAAGACAGTCTTCCAGGTGCCCTGGCAATCTTAGGTCCTCCTCTTCTAAATTGGAGGGCATTGAACAGAACAGATATCAGGCCTAATCTGCTTCAGATTTTTCACTGGGTGAGTTTAGTGACTGACAACAAAAAGTAGTCAAAATTAAAAACAAACATGTGAGGCATGTTACTTTTGTTTCTCTTGAAGACTACTGCCAAATTGTGATCAAATCCACTCCCACCCTTGACTGCCAAATTGTGATCAAACCACACCCTCCTCCACCCAACTCTCTTTGTCCCGTGTCAGGTGTCACTTTGAGGGCAGTTGCCAATGGCGGCAAGCAGCACAAAAATCAATCCCCTTGAAATAGGTGGGCTGCATTAATAAGCAACAGCTGGAGTGAGATCACCCAATTTATTGAAATGTGACCAGAGGCCAAATTTCAGGTGTCTTCTCTTTGGGGCATGCTCTACGCAACATTGGTTTATACTCCCAAAAAATGGTCCAAAACTAATTTCAACACTTCTCTTCCTAAATGAGAAGTCCTGCTCAAGGTTCTGCTATTATTCATTTTAGTTATTGAGCAGCAATTTAAGATCAAGAGCCAACACTACATTCTCTCAGTATTTAGAAACTTTAGCTCAGTTGCCTGGACATCTGGTTCGTGGTGCAGAGCAACACCAAAAGCACAGGTTCAAATCCTGTACCAGCTAAGGTTATTCATGGAAGTCCCATCTTCAGAACCTCACTTCTCGCCTGACGAATGGTGACCTTCAGGTTAAATCACCACCAGTCAGCTCTCCCCCTCAAAGGGGAAAGTAGCCGATGGTCGTCTGGGTCTCTGGGACTTTATTTAGAAATCTGACAATAAATATGGCCTTGCCAGTATTGCCCACATTGCTAAAAAGTATATGTAGTAAAACTGGAGCAGCAGCATAATGCAATGTCTATTTGTTTTTGGAAGCAATTATCAGTAAGTTTATACAATTTAAAAATTAAAAATAACCTACAAACTACTACTCACGCTTAATGTTCTTAATACGAAATAACATGAAAAACTGTGGAATATTTGTGGTTAAGGCTTTGAATCTGGCAACCATATTCAATTTAATACGGAAAGTACTTGTTTCCAAAGCCTGCTGGGACCAGTATTAACACCAGTTCAATCAAAACATTGTAAAGAAAAGCATAATTACACAGTGGAAACCATACTTATTACAAAATGACATTTAATTAATGATATTGAAAAGATTCTCGACATAACAATCTAGCTTAGTTAATTAACAACAAATAAAGCGGTATAAGTATAGTGTTTGCAATATGCTTTTGATTTATATATATATAAACACTTACATTTCATAACAAAAAGGAGGCTTTGAGAAAGTGAATCTTTGTTCTTTTCAATCGCTCCTGTTAAATCATAGGTGACCTGTTGTGAGACAGAACATTGAACATTTTCATCATTTTGCCTTAACCAAAATGTTTATGCTTTCGATTTGTTTTGTTTGCATTGTTCAGTTGCTCAATTGAGGTTACTATATAATATCTCACAGCAGGAGTGAATGCAAATGCAGTTGAACGTGATGAATTATCTGGATCAAGATCAGTAAAGTCAAAGTAGATTGACTATACTCAGAACTGATAACCTTTCTGCTTAAGTGGCATCTACATTTCCAAAGAAAATACAATTTTAATGGAGTAACAATAAAATGAATCACTCCTGCCATCAAAGATAAGAAGCACCATAACTTTAAAGTGCACCTGTAGACAATGTACTTGTGCTGACACATGTTTGCTTGTAATCAAGGGTGTTTAAATGCTGAACACCAAAGTAAATAATCAAGTTTGTTCAGAACTCAGAATTCAACGCTCAACTTTCTTTAATTAAAATCAAATGATATCCCACGTTCTCCATGTTGCATTATTAGTGTCAACATCCCTATTCATGTTTCGATGTGCAGGTAATTTATATCTGAAAATTAGTTCAACAGGGGCTGGTGTTCTCAGATAAAGAGATGGTTGATTTAATTGTAGCAGGTGTTATGGAGATTGGTGAAGTATATTTCATTCCTGTTTTTCACTAAAATAAAAATCATTCTGAAACATAGAGTCATAGAGGTTTACAGCATGGAAACAGGCCCTTCGGCCCAACTTGTCCATGCTGTCCTTTTTTTTAAAACCCCTAAGCTAATCCCAATTGCCCGCATTTGGCCCATATCCCTCTATACCCATCATACCCATGTAACTATCTAAATGCTTTTTAAAAGACAAAATTGCACCCGCCTCTATTACTACCTCTGGCAGCTTGTTCCAGACACTCACCACTTTCTGTGTGAAAAAATTGCCCCTCTGGACACTTTTGTATCTCTCCCCTCTCACCTTAAACCTATTCCCTCTAGTTTTAGACTCCCCTACCTTTGGGAAAAGATATTGACCCTCATTAAAAGATATGCCCCTCATTATTTTATAGACCTCTATAAGGTCACCCCTCAGCCTCCTACACTCCAGAGAAAAAAGCCCCAGTCTATTCAGCCTCTCCTTATAACTCAATTCATCAAGTCCCGGTAGCATCCTAGTAAATCTTTTCTGCACTCTTTCTAGTTTAATAATATCCTTTCTATAATAGGGTGACCAGAATTGCACACAGTATTCCACGTGTGGCCTTACCAATGTCTTGTGCAACTTCAACAAGACGTAGCAACTCCTGTATTCAATGTTCTGACCGATGAAACCAAGCATGCCGAATGCCTTCTTCACCACTCTGTTCACCTGTGACTCCACTTTCATGGAGCTATGAGCATGTACCCCTAGATCTCTTTGTTCTGTAACTCTCCCCAACGCCCCACCATTAACTGAGTGTCTACATGGGTTTCCTCCAGGTTCTCCAGTTTCTTCACACAGTCCAAAGATGTGCAGGTTAGGTTGATTGTCTCAGGAGTGTCCCAAGACGTATAGTTTCGGGGAATTAGCAGGGTTAAATGTGTATGGTTATGCAGATAAGGCCTGGATAAGATGCTCTGTCGCAGAGTTGGTGCAGACTTGATGGGCTGAATGGCCTCCTTCTGCACTGTAGGGATTCTATGATTAGGGATTCTATGATTATGATTGAACTGCAAAGTTTCAATAATTCAGATGGATCAAAACACATAAAATAGCAAATCATTCTTTTGAAATCTCTGGGTTTCCTTAACCCCAAAGTTGGTAAAACATTATTAGGGATGGGCAATAAATGCTGGCCCAACCACCCCATGAAAGAATTTTAAAAATTAACACTCCACGAAATGTCAAATGGATCAGGGGCAGGCTGGATCAGCAGGGATTTGTTCAGTCTTCAGATGGTGGGGCAGGAAATAACCACCAAAGAAATCCTGCTCCTTGTGTAGTACGATCAACTTGTGAAGTGGACTTCCAGGCATGACAGAGAGAAAAATCCCTGGGCCTACTTAAGAAATACTTAAATGTCTTGATAGTTTGGGGTATTCAAAGCCTCTTTCTAGATAGATAAACAGCTAAGATAACTTGAATGTCCTTGTCATCTATTGTTTTCTATATTGTGACACCCATATTTTCCAGCAAATATCTTTGGAAAGTCATAGAAGTAGAAACCTTGACTGAAGTAGAAACCTTGATTGACTGAATAATGAGGGACATAGATCATAATGTTTTACTGGGGGAAAACAGTAAACCAAAATAACCAAATTTACCAAACAACTCTCAAATGAAGAAATTGCCAACAGGTTTTCAATTAACATGAATCAGAACTAATGCAAGCTGGACATGAATTAACAGGCAAAAGACACTTCATGGGATGAAATGGCAAATTTCACTTTAGTCAATACAGTAAAAATATGTCTTACACAAACACAAGCATTCACATCACTTCCGGAAGACACAAAACACTATGTAGCTAGCTACACAATTCCACAAAATGCTGCTATTCATAGAATCGATCCGGAATCCTAACCCCAACAACAGTTTTACCTCCGAGTTTCAAGTGTGTGCTTATCATCAGCAAGACACACTTCTACAAATCCTCTCTTTCTTGGGTGATAAAAGTCCAGATGCTGTTCCTTTTCAAGCAACTAACCAATAATACCCTGGTTCACTGATTGGCCACTTCTGGGAAAATTCCCAGCTCTTCAGAATCTCAGAGCTATTTACATAGCTTTCCAGGTTTTAGACATGCTTAGCCAGCTCTCACACTACCTCCAAGAGTTTCTATCAACTTTTCTGCTGAACAGAAAACTGACCTCTTCCTCAGTGATTTGCTTCTTTTCCTCACAATAATTATCTTTGTTCTTTCTGTCTCTGTTGCTTTTACATCATGCCTACATCTGTGCACTGATCATCTTCACCCTCCAGCTCCTCTGCTTGTTGCTATTTTGTGTCTGTCAGCCACATTGCTTTTGGTCTTAACTTCCCTCCTGTTGGAACTGCTTCCAGGTCAAGAGTCACCAAGTCACATGGATCAGTATTTCCTATCATCCAGAAGCATTACAATTGATTCCTTTACTATTGATGCAAACTCTTAAAAGTCAATTTTAAACATTTTCAAAAACAATGACAGAGTCCATATACATTTTAAAGAAATTACAAATTGTCCTTATTGTACTGTTTCCAAGTCATAGATCTTCACCAAATATAATGCAAGTGAACCAAACAGACAACAAAATTCCCAGTTTTGATCCCCTTCTAGAACTGAGGTAACTTGTCTTAGCCAAGTTGACAATATTTGTGCTATAATTGCCTTCAGTTTCCCCAGTCCAGGAAGTTAGAGTTATAGAGCATGGAAAAAGGCTCTTTGGCCCAACTTGTCCATGGCACCCTTTTTCTTAAACCACTAAGCTAGGCCCAATTCCCGCATTTGGCCCATATCCCTCTAAACCCATCTGACCCATGTAACTGTCTAAATGTTTTTTAAAAGACAAAATTGTACCTGCCATTACTACTACTTCTGGTAGCTCGTTCCAGACACTCACCACCCTCTGTGTGAAAACAATTGCCGCTCTGGAACCTTTTGTATCTCTCCCCTCTCACCTTAAACTTATACCCTCTAGTTTTAGACTCTCCTACATTGGGAAAAGATGTTGACTATCTAGCTGATCTATGTCCCTCATTATTCAGTCAATCAAGGTTTCTACTTCAGTCAAGGTTTCTACTTCTATGACTTTCCAAAGATATTTGCTGGAAAATATG
This sequence comes from Mustelus asterias, assembly GCF_964213995.1. NCBI lineage: Eukaryota > Metazoa > Chordata > Chondrichthyes > Carcharhiniformes > Triakidae > Mustelus > Mustelus asterias. The sequence goes on from NC_135810.1 coordinate 39,312,033, forward strand.
GGTGTCACAATATAGAAAACAATAGATGACAAGGACATTCAAGGTATCTTAGCTGTTTATCTGTCTCGAAAGAGGCTTTGAATATCCCAAACTATCAAGACATTTAAGTATTTCTTAAATAAGCCCAGTGTTTTTTCTCTCTATCACGCCTGGAAGTCCACTTCACAAGTTGATCGTACTACACAAGGAGCAGGATTTCTTTGGTGGTTCGGTTTCCTGCCCCACCATCTGGAGAGTGAACACATCCCTGCTGATCCAGCTTGCCCCTGAGCCATTTGATATTTCATGGAGTGTTAATTTTTAAAATTCTTTCATGGGATGGTTGGGCCAGCATTTATTGCCCATCCCTAATTGCCCTTGAATTGAATGGCTTTCTACGCCATGGTAAGAAGTCTCACAACACCAGGTTAAAGTCCAACAAGTTTATTTGGTAGCAAAAGCCACAAGCTTTCGGAGCGCTGCCCCTTCGTCAGGTAAGTGGGAGTTCTGTTCACAAACAGGGCATATAAAGACACAAACTCAATTTACAAAATAATGGTTGGAATGCAAGTCCTTACAGGTAATCAAGTCTTAAAGGTACAGACAATGTGAGTGGAGAGAGCGTTAAGCACAGGTTAAAGAGATGTGTATTGTCTCCAGACAGGACAGTTAGTAAGATTTTGCAAGTCCAGACAAGTCGTGGGAGTTACAGATAGTGTGACATGAACCCAAGATCCCGGTTGAGGACGTCCTCATGTGTGCGGAACTTGGCTATCAGTCTCTGCAGCAGATCAACCCTGCAGCCTCAACCGGGATCTTGGGTTCATGTCACACTATCTGTAACTCCCACGACTTGCCTGGGCTTGCAAAATCTCACTAACTGTCCTGTCTGGAGACAATACACATCTCTTTAACCTGTGCTTAACGCTCTCTCCATTCACATTGTCTGTACCTTTAAGACTTGATTACCTGTAAGGACTCGCATTCCAACCATTATTTTATAAATTGAGTTTGTGTCTTTATATGCCCTGCTTGTGAACAGAACTCCCACTTACCTGACGAAGGGGCAGCGCTCCGAAAGCTAGTGGCTTTTGCTACCAAATAAACCTGTTGGATTTTAACCTGGTGTTGTGAGACTTCTTTCTGTGTTTACCCCAGTCCAACGCCGGCATCGCCACATCATTTCTATGCCATCCCAGAGAGCACGTAAGATCAACCACATTGCTGTGGTCTCGAGTAACATGTAGGCCAGACTAGTTAAGGGCAGCAGATTTCCTTTTCTAATGGACATTAGTGAACCAGGAAGATTTTTATGACAGTCAACAATGCTTATCATTAGACATTTTATTCCACATTTTTACTGAATTCAAATTTCACAATCTGCCGTGGTAGGATTTGAACCCTGGTCCCCAGATTATGACTCTGGATTACTAGTCCAGTGACAATACCTCTATGCCACCACCAAAGGGTGAGACTTGCGCCGCCATGTGGGGAGGAAGTCCTACCTTAGAGCGTTACCGCCAATCCAATTAGAGATTGCTCTATAGTCCCAGTAGCACAAGGTTTGAGTTGTGGTCACTGCTGGAATTACAGGCAGCCCCCAAAGAGGAGGAGCTAATGGATATCAGACTTCAGCTTAAGTGTGAGCTCTTGGTGGGGCCTAGTTGGCAGGCTTCAGAGGCCAAGGGAGGAGGGTTACAGCTGAGTAGAGCCATCTCATAGTCAAACCACATGGTGGGTATGGGGTAAAGGGGGAGGGTTGGGAAGTGGAGTGGAGTTGGACCATAAAATGTCATCCATGGAATTGAAATCGGGGGGGGGGGGGGGGGGGGGTGATTCTCCCAAAAGTGCTGAATTGATGGGAAAACTGTTCTAGATCACGACTGTTCTTTCAGTGCAGCTTTAGACCGGAATCTCCCCACTCTATGCACTGCAGAGGTCACAATCATGAATATCATTAAAAACCCAGTGGGGTGGGGGGCCTATTCGTGCCAGAGTCTGACAGCTCTGGAACTCTGCACATGCGCAGTGATCCCGATCTGTCAGTCTTCCCGTTTGCTGGCCAGCTCGATCACTGGCCAGCCCGGGACCCCCGCAGTGCTGCCCCTTCAGTCCCCGCCCCCCCCCATGACCTTCCCCGCGCCAGAGCGCCCCAATGTCCAGCCCATCCCCTCCAGCAATGGCGATCCCCCCCCCATAACTGATGCCCCCTGGGGTCAGACCACAGCCCCCCACCCCCCGCCCCAGGAGCCAGGCAACCCGCCCAGCAGACCACGACCCCCCTCAGCCCGCCCCAATTGCTGCTCTCCCTCCAGCCCAGACCGATCCTAATGCAGAGTAGCAGAGTGGAAGTGGGACCACCACCCCCACCAATCACCCCTCAGCCCCGCCACAATAGGCCCCACCTGAAATAGGCCCCGTATCCCCTTGGCACTGCCCCATGCCTGTGGGCAGTGCCCAGGTGCCCCCTGGGCATGGGCACTTTGCCCCTTGGGCAGTGCCAGAGGGCACAGGCTGGCACTGCCAGGGTGCCCATGTCCAAGGGGCACCATCCCCCCACCGCCTGACTCCCTGGGGGACCCCGATTGCCCCCCCCGTTCATTCTGGCGAGGTCTCCTGCTAGTTCCACAAATGTGGGGAGCTACTCGAAACCCCACCGGAATGAAGTACTCCTGGCGGGGTGGGAGATGCTGTCAGGCCTGACACGTAACTTGCCGGGCCTGATAATGACATGCAAAATATATTTTAAATACATTATAAAAAGATTCAAATTACTTACCTCTCTTCCTGCCGGTTTCCAGGGCGGTCTCGACTGGGACCGGCTCCGGCTCTGGGAGATGCGCATGCGTTCCCGGTGCATGCGCAAATCCCGGAAAAAGGCCAACACGCTATTCTCCCGACCGGACCCGCCAGAAAAGTTGCGGGTCGCAATGTGAGAATTGGGCCCCAGATGTGCAGGGATCCATGTTCTGCTTTGCTCCAGTGTCAGATTGTGTCTGATTCTATATTTAACCTTAACTACAGTTGTGGTAGGAACTGAAAGTACTTTGCATTCACATTACAGCTGTTTGCTGCAGTTAACTCACATAGCACCACAAGCAACATTATGCTGACTTGCTTTGATTCCAAGGGGGCAGGCAGTGCCATGGCCACATGACATATCATTGGCATTGAAGCTGTACCCACTTGTCTTTCACTCGCAATTTAGTTGGAGTATTTTTCACAGCTATCTTTTGAATGCCATTTATTTATTAAATTACTTCTCAGTTGACTTATTTTAAGGCTAAGTATTCTGACTTTCCCTTCCACTTATAGTAAAGTCAAGTCTCCTGGCTCTTCATTCCAGGACTTGAATGTCTTTTTTGTCTGTCAGTGAACCGAACTGGGCACAAAGCTTAGTATGTGTTATAATCAAAGTGATATACCATTTGCATATGATCTTTTCCAACTTGTTGCTTTAACATAGCTGAACAGGTCCTGCGAGAATAGAATGAAGACAGCTGCAATGCCACCCCATAGCATTACCAGTTACACACTGTCCAAAACCACACGTCAGAGGTACTCTTGAACAAACTCCCAGTGGGTAGTGATGAATTACATTTCATAGAAAAAGAGGAGAAAATTCCTAACACGTAGTCGTACTTAGAGCATATGATTTTGAGATTCATCTTTTAAATATTTGGGAGCAGCATTGTTCATATGAAGTTAATATAAGATCCATAATGGTAGGTTGGTGCAAAAGCTGGATATCATGGGATAAAGGGGGAGGTGGCTAGATGGGTGGAGAACTGGCTTGGTCACAGAAGTCATGATGTGTAGTAGTTGGTCACAGAAGACAGAGGGTGGTAGTGGAAGGGTCTTTTTCCGGCTGGATGCCTGTGTGACTAGTGGTGTTCCGCAGGGCTCTGTAATGGGACCTCTGCTGTTTGTGATTTATATAAACGATCTGGAAGGTGTAACTGGGGTGACCAGTAAGTTTGTGGACGACACGAAAATGGCTGGACTTGCAGATAGTGAGGAACATTGTCAGAGACTACAGAAGGATATAGATAGGCTGGAAATTTGGGCAAAGAAATGGCAGATGGAGTTCAATCCAGATATATGCGAAGTGATGCATTTTGGTAGAACTAACGTAGGGGGGAGCTATACGATAAATGGCAGAACCATAAAGGGTGTAGATACGCAGAGGGACCTGGGTGTGCAAGTCCACAGATCCTTGAAGATGACGTCACAGGTGGAGAAGGTAGTGAAGAAGGCATATGGCATGCTTGCCTTTATAGGACGAGGCATAGAGTATAAAAGTTGGGGTCTGATGTTGCAGTTGCATAGAACGTTGGTTCGGCCGCATTTGGAATACTGCGCCCAGTTCTGGTCTCCACACTACCAGAAGGACGTGGAGGCTTTAGAGAGAGTGCAGAGGAGATTTACCAGGATGCTGCCTGGTATGGAAGGGCTTAGTTATGAGGAGAGATTGGGTAAACTGGGGTTGTTCTCACTGGAAAGACGGAGGATGAGGGGTGACCTAATAGAGGTGTATAAAATTATGAAAGGCATAGATAGGGTGAATGGTGGGAAGCTTTTTCCCAGATCGGTGGTGACGTTCATGAGGGGCTATAGGTTCAAGGTGAGGGGGGGGAGGTTTAACACGGATATCAGAAGGACGTATTTTACGCAGAGGGTGGTTGGGGGCCTGGAATGCGCTGCCGGGCAAGGTGGTGGAGGCGGACACACTGGGAATGTTTAAGACTTATCGAGACAGCCACATGAATGGAGTGGGAATGGAGGGATACAAAAGAATGGTCTAGTTTGGACCAGGGAGCGGCGCGGGCTTGGAGGGCCGAAGGGCCTGTTCCTGTGCTGTATTGTTCTTTGTATTTCTGAAAAATTGCCACTTTGCTTCCTTTAAGATGCTTAGTTCCAGTTCAAACCTTTAAATATTAAAATGAGATTTTGTCTGCCAGTATGGTTGAATGAAAAAGAATGTTTGGTACTATAGGTACAAAACCAGAGTCCTTCAAATGGCCAAACCAATATTCCTCCCTTAAACAACAACAATAAAAAAAGTATATTAACTGATTATTTATCTTACTTGCTATTTTTGCGACTTTGCCCTGTGCAAATTGGCTCTTGTGTCTGTCTGAACAATAGTAGTTACACTTCACAAGTAATCAATCAGTTGTAAAGCTCTTTAGGGTGTCCAGAGGGTGTGAATAACACAAATTAAATGCAGTTTCGGGTTTACTTTTTGTTGGCAATGCCAATCTTCCTTTTACAACAATTAATATGAAAGCAACCGGATGTCCTTCCATCATTCGAGCAATGTGCACCACTTCTTAAAGTGCCACAAAAATAACATCATTCATTGTACCCTGACCCCTGCCCATCTGCTAAGATGTCCATGACAAAATGTCCAGGGATTTAATGCAACCATTTTGGCTACAGGGTGATCGTTAGATCGCATTGCAGAATTTGAACAAATTCCTGCTTCTCACACAAGCACAAAGGGACTGGGACCTTACATAAATTACACCTTTTGATAGTGGTTTATTCTCTTTCCTCTCTTGATTTGGCGGTGAGGTGATGTGAGTGCTTTAAGTAGGGTCATGCAAGAACATTATTAAGGAGCGTGAAACGATTCTCCACTTGCATGTCAAACAACCTTTTGAAGTTCGACCAATTCATCACTGGTTCTGCACCAGACGATGCTGATTGTTATGTCTGGAAAATCGCTCTAGAGAGAAAAAAATTGAAAGCTTCCTCATTGATTAATCCATCTTCTTCGTCTTTAGCCGGAATGAAAGTTTCAGTTTCAGAGACTACTTTGGCCTGCAGCAGTTTCCAGATGCATTCCCATGGCAGAGGTTAGCTGACAGTTGAGAAGGCTATTTTTGACACATGTACTGATGAGAAGATGAAAACAAATTGATCAGCACTAAAAGGCCATTATGCAAACGGATATTAAGAGTCAGGAGACTAATCTAGTAGCCTGATTTCCCCATTGTGTGATTATAGTTTAAAATGGGTCGCACCAGTGATATCAGTCTGCATCAAAAAAAATTTATAGTCCTGACTCCAGGCTATATATAACAAACATAGTCTTTAGACTCCCACTTCTGTGCATTGCATGTTACTTAGATGCTGTTTTCCAGCAATGGACATCAGTCTTTCACACTAACGCTCAGTGACATATGGGAAGGGATTAGGTGGTTATTTTTCTTTCTGAATGACACTCGGTATTTTCAATACGGCCTAAGTGGCTGTTCACAATTCTGAGTCTTGGTGTGTTGAATTAACTTCTGCTGAGGTTATGGTGGCGTAGGTGATGAGGCCCCAAAGCTTATCCCGGAGGGAGAAAGAATGGGAGTGAGCCAGTTGTTGGTTAAAAAAAAAGTGTAAAAATGAATAAGCAGATACGTTTTAAATGAGACCCTCCAGATAGCTGCTCACATGGCAGTGGGAACAAGTAACAGTGGAGGTCAAAGTCAGGGCAGTTTCTCCAAGAAAATAATGCAGGAATAAGTTTCACAGTTTGACATGAATTATGAAGAATGAGTGAGTTTAAATTTTAAATGCTGCCAACTGTGTCATTAGCCTCACCTATTGCTCAACTCACTAAAACCCTGATGCGCTACTCAAACACGAGGCCTGATGCTCGATAAATGAAAGGCTTTTATTTACTGTGATGAAGCAGCCAGTAATTATATACACTATCCCAGACTGAAGGGGTCCCGGCCAGAGCAGGGACTTTTATACCTCTCCCAGGAGGCGGAGCCCGACTGGGATGTGCCACAACACTACAGTACAAAGGTGTAACAACCCCACCCTAACCCCAACAGCAACAATAGCACAACCCAACAGTAACATATGTACATCCTTGTAGTACTAGCCAGACCCTGGCTCAGTACTATCCAGTGGGAACCAACGATGGTTCACCTCAAACCCCCATCTCCTAACGACCTGCAATCTCTAACTGCATTGCACCTCAATCTCAAATTGAAGTGCTTTCAACTTAGATGCACAGTTCAGCGCTGTTGTAAGCATCAAAACCACAGCTCACAGCAATTCAATCCTGACAGTCACATCACCCAAAGATGTTGCAGGATTCTTTCTTACTGGAGAAGGGGATGCATAACAGGCGACAGCAAAGAGCGAGTGAAGTAGAAGCACATTAAATTTTAAGTAAAATCAGAAAATGCTAGGTAAACATAGCAGGTCAGACAGCATCTGTGGAGAGATGGAGGGAGGTGGTGAGTGGGAGAGAAGTGGAGAGGGGGAAGGAGATGGTAACTGGGAGGGATTTGGAAAGAAAAGGGAGGCTGAGGATGAGGGAAGTGGAGTGAGTGAGGAAGGGAGGCAGCGAGCAATGGAGAAGTGGAGCGAGGGAGGAAGGTGGTGAGTGGGACGGAATTGGAAGATGGAGGGAGGAGGCGAGTGGGAAGGAAGCGGTGAGAGGGAGGGTTGGAGAGTTAGTGGATGAGTGGGGGGGTTGAGGAGGGAAGCAGCAAGTTGGAGGGACAGGGAGGGAGGAGGTGAGTGGGAGGGTCAGGGAGGAAAGCACTGAGTAGCAGAGTCGGGGAGAGAAGTGGCGAGTGAGAGGGTTGGGGGAGGGAAACGGCGAGTGAGAGGTTCGGAGGAGGGAAGCGGCGAGTGAGAGGGTCGGAGGAGGGAAGTGGCGAGTGAGAGGGTCAGGGGACGGAAGCGGCGAGTGAGAGGGTTGGGTGGGAAGCGGCAAGTGAGAGGGTCGGGGAGGGAAGCAGATTGGGAGCATAGAGAGAGGGAAGCGGTGAGTGAGAGGGTCAGAGGAGGGAAGTGGTGAGTGAGTGGGTCGGGGGAGGGAAGTGGTGAGTGAGTGGGTCGAAGAGGGAAGCGGTGAGTGAGGATTGGGGGAGGGAAGCGGTGAATAAGAGTCAGGGAGGGAAGTGGTGAGTGAGGGTCGAGGGAGGGAAGTGGCGAGTGAGAGGGTCGGGGAAAGAGGGGGTGAGCGGGAAGGCAGATGTGTGTGGGAGGGTCGGAGGAGTGGGCGGCCGTAGGGTGAGTTGAGGAAGGGTGGGTTGAGTGAGAGAGTGAGGGTCTCCGAGGGAAACAGGGAGTGGGAGGGTTGAGCAGGGAAGCAGCGAGTGAAAGGGAAGTGGAATAAGGGAGGGAGGTGGAGAGAAGGAGGGAGGTGGAGAGAAGGAGGTGGGAGGTGGAGAGAGGGAGGTGGAAGGTGGAGAGAGGGAGGTGGAAGGTGGAGAGAGGGAGGTGGAAGGTGGAGAGAGGGAGGTGGAAGGTGGAGAGAGGGAGGTGGAAGGTGGAGAGAGGGAGGTGGAAGGTGAAGAGAGGGAGGTGGAAGGTGGGGAGAAGAAGGGAGGTGGAGAGCAAGAGGGAGATGGAGAGAAGTGGAAGAAGGGGGGAGGCAGATTTGGAGGGAAATGGAGAGAGGGAGGGAGGTGGCAATTGCAAGGAAAGTGGAGCGAAGGAGATGACAAGTGTGAGGGAAGTGAAATGAGCGAGGGAGTCAATGAGTGTAATGGATGTCGGGAGTGAGAGAAAGGCAGTGAGGGGAGTGAATCAGAGTGAGGGAGGGAGACAATGAGTAGAAGGGAAGAGGAGTGTGGGAGGGAAGTGGTGAGTGGGGGTGAAGTCGAGTGAGGGAGGGAGAGAAGAAGTGGGAGCAAAGTGGAGTGAGGGAGGGAGTCAGTAAGTGGGAGTGAAGTCTCAGCAGCGGCTTGTGAATACAGCATTGCTGGGACGACAGGGCTGCTGGCCAAATCAGATTGGTTGTCAGCTCTCTAAGATGGGAATTCCTTTTCGTTGAGGGCTGAGGTCTTGAATAAATAAAGACTGCTTCCAATTTAGAATGTTTGTGCTGCAGCCTTTATTTTCGTGGGCAGTCTCATCTTTAGTCTGGGCGCAAAAGGATAGGAGGGGATTGTGGTGAACCATCGTTGGTTCCCACTGTGGGGTTGTTCTAATGTTGTTGTTGGGCTAGGGTGGGATTAATACACCTGTGGTTGTTACTGTTGTGGCACATCCCAGTCGGGCTCCGCCTCCTGGGAGAGGTATAAGACCCCCTGCTCGGGCGGGACCTCGTCAGTCTGGGATGGCGTACTTACGTTCTAGTAGTTCCATTGTTAGGCAATAAAAGCCTTCAGTTACCGAAGCCTCGTGTCTTGAGTTCAATTGACGTGCATCAATTTTATTGCCTAACACTAAGCTCTCGACGGAAAGGAGAGTATGGAACAAATCTTAAAGCCAGAGCGTCTGACGCTGGATCCACGTGCGGTGGGCGCCTCTAACACCTTCGACCACTGGCTGAAGTGTTTTGAGGACTACCTGGCAGCCTCCGCAGCGGTCATCACAGATGATGACAGACTCCGGGTCCTCCATGCAAGGGTAAACGACACTGTCTACCTCGCGATCCGTGCGGCCACCACTTACCCGAGGGCCCTCGAGCTTTTAAAAAAGCGCTACACGAAACCTCCCAATGAGATCCACGCTCGTTACCTCCTCGCTACACGACGTCGGCAGTCGGGCGAAACCATGGAGGATTACGCCAATGAGCTCTTGCAGCTTGCCAGGGGCTGCGACTGCAAAGCTGTGTCGGCTGAGCAGTATATGTATGACCTCGCCCGAGATGCGTTTGTGGCAGGGGTAGGATCTTCGTACATCCGTCTCAAGCTGCTAGAAAAGGGGAATCTCAACCTGACCCAAGCTATGGAAATGGCTGAAATGCTTGAGGCGGCTTCGAAGAGCTTGGTCCTGTATCCGGAGGACCACGTGGAGACAACGTGGCAGGAGCAGTCACAAATCCCTCCTCGCCCCACGGGCTCGAAGTGCAGTGTTATGGCGTGCTCCCATGTAGACCCGACGATGGCGGCAGCCCCATGCGGCCCGCGGTGCTACTTCTGCGGAATGGCCAAGCATCCACGACAAAAGTGTCCTGCTAAAGCGGTGGTCTGTAATCAATGCGTTAAAAAGGGGCACTACGCGAAGGTGTGCAGATCAAAGCCCAAGAACGGCAGTGCAGCCTGTGACCCTTCAGAACGGGGATCATCACCATCGACGTCGAAGTACCCACGGGGTTCGTCCACGTGCGAGTCCAGGACGACGCCATTGTGGTCGACGGAGTCGGAGGAGGATGACCACCGGGAGTCGCTACGCTTGGCACCCTCAACCATGTGCGATTCATGGGGGCGGCCATTTTGGTCGACGACGACCAGGAGCGACCAGCAGGGGTCCTCAGCATCGACCTCAGCTGCCTGCAGTGACGTTCAAGGGCCAACGGTGGCGTCGATCACCCTGAACCAGGGAAAGCACCACAGGCTTGACTGTTCAATGATGGACATAGAGGTAAATGGTCGTGCAATTTATTGTCTGTTTGACAGCGGGAGCACTGAGAGCTTTATTCACCCTGACACTATAAAGAGGTGTGGACTCCAGATTCAACCTGCCAAACAGACAATCTCTATGGCATCACGGTCCCGGTCTGTCCCTGTTCAAGGACGTTGTGTGGTAACTCTGAAAGTGCAGGGCACAATTTACGAGCGATTCAGGCTCCTTGTGTTGCCGCATCTTTGCACACCAATTCTCCTCGGACTAAACTTTATGGTCCACATGAAGAGTGTGATCCTACAGTACGGTGGGCCACTCCCTTCGCTGACAGTAGGGGAACAGCTGCAGTCTCCAAATTGTCCAAAGCGCCCCGCATGCAATCTTTCTACATTAAAGATCACCACACCCTCTTTATTCAAGAATCTGGTACCAGGCTGCAAGCCCATCGCTACTAAAAGTAGGCGTTACAGCGCTGAAGATCGGATCTTCATCAGATCTGAGGTTCAGCGGCTCCTCAAAGAAGGGATCATACAGCCCAGTGTTAGTCCGTGGAGAGCACAGGTTGTGGTGGTTAAGAGCGGGGACAAACCCCGGATGGTCATTGATTACAGTCAGACCATTAATCGATATACGCAGCTGGATGCGTATCCTCTCCCGCGCATATCTGATATGGTCAATCAGATTGCGCAGTACCGGGTGTTCTCCACCATAGACCTTAAGTCCGCCTACCACCAACTCCCCATCCGCCCAGAGGATCGACATTACACGGCTTTTGAGGCGGATGGTCGTCTGTATCAGTTTCTTAGGGTTCCATTTGGTGTCACCAATGGGGTCTCGGTCTTCCAGCGTGCTATGGACCGAATGGTGGACCAGAACGGGCTACCTTCCCGTACCTGGATAATGTCACCATCTGCGGCCATGATCAGCAGGACCATGACACAAATCTCCAGAACTTTTTGCGCACTGCATCTCGCCTGAATCTGACCTACAACAGGGAGAAGTGTGTATTCCGTACGCGCCGGTTAGCCATCCTGGGATACGTAGTGGAAAACGGGGTCATTGGCCCTGATCCCGACCGTATGCGCCCCCTTGCTGAACTTCCTTTGCCCGCTAGCGCAAAAGCACTGAGGAGATGCCTAGGCTTCTTCTCCTATTATGCGCAGTGGGTCCCCAACTACGCGGACAAAGCCCGTCCGCTTATTAAGTCCACGACTTTTCCACTCACGCCAGAGGCCGAATTGGCCTTCAAGGCATTGAAACACGACATTGCGAAAGCCACGATGCACGCGGTAGACGAATCCATCCCTTTTCAGGTGGAAAGCGATGCATCTGATTTCGCCCTGGCCGCCACACTAAACCAGGCAGGCAGGCCCGTCGCGTTTTTTTCCCGCACCCTCCAATGTCCCGAAATTCGGCATTCAGCGGTGGAAAAGGAGGCCCAGGCCATTGTGGAGGCCATCAGACACTGGCGCCATTACCTGGCGGGGAAGCGGTTCACCCTGATCACGGACCAGCGGTCCGTGGCGTTCATGTTCAATAACACGCAGAGGGGCAAGATCAAGAATGACAAGATCTTGCGGTGGAGAATTGAGCTCTCCACCTATAACTACGATATTATGTATCGTCCAGGGAAACTCAATGAGCCCTCGGATGCCCTCTCGCGCGGAACATGCGCTACTATGCAGGAGGATCGCTTGAACGCCCTCCATAATGACCTGTGCCATCCTGGGGTCACTCGGCTCTACCACTTTATCAAAGCCCGCAACCTGCCTTACTCGGTGGAGGACGTCAGGTCAGTGACAAGGAGCTGTCGGATTTGCGCGGAATGCAAACCGCACTTTTACCGACCTGACCGGGCACATTTGGTCAAGGCCACTCGCCCCTTCGAGAGGCTGAGTGTGGATTTTAAGGGCCCCCTTCCCTCAACAGATCGGAACGTGTACTTTCTGAACATAATAGACGAGTACTCCCGGTTCCCGTTTGTTGTCCCCTGCGCGGACACGTCGACTGCCACGGTGATCAAGGCATTCCGTGATCTTTTTACCCTGTTCGGGTACCCCAGCTATATACATAGCGACAGGGCCTCGTCGTTCATGAGTAATGACTTGAGGCAATTCCTGCTCTCATACGGGATTGCCTCTAGTAGGACCACGAGTTACAACCCTAGGGGGCAATGGACAGGTGGAAAGAGAGAATGCTACAGTCTGGAAGGCTGTCCTATTGGCGCTGAAGTCCAAAGGCCTTCCAGTCTCCCATTGGCAGGAGGTCCTCCCAAATGCGCTTCACTCCATTCGCTCCCTCCTGTGTATGGCAACCAATGCTACTCCCCACGAGAGGATGTTCTCATTCCCTCGGAAGTCGTCCTCGGGGATATCTTTACCAGCCTGGTTGACGTACCCAGGACCCGTCCTTCTGCGGCGACATGTAAGGGCCCGCAAGTCCGACCCCTTGGTCGAACAGGTCCACCTCCTCCACGCCAACCCTCAGTATGCCTATGTGGCATATCCTGACAGGCGAGAGGACACAGTCTCGATCCGAGACCTGGCGCCCGCAGGGGACGTAGCAACTCCTGTCGCTCCCATACCCCCAGTGACGAATCCCTTATCCCTTATTTCTTCCCCGGACGTGGCGCGGTCAGCACCGGGACCAGTGCTTAACAGTTATACTCCAATGTACAGCTTGCCTGAGACCCGGAGATTGGCGCCATCGCAGAATGTACCGGGATCCCCTGCACTACCGCTTCATCAGGGTCAACCGGCCTGTGAGTCCGCGAGAGGACAGCCGGACGCTGTTTTGGAGAGAACGCCACCGCAAGCACCTACTCCGGTGTCACCGCCGGTAGTGAGGAGGTCACAACGACGGTGCAGTCCTCCAGACCGTCTGGACTTATAATCTGTTGACTTTTTTTTTTAGTCTGTTTTCGCACCCCGCCGGCCTTTGTTCTCAAAGGAGGGGTGAATGTGGTGAACCATCGTTGGTTCCCACTGTGGGGTTGTTCTAATGTTGTTGTTGGGCTAGGGTGGGATTAATACATCTGTGGTTGTTACTGTTGTGGCACATCCCAGTCGGGCTCCGCCTCCTGGGAGAGGACCCCCTGCTCGGGCGGGACCTCGTCAGTCTGGGATGGTGTACTTACGTTCTAGTAGTTCCATTGTTAGGCAATAAAAGCCTTCAGTTACCGAAGCCTCGTGTCTTGAGTTCAATTGACGTGCATCAGGGATGGTGGGAGGTATGTGGAAAGGGGGTGGGGATGGTGCAGATGTGGCATATGGCATCCTGTAAAATCGAGTCTAGTGGCTCTTACACCTTCATCCTCCATTTCACAAGCGAGGGGGAGTCACTCTCTGAATTCAGAGGCAGTTCACCTCAAACTGATTATGTATAGTTGATGTAAAGAAATGACTGAGCTACTACTTTCCTCACTGCTGATAGCAATTTTAAGCAAAGAAGCCACTCAGTATACTGAAGAATAAAAGTTGTCTTTTCAACATTTTCTATCAATTTGAAAGACAAGCCTCCATCGCTGTTTCTATTTTGAGCTTGTCAAATTGAAACTAAAGATTCTTAAACTGCCTTGAGCTCTCGCTTCCAATTCAACTTTTTTCCTGTCAAATGGCTAAAACATTCGCTACAAGATACAAACTAACGAATACCTCTCTTATGTATGGTAGTGTAGAGGTTATGTTACAGAGCTTAAAACCAAGAGTCCATGAGTTGAAGTGCCAACTATAGCGCAGGAGGAGGCCATTCGGCCCATTGAGCCCACACTGACAACAATCCCACCCAAGCCCTATCCCATAACCCCACGTATTTAGGCTGAAAATCCCTCTGACAATAAGAGTCAATTTAGTAAGGCCAATCAACTTAACCCGCACATCTTTAGACAATGGGAGGAAACTGGAGGAAACTCACGCAGACATGGGGAGAATGTGCAAACTCCACACAGACAGTCACCTGAGGCTGGAACTGAACCAGGGTCCCTGGCATTGTGAGGCAGCAGTGCTAACCACTGCGTCGCAGGTTGAAAATTTAATTCAATACATCTAGCTAGCGTCGTTGGCTAGGCCAGCAATTATTGGCCATCCCTAATTGCCCTCCGAGGCAGCGCATGCCAGACCGTCACCACCCTCTGGGTAAAAAGGTTTTTCCTCACATCCCCCCCCTAAACTTTCTGCCCCTCATCTTTGCTCTTCTTCATACAATGCTAGTGGATCTTTTCCATTTTAAACAGGTTAAAGTCTTATTCGAGCAATACACTTCCTCAGTACTCTGCTGAAATATCAACCTTGGAGTCTTGTCATCTATGCATTTCAATTTTCTAGTTAAATGAACAATCCAGCAAGGATGCATTTGCCTACATTGCAGGTGCAAGATACACAACAAAATAGTAGTAGAGGCGGGTACAATTTTGTATTTTAAAATGCATTAAGACAGTTACATGGGTAAAATGGGTATAGAAGGATATGGGCCAAATGTAGGCAATTAGGAATAGTTTACTGGTAAAAACTGGGCAACATGGACAGGTTGGGCTGAAGGGCCTGTTTCCATGCTGTAAACCTCTTTGACTCGAGAGTATTGTGTGCAGTTCTGGAATCCACATTCTCGGAAGGATGTGATAGCACTGGAAAGGGTATAGGGGAGATTCACCAGGATGTTGCCCGTGCTGGAGAGTTTAAGTTATGAAGAGAGATTGGATAGACTGGGGTTGTTTTCTTTGGAGCAGAAGAGGCTGAGGGGGAGGGTGGAGGGCGGGCGGGGGGGGGAAGGATGATTGAATAATGCTTCAGCATTATTTATTTTTAAGATGTTGTATAGACAATTTTCAAGTATCACCAAATTTGAGCTTGCAGTGAGTGAGCAAATCCATGGCATTTTCATGGTATACAAAATGCTATTTATCACAAGTGAAATACTGTCGTTTACCTTACTCAGATTAGATTATGTTGCACAAAAATGTTTTTGAGACTGTTTTATGGAGCTAGACAATCTAGTAATTATTCTTGAATTTCATCAATAGAACTAATGACTTTTTCAAATCTAAAATCTTAATTAACCATATGTGACTAATCGTTCATTTCTGTAAACTCACCCTTCCTGCGTAATGCATGATAGTGAAAGCTGAGCCTTGATCCTTTGATGAAATGTTCCCATTTCCATCTTTTGCAGACATGTAAACAGTGTTTGTGTGAGCTGTTTCCAAATGGGACTGGAGCCATTTGCTGAGGTTTTGTTCCATTGATCGAAGTGTCTGGCTTTCTTCATCCAGCATCGACAATAAGCCAGTAGGTTTCTGAAATGATAAAGTAACACATTGGATAAATTAGCAGTGTAGCTGACTTTTTAATTGGGCAATTTCCATTTGGTTGGGTTGAGCAGAACTAAATTGTAAACCTATTGTAATCTTCACTATAAAAAAAAGCTGCTTTTAACTTATGCCTGTAAAAGATCATTCACTTCACATTAAAACCAAGATACATTAAATCTTTAAAAGCAGGCAAAATTGTACAAAGCTTAATCCAAAAATAAAAAGCAGACCTGGAATTATAATGATAACTGTGTTTGAAGAGTGTTTTATGAAGGAATTTAAAATATGACAGTTAACTTGATATGATGTCTTAATTTCTCATTGAACAAGAAAATTATCAAGCATAATAAGGGAAATTTTAACCAGGTTGTATTCTATCATTTCATTAAATAAGTGTTGTGAGTGCATTGTTCAAAATGTTTTGTATTTCATATTTTCAACAGGTGGAGAGTAACCATATGTGTGGGGGTGTTGTGATAGCTAAGAAGAAGTGGTGGTGGCAGGGGAGGGGATGTGGAGGCAGTGATGGCACGTGGAAAGAACCACGCTGTTCCTAATGCAGTGTGTAACCCTCAGTGATCCGAATGGAGCCATCATACTAATTATTTTTCTTCTCCCTGCAGTTTTCATTCTGGGCAACAGCAGTATCCAGGAAAGTTGAGATTTTTTGTTCCAGGAAACTTATGTAGCCTAGAGGCATTCCCAGCTGAGGCCTATACTAGTGCCTGAGCCTTGTGACAGTAAGAAGGGCAAGAAACAGCAACTTAGTTGTAGGTCTAAGAGGCCTGCAGCTGCAATGTTGGCACTCGGGCCTTCTGCCTGTTACTCTCTGGAAAAAAAACAGAAGAGTCGGAAGCCAAAAGGTTGTCCAGAGAGATGGTGGGAAATCATTCATCTGCAGCAACCTCCTGTTTCCTGGCAGTCACGGGCATGCACAGTAAGAAGTCTCACAACACCAGGTTAAAGTCCAACAGGTTTATTTGGTAGCAAATACCATAAGCTTTCGGAGCACTGCTCCTTCGTCAGATGGAGTGGTCTCTGTTCTCAAACAGTGCACAGAGACACAGAAATCAAATTACAGAATACTGATTAGAATGCAAATCTCTACAGCCAGCCAGGTCTTAAATGTACAGACAATGTGGGTGGAGGGAGCATTCAACACAGGTTAAAGAGATGTGTATTGTCTCCAGACAGAACAGCTTGTGAAATTGTGCAAGTCCAGGAGGAAAGCTGTGGGGGTTACTGATAATGTGACATAAATCCAACATCCCGGTTTAGACCGTCCTCATGTGTGCGGAACTTGGCTATCAGTTTCTGCTCAGTGACTCTGCGCTGTCGTGTGTCGTGAAGGCCGCCTTGGAGAACGCGTACCTGAAGATCCATGGCTGAATGCCCGTGACTGCTGAAGTGCTCCCCCACAGGAAGAGAACAGTCTTGCCTGGTGATTGTCGAGCGGTGTTCATTCATCCGTTGTCGTAGCGTCTGCATGGTCTCCCCAATGTACCATGCCTCGGGACATCCTTTCTTGCAGCGTATCAGGTAGACAACGTTGGCCGAGTTGCAAGAGTAGGTACCGTGTACCTGGTAGATGGTGTTCTCACGTGAGATGATGGCATCCGTGTTGATGATCCGGCTCGTCTAGCAGAGGTTGCTGTGGCAGGGTTGTGTGGTGTCGTGGTCACTGTTCTCCTGAAGGCTGGGTAGTTTGCTGCGGACAATGGTCTGTTTGAGGTTGCGTGGTTGTTTGAAGGCAAGAAGTGGGGGTGTGGGGATGGCCTTGGCGAGATGTTCGTCTTCATCAATGACATGTTGAAGGCTCCGGAGGAGATGCCGTAGCTTCTCCGCTCCGGGGAAGTACTGGACGACGAAGGGTACTCTATCCACCGTGTCCCGGCATCTCCACATCAGTCACGGGCATGCCACAGCTTTCTCCTCAACTTTGTACAATGAACATAGAACATAGAACAGTACAGCACAGTACAGGCCCTTCGGCCCTCAATGTTGTGCCAAGCTTTGTCTGAAACCAAGATCAAGCTATCCCACTCCCTATCATTCTGGTGTGCTCCATGTGCCTATTCAATGATCGCTTGAAAGTTCCTAAAGTGTCTGACTCCACTATCACAGCAGGCAGTCCATTCCACACCCCAACCACTCTCTGAGTAAAGAACCTACCTCGGACATCCCTCCTATATCTCCCACCATGAACCTTATAGTTATGCCCCCTAGTAACAGCTACATTCACCTGAGGAAACAGTCTCTGAATGTCCACTCTATCTATCCCCCTTATCATCTTATAAACCTCTATTAAGTCGCCCCTCATCCTCCTCCGCTCCAAAGAGAAAAGCCCCAGCTCCCTCAACCTCTCCTCATAAGACTTACCCTCCAAACCAGGCAGCATCCTGGTAAATCTCCTCTGCAGTCTCTCCAATGTTTCCACATCCTTCTTGTAGTGAGGTGACCAGAACTGCACACAATATTCCAAATGTGGTCTCACCAAGGTCCTGTACAGTTGCAGCATAACCCCACGGCTCTTAAACTCAAACCCCCTGTTAATAAACGCTAACACACTATAGAACATAGAACATTACAGTGCAGAACAGGCCCTTCGGCCCACGATGTTGCACCGACCAGTTAAAAAAAAAACTGTGACCCTCCAACCTAAACCAATTTCTTTTCGTCCATGAACCTATCTACGGATCTCTTAAACGCCCCCAAACTAGGCGCATTTACTACTGATGCTGGCAGGGCATTCCAATCCCTCACCACCCTCTGGGTAAAGAACCTACCCCTGACATCGGTTCTATAACTACCCCCCCTCAATTTAAAGCCATGCCCCCTCGTGCTGGATTTCTCCATCAGAGGAAAAAGGCTATCACTATCCACCCTATCTAAACCTCTAATCATCTTATATGTTTCAATAAGATCCCCTCTTAGCCGCCGCCTTTCCAGCGAAAACAATCCCAAATCCCTCAGCCTCTCCTCATAGGATCTCCCCTCCATACCAGGCAACATCCTGGTAAACCTCCTCTGCACCCTCTCCAAAGCCTCCACATCCTTCCTGTAATGTGGGGACCAGAACTGCACACAGTACTCCAAGTGCGGCCGCACCAGAGTTGTGTACAGTTGCAACATAACGCTACGACTCCTAAATTCAATCCCCCTACCAATAAACGCCAAGACACCATATGCCTTCTTAACAACCTTATCTACTTGATTCCCAACTTTCAGGGATCTATGCACACATACACCTAGATCCCTCTGCTCCTCCACACTATTCAAAGTCCTCCCGTTAGCCCTATACTCAACACATCTGTTATTCCTACCAAAGTGAATTACCTCACACTTCTCCGCATTAAACTCCATCCGCCACCTCTCGGCCCAACTTTGCAACCTGTCTAAGTCTTCCTGCAGACTACGACACCCTTCCTCACTGTCTACCACACCACCGACTTTGGTGTCATCAGCAAATTTGCTAATCCACCCAACTATACCCTCATCCAGATCATTAATAAATATTACAAACAGCAGTGGCCCCAAAACAGATCCCTGAGGTACACCACTTGTAACCGCACTCCATGATGAATATTTACTATCAACCACCACCCTCTGTTTCCTATCCGCTAGCCAATTCCTGATCCAATTTCCTAGATCACCCCCAATCCCATACATCTGCATTTTCTGCAGAAGCCTACCATGGTGAACCTTATCAAACGCCTTACTAAAATCCATATATACCACGTCCACTGCCTTGCCCCCATCCACCTCCTTGGTCACTTTCTCAAAAAACTCAATAAGGTTAGTAAGGCACGACCTACCTGCCACAAAACCATGCTGACTATCACCTATCAATTCATTACTCTCCAAATAACTATAAATCCTATCCCTTATAATTTTTTCCAACATCTTGCCGACAACAGAAGTGAGACTCACCGGTCTATAATTCCCGGGGAAGTCTCTGTTCCCCTTCTTAAACAATGGGACAACATTCGCTAACCTCCAATCTTCTGGTACTATACCAGAGGCCAACGACGACCTGAAGATCAGAGCCAGAGGCTCTGCAATCACTTCTCTTGCCTCCCAGAGAATCCTTGGATAAATCCCATCCGGACCAGGGGATTTATCTATTTTCAGACCCTCCAGAATATCCTGCACATCCTCCTTATCAACTGTAATACTGTCTATTCTACTCCCTTGCAACCCAGTGTCCTCCTCAGCTATATTCATGTCCCCTTGCGTGAACACCGAAGAGAAATATTGGTTCAATGCTTCACCAATCTCCTCCGGTTCCACACATAACTTCCCTCTGCCATCTATAACCGGCCCTAAACTTGCCCTAACCAACCTTCTGTTCTTGACATACCTATAGAACGCCTTAGGATTCTCTTTAACCCTATCCGCCAAAGTCTTCTCATGTCCCCTTTTAGCCCTTCTAAGCTCGCTCTTCAACTCCCTCTTAGCCAATCTAAAGCTTTCTAGTGCACTACCCGAGTGCTCACGTCTCATCCGAACATAAGCCTCCTTTTTCTTTTTAACCAACAAAGAAACTTTTTTGGTGCACCACGGTTCCCTAGCCCTACCAATTCCTCCTTGCCTGACAGGGACATACCTATCACAGACTCGCAGTAGCTGCTCCTTGAAAAAACTCCACATGTCGGACGTTCCCAGTCCCTGTAATCTCCTAGTCCAACCTATGTTTCCTAATTCTCTCCTAATAGCCTCATAATTACCCTTCCCCCAGCTAAAACCACTGGCCCGAGGTTCATGCCTATCCCTTTCCATCACTAAGGTGAACGTAACCGAATTGTGGTCACTATCACCAAAATGCACACCAACTTCCAAGTCTAGCACCTGGTCTGGCTCATTTCCCAGCACCAGATCCAATATAGCCTCACCTCTAGTTGGCCTGTCTACATACTGAGTCAAAAAACCTTCCTGCACGCTTTGAACAAAAACTGACCCCTCTAACGAGCTAGAGCTATAACAATTCCAGTCAATATTAGTCAAGTTAAAATCCCCCATAACAATTGCCCTATTACTTTCACTCCTAAGCAGGATTGACTCCGCAATCCTTTCCTCAACCTCTCTAGAACTTTTAGGAGGTCTATAAAAGACTCCCAACAGGGTGACCTCTCCTCTCCTATTTCTAATCTCCGCCCATACTACCTCAACAGATAAGTCCTCATCAAACCTCCTCTCTGACACTGTGATACAATCTCTGACCAATAATGCTACCCCTCCCCCTCTTCTACCTCCTTCCCTACTTCGACTAAAACATTTGAACCCCGGGACCTGCAGCATCCATTCCTGCCCCTGCTCTATCCATGTCTCTGAAATAGCCACAACATCGAAGTCCCAGGTACTGATCCACGCTGCAAGTTCACCCACTTTATTGCGAATACTCCTGGCATTGAAGTATACACATTTCAAACCCTGCTCCATATAGGCCTTCTTCATGGCTCTATCCACTTGAGTGGCAACTTTCAGAGATCTGTGGATATGAACCCCAAGATCTCTCTGTTCCTCCACATTCCTCAGAACCCTGCCGTTGACCCTGTAATCCACATTCAAATCTGTCCTACCAAAATGAATCACCTCATACTTATCAGTGTTAAACTCCCTGGGGAGTCCCAGGGCTCTGTACTGGGACCTCTACAGTTTGTGATATATATAAATGATTTGGAGGAAGATGTAACTGGTGTGATCAGTAAGTTTGCGGACGACACAAAGATTGCTGGAGTTGCGGATAGTGATGAACATTGTCAGAGAATACAGCAGGATATAGATAGGCTGGAACATTGGGCGGAGAAATGGCAGATGGAATTTAATCCAGATAAATGCGAAGTGATGCATTTCGGTAGATCTAATGTAAGGGAGAGCTATACAATAAATGGCAGAACCATCAGGAGTATAGACACACAGAGGGACCTGGGTGTACAAGTCCACAGATCCTTAAAGGTGGCAGCACAGGTGGAGAGGGTGGTGAAGAAGGCATATGGCATGCTTGCCTTTATTGGACAGGGCATAGAATATAAAAGTTGGCATATGATGTTGCAGCTGTATAGAACGATGGTTAGGCCACATTTGGGCGCCACACTACCAGAAGGACGTGGAGGCTTTGGAGAGAGTACAGAGAAGGTTTACCAGGATGTTGCCTGGTATGGAGGGTCTCAGCTATGAGGAGAGATTGGGTAAACTGGGGTTGTTCTCCCTGGAAAGACAGAGGATGAGGGGCGACCTAATAGAGTATAAAATTATGAAGGGCATAGATAGGGTGAACAGTGGGAAGCTTTTTCCCAGGTCGGAGGTGACGAACACAAGGGGTCACGGGTTCAAGGTGAGGGGGGCAAGGTTCAACACAGATGTCAGGGGGGTGGATTTTACACAGAGGTTGGTGGGGGCCTGGAATGCACTACCAAGCAAGGTGATTGAGGCGGACACACTGGGATCGTTTAAGACTTATCTAGATAGCCACATGAACAGACTGGGAATAGAGGGATACAAAAGAATGGTCTAGTGGGCACATGAGCGGCGTGGGCTTGGAGGGCCGAAGGGCCTGTTCCTGTGCTGTATTGTTCTTTGTTCCATCTGCCATTTTTCGGCCCAGCTCTGCATCCTAGCAATGTCTCTTTGCAGCCTACAACAGCCCTCCACCTCATCCACTACTCCACCAATTTTGGTGTCATCAGCAAATTTAGTGACCCACTCTTTAGCCCCCTCCTATGAGATTCACCCCCCTTCTATGAGATAGCCAGTTATTTATCCAATCGGCCAAATTTCCCTCTATCCCACACCTCCTTACTTTCTTCATGAGCCGACCATGGGGAACCTTATCAAATGCCTTACTAAAATCCATGTATACGACATCAATTGCTCTAACTTCATCTACACACTTAGTTACCTCCTCAAAGAATTCAATCAAATTTGTGAGGCAAGACTTACCCTTCACGAATCCGTGCTGACTATCACGGATTAAGCTGCATCTTTCCAAATGGTCATACATCCTATCCCTCACGACCTTTTCCATTAACTTACCGACCACCAAAGTAAGACTAACCGGCCTATAATTACCAGGATCATTCCTATTTCCTTTCTTGAACAGAGGAACAACATTCGTCACTCTCCAGTCCTCTGGCACTATCCCCGTGGACAGTGAGGACCCAAAGATCAAAGCCAAACGCTCTGCAATCTCATCTCTTGCCTCCCAAAGAATCCTAGGATATATCCCATCTGGCCCAGGGGATTTATCGACCCTCAGGTTTTTCAAAATTGCTAATACACCTTCCCTCAGAACATCTACCTCCTCCAGACCATCAGCCTGTATCCCATTCTCATCCTCAAAAACATGGTCCCTCTCCTTGGTGAACACTGAAGAAAAGTATTCATTCATCGCTTTCCTATCTCTTCTGACTCCATGCACAAGTTCCCACTACTATCCTTGACCGGCCCTAACCTCAACCTGGTCATTCTTTTATTTCTCACATAAGAGTAAAAAGCCTTGGGGCTTTCCTTGATCCGACCCGCCAAGGACTTCTCATGCCCCCTCCTGGCTCTCCTAAACCCTTTTTTTAGCTCATTCCTTGTTACCTTGTAACCCTCAAGCACCCCATCCTTACATTCGCTTCCTTTTTCTTCTTGACAAGACATTCAACCTCTTTTGTGAACTATGGCTCCCTCACTCGGCCATTTCCTCCCTGCCTGACAGGGACATGCCTATCAAGGACACGCAGTATTTGTTCCTTGAACAAGCTCCACTTTTCATTTGTGCCTTTCCCTGACAGTTTCTGTTCCCATCTTATGCTCCCTAATTCTTGCCTAATCGCATCATAATTACCCCTCCCCCAATTATAAACCTTGCCCTGCTGTAAGGCCCTATCCCTCTCCATTGCAATAATGAAAGACACCGAATTGTGGTCACTATCTCCAAAGTGCTCTCCCACAACCAAATCTAACACTTAGCCCGGTTCATTACCCAGTACCAAGTCCAATGTGGCCCCACCTCGTGTCGGCCTATCCACATATTGTCTCAGGAAACCCTCCTGCACACACTGTACAAAAACTTCCCCATCCGAACTATTCGACCTATAAAGGTTCCAATCAATATTTGGAAAGTTAAAGTCACTCATGACAACTACCCTGCGACCTCCACACCTATCCATAATCTGCTTTGCAATTTCTTCTTCCACATCTCTATTACTATTTGGGGGCCTATAGAAAACCCCCAACAACGTGACCGCTCCTGTCCTATTTCTAACTTCAGCCCATATTACCTCAGTAGGCAGATCCCCCTCGAACTGCCTTTCGGCAGCCGTTAAACTATCCTTGATTAACAATGCTACTCCTTCACCTCTTTTACCACCTTCTCTACTCTTACTGAAACATCTATACCCCGGAACTTCCAACAACCATTCCTGTCCCTGTTCTAACCATGTCTCCGTAATGGCCACAACATCGTAGTCCCAAGTACCAATCCACGCTCCAAGTTCACCTACCTTATTCCGGATGCTCCTTGCATTGAAATAGACACACTTCAACCCACCTTCCTGTCTGCCGGTACACTCCTGCGACCTTGATACCCTCCTCAGTACCTCACAACACTCAACACTGGCTTCTGGACTACAGCTCGTTTTCCCATCCCCCTGACAAATTAGTTTAAACCCCCCCGAAGAGCTGTAGCAAATTTCCCTCCCAGGATATTGGAGCCCCTCTGGTTCAGGTGCAAGCCGTCCTGTTTGTACAGGTCCCACCTTCCCCAGAATGTGCTCCAATTATCCATGAAACTGAAACCCTCCCTCCTACACCATCCCTGCAGCCATGTGTTTATCTGCACTCTCTCCCTGTTCCTCAACTCGCTAGCACGTGGCACCGGCAACAAACCAGAGATGATAACATGGTTTGTCTTGGCTCTCAGCTTCCACCCTAGCTCCCTAAATTCCTGTTTTAAATCCCCGTCCCTTCTCTTACCTATGTCGTTGGTACCGATGTGTACCACGACTTGTGATTGTTCCCCTTCCCCTTTAAGGATCCTGAAAACATGATCCGAGATGTCACGGACCCTGCCACCCGGGAGGCAACATACCATCCGTGAGTCTCTTTTGCTGCCACAGAATCTCCCATCTGTCCCTCTAACTGTCGAATCCCCAATAACTATTGCTCTCCTGCTCTCCCCCCTTCCCTTCTGAGCCACCGGGACGGACTCAGTGCTGGAGATCCGGTCACTGTGGCTTACCACTGGTAGGTTGTCCCCCTCAACAGTATCCAAAGTGGTATACTTGTTGCTGAGGGGAACGACCCAGCCCCTCTCACCATCACCCATCTATCTTCATTCTTCGGAGTAACTACATCCCTGAAGCTTCTACCTATGACCACCTCTGCCTCCCGAATGATCCGAAGTTCATCCAGCTCCAGATCCCTAACACGGTCTTCAAGGAGCTGGAATTGGATGCACTTCCTGCAGGTGTACTCAGCTGGGACACTACTGGTGTCCCTCACCTCAAACATCCTACAGGAGGAACATTGCATGAGTTTATGTTGATCGCCTCAAACCTAATTCTCTTCAGGCATGACTGAAAATTGGCATCCAACGGCATGGGAGAAAAAGTAGATCACCAAAACTATCACCATGATCTATCTTTGTGAGATTGCTGGGCCAGCATCTATTGCTTGTTCAGGTCCAGTTCCAATTTCCTTGGGTAAATCAATTTGTAGAATAAGGTAAAAGGGACAGAGATCAGGCAAAATATGCCTTGCCCCTTTCTGCTCTTTATATTCATGATGTTTTCAGCACTGGTATTCAGCAAAATATAATTATGGAAGATAGCCACCAACAGACCAAATAGAAAATCTGGGGGAATTCCTTTGATGTGACCTGAAGAAGGGGCTTAGAGCTCCGAAAGCTTGTGTGGCTTTTGCTACCAAATAAACCTGTTGGACTTTAACCTGGTGTTGTTAAACTTCTTACTGGGAATTCCTTTATACAGAGAGTGATGAGAATGTAGAACTGTTTGTTTGAGGCGTGTATCATTGATACATTTAAGAAGGTGGATGCCTAAATGTTGGAGAAAGAATGGAAATGGAGCAATATGAGAATGGAGAAGGGGGTAATGAGGATGGGGGAGACTGAACTGAGTTGAATGATCTATTTCTATGCTGCAAATGAATAGCACCAATTCTCAGAGCAGAGCTCAGAGCTGTACGTATAGTTTGTTACCACTACCAGCAGTCTTTCAATACATGTTTTTTTTAAACTGAAGGGATCCTTTAGAACCCATTTAATTTGAAAGCAGAACATTGTCATTCATTCGTATGAGACAAAAGTCATCGCGGAGTATCGGTATTTGAGGTTAGAATTCTGCATTTTGCATCTTTACAGGGTATGCAGAGTTAGACCTTTGTTGTTGTGGAGGTCAGTAAAAGAAAAAAACAGGCTTAAATCAATTACAGTCACAAGCCATAAAGTTCAACAGTAATTCACAATACTTTATCGTGACATTTTTACAATATTTATAATGTTGTTTCTTTGAGGATGCACATAGAAGAGTGTTGCACCATAAGGGCCTTGCTTCAGGATGGTGCAGGTTTTATCTGCTCATAGTCTCCTGGCTCCAAGTGTATCAGTTTACTTCTTGCACGGAACCAAATCAGCCCTATTGTGGCAGACCTGATAATCTTGTGGCCAAGACAGACAGGTCCATTTACTCCAGGGCACTTTTGATGAATGTGACATATTAAGAGGGTCTGGAGGGCTAGCCCTGTCACTGAGAAATAAGATTCTTTCATCCTTGGATTTAGATAGTCCTATGAAGATAATTCCCTAATGGGCAGCATGTTCCAGCTTGCAAACTATGAGTGATCTATACTGAAAAACAATTCAGTTTTAGTTGATTAAACCGTGTATACCTTTGGAACCTTGCTGTGTGCAAATAAGCTGGCACAAATGATGACACTTCACTAAATATTTCATTGGGTTTGGGAAGTCCTAGGATTGTGAAAAGGGCTCCATGCCTTACTTGCCTTACAGTTGATAGATTTTCATATATAGGGTGCCAACCGCCACATTGAAGATCCATTGCAATGGGGGACAGAAGTCTGGAGGGCGAGGGAAGGGCATTCATTAAAGCTCATTATTTGGTGATCTATGATCTCCTCATGCTAGTTCCCATTGAGGCAGGCAGCATGCAAACTTGATGCTGCCTACACATTTACATGCCAGTCTCTGGCACTCAAGACACACATCTAATATTCAGATATGCCATTTCATCCTCACACATCCACTGAAACCTTGTCTCTCACTGCTTCTAAATAGCTGCAGCTATTCAGCCATGGCAGGGACATCAACAAAACACAGTGCCACATAATCACTGACATTTTACCCTCCTTTTGCACAACAGAGTGGTACAAAGTACAAGGGAGCAGCAGAAAACAGACAGGGCAGACATGTCTTTATCACTGAGACATAATGGCCAGCTGTGACAGAGTTCAGCATTGCTGAAAACATTCAGGACATACGTTACTCCTCAATGTCCACCTCACCCTCAGCTTGCTGTGAAGTTCAAGCTGCTGGTGGTGTGAACATGGACTCTTGCTTTCCTCCCCATCCCCCCTCCCTGACTCCAACTCTTTCATTTCTATTTTATGCTTTCAGATAGCAAAGAATTGCTGTAGCCTTTGGAGGAAGAGAGAGAGTGCCCCACCATACTTCTGTGAAAGAAGCACCATCACAGGATCTGAAATTTATAGCCACCAACTCAGATACTGGCACTGCATCGGAGTTGGTGGCTATAAATTTCAGATCCTGTGATCCATGTACTTTAGAGGCTGGTGCAGAGTTGGAAACAGCATGTGTTGAGCCAAAGGGGTGAGAGGGCTGCAGCCAACCCAGGGGAAAAACAAGTTCCTCGACTAGTTCTCTGGAAGGCAAAGTTGCAGATGCTGTACAGGACACTGAGGAGTTGGATGGGGTGACATACAGGAGAATGGTGATGAGAATCCACACCAAGATGCTGGCAAGTCTGCCAATCTCCCACTGCTGTCACTTATTAGGAATCTAGCTCCAATATAAGCACAGGACATCAACCGGATCTTGGCACCTCTTGTAGATCTGCCCATGATATATTATTTAGTAATCACTGTCACATTTCCAATGCAGACAGGCAGAGACACTCAGCATCTCTTGCTGCAGTAGAAGCCACCATCCTATAATAAAATCACCTACAAAAACCTTTTTATTTACAATATTATCCAGTTTTTCCAATTTTATCCATTATCTAACATCCTTCACATTCTCAGGACATCGAGGTTTTTTTCAGAGTTACTGGAATACATTTTCAATGTTGTCACACAGCAAAACCCAGCAACCAATTTGCAAACATCATGGTTTCACAAACAATAATCATATAAAAGACCAGATAATCTTTCACGGATGTTGACTGAGGGACAAGTGTTGGTGAGGACGTGTAGCAGAGTCCTAATGTAGTCAGGGTTAGAAATTAAATGAGATTAGTTTATTCCAACTTTTTCAGCAAGGCAAGATGCAATACAGAATGATGGGATTTTATTGATTGGACGTTTGCGTGAGTGGACATGGTATTCCTCTGGCTGTTCCTGTGAGGTTTTGACATTACTTTCCAACAAATCCATGAAATTACCAAAATATCTTCAAGAAGTCTCCGGAGCTCTTCCAGACACCACAATTGGAAAAGTTCCAGAAAAATTACCATACCTGTAAGTTTGGTGTGAAAACAACTGCAATATGTGCAGGGAATTTACATCAACAGAAGTGTACAAATGCACAAGCAAGGAGCAGAATGGCTGCCTGACGCACCTGGATGGATTTTCCTGTCAACAGATAGTTGATCCTTTACTTATTTTAGAACCTTGCCAAAGTTAGAAGTTTTACAAGAGGTTACTATTTGAGGCAGAATCCACAACAGCATTTAAAAGAAAATTGGAAACATTTAAAAAGGAAAAATATAAAAGGATATAGGAAAGCGGCCAAAAGATGGTATCACGGCTGAAGAGCTATGGCTGGCATAGCTACTATTGACCAAATGTTCTCCCTTTGTACAATGAGTTCTCTTGTCCTCAATATTGCATCTTGTAGATTCAGGCAGTATTGCTGGATAAAAAAATGTAGGCAAGTGCATTTTCTGTGTACATCCAAATTGATGGAATCCTGATATCACACAGCCCGACCTACTGACATGACATCAATATTCCAAATCTGTCTAAAAGACAAATTGACTGTTAACCATATTTTATCAGGATATTTCAGGTCATAACCTGACAGACCTGAAATGTTCTGTCTTTGTCTTCCAAAATTGATCTGCCTTTATTGCCTATAGCAGTTTTAATCTTAATGGCTTGTTTATCTGATTTGTAAATTTTGAAGTCCAGAAAATAAAGTTCTACATGTTGTCAGAACAAAATAATCTCGGATAGGAGGTCTGCTGCTTTCCAACTGAGTGCTGGAAATTTTGTGATCATCCTGTAGCTTTTTGCAGGATTGCTAGAACCTCATGAGACTAATCTCTCACATCCTGTCGTGGTGGTAATGATTGACAGAAGTTTATGATATGCTCCCTTAAGGGTACAAGTACGCCATATCACAACAAACTT
Source organism: Mustelus asterias (assembly GCF_964213995.1). Taxonomy (NCBI): domain Eukaryota; kingdom Metazoa; phylum Chordata; class Chondrichthyes; order Carcharhiniformes; family Triakidae; genus Mustelus; species Mustelus asterias. Next base: position 39,341,245 of record NC_135810.1, read on the forward strand.
ACAGGTATGGTAATTTTTCTGGAACTTTTCCTATTGTATTGTCTGGAAGAGGTCTGGAAATTTCCTGAAGATATTTTGGTAAGTTCATGGATTTGTTGGAAAGTAATGTCAAAACCTCACAGGAACAGCCAGAGGAATACCATATGTATTCACATAAAAGTCCAATTTCTTAGGTCATAAGTTGGTTTTTACATAGGCGATGTTTTTGAGGGATTGACAAGTACTTGATCTGGACCCAAAAAAGAACATAGTAATGGAAAAAAATTAAACCAAAAATACAAAATTCATATTAGTTCTCTAAATTTTATTTATTTTTTACATTACAAACTGTATCTATTTCATCCAACTCAATGTAAATATATACCATAACAAATTAACTACAAGACTTCACATTGAAATCCTTTGAAATCACTCTAATCACTATCTGAAACACTGAACAAACGTCTCAATAACCTGGCTGTATAACGTCATCATGTGAATTGGCGTCATCTTCATCATCTTTGTCAGGAGGCGAAGCAAATTCAGCATGTCTATGACAACTCTCACCAATTTTTACAGATGCACCATAGAAAGCATTCTTTCTGGTTGTATCACAGCTTGGTATGACTCCTGCCCATACCAAGACTGCAAGAAACTACTAAGCGTTGTGAACATAGCCCAGTTCATCCCGTAAACCATTCACTGACTCCATCTACATCTCCCACTGCCTCAGAAAAGCAGCCAGTATAATCAAGGACCCCACGCACCCCTGACATTCTCTCTCCCACCCTACTAATCTTTTACAACAATCATGGGAAATTGAGCAGTTTGGTGTTGATATTACAGCGATGCTGTTGTGATGCCTAATATCCTTAGGGTTTCCCCTGTATAAGTTGCGAACTTGGCCACCATACTGCTAAAGAACAAAAAAAAGTACAGCATAGGAACAGCTTCGGCTCTCCAAGCTTGCGCCAATCATGCCTAAACTAAAACTATATGCACTTACAGAAACAATACTTTTCACTGTATACTAATCCTTCCATTCCCATCCTATTCATGTATTCGTCTAGTTGCCCCTTAAATGCCGCTATCGTACCTGCTCCCACCACCTCCCCGGGCAGCACATTCCAGACATTCACCACCCTCTGTGTAAAAATACTTGCCTTGCACATCTCCTCTAAACTTTTCTCCATGTACCTTAAACATATGTTCCTAGTACTTGACTTTTCTACCCTAGGAAAGTGCATCTGACTATCCATTCTGTCCATGCCACTCATAATCTTGTAAATCTCTATCAGGTCACCCCTCAACCTCCGTCATTCCATTGAGAACAAACCGAGTTTATCCAACTTCTCCTCATAGCTAATACCCTCCAGACCAGGCAACATTTTGGTAAACCTCTTCTGTACCATCTCCAAAGCATCCCCATCCTTCTGGTAGTGTGGTGACCAGAATTGTACACACTATTCTAAATGAAGCCTAACTAAGGTTCTGTACAGCTGCAGCATGACCTGCGAATTTTCAATGCCCCGACTGATGAAGGCAAGCATGCCGTATGCTTTCTTGACTACCTTATCCACCTGCGTTGCCACTTTCAGTGATTGGTGGACATGCATGCCCAGCTCTCTCTGCCTGTGAATACTCCTAAGGGTTCTATCGTTTACTGTATAATTCCTACATGCATTGGACCTTCCAAAATGCATTATCTCACACTTGTCCGCATTGTCCGTATAGGTTTAAGGTGCGAGGGGCAAGGTTTAAAGGAGATGTACGAGGCAAGTTTGTTACACAGAGGGTGGTGGGTGCCTGGAACTTGCTGCTGGGAGAGGTAGTGGAAGCAGATACGATAGTGACTTTTAAGGGGCGTCATGACAAATATATGAATAGGATGGGAATAGAGGGATATGGTCCCCAGAAGGGTAGGGGGCTTTAGTTCAGTCGGGCAGCATGGTCGGTGCAGGCTTGGAGGGCCGTAGGGCCTGTTCCTGTGCTGTAATTTTATTTGTTCTTTGTTCTCCCATCAGGAAAAAAATACAAAAGTCTGAGATCACGTACCAACCGACTCAAGAACAGCTTCTTCCCTGCTGCCATCAGATCTTTGAATGGAACTACCTTATATTAAATTGATCTTTCTCTTCACCCTATCTGTGACTGTAACATTACATCTGCACCCTCTCCTTTCCTTCTCCCCATGTACTCTATGAATGGTATATTTTGTCTGTATAGCACGCAAGAAACAATACTTTTCACTGTATACTAATACATGTGACAATAATAAATCAAATCAAATCATCATTAGTAATACTGGTAACCTCAGCATCATCATTCCACAAGCAATTGTCCTCGATATCATCGAGCACTTTCAATATTACAAATCAGAAATGAGCTTTTGGCAATATTGAGATCAAGTTCATTCCACATGTCTGTGGCCATGGGTGCAATGTTGCTAATGAGGGTGCTGGTATATTTCCACCTTTAGTGAATGTTTTTTCACCTTCCAACACCCAATTGTTCCACAGCTTTCAAATATTGACCTTGAGAGGTGCACAATACTTGTAATACCATCAGGGGTAACTGCCAATTCAGTGTTGATTTGGTCTCATGTCATGGACTACATCATCCACAAGGTGGGATTTGAACATTTTTATATTCATTTGTGGGACATAGGCGTCGCTAGCTAGCCAGCATTTATTGCCCATTCCTAGTTGCCCTTGAGAAGGTGGTGGTGAGCTGCCTTCTTGAATCGCTGCAGTCCATTTGCTGCGCGTTGACCCACAATGCCATTAGGGAAGGAATTCCAGCATTTTGACCCAGTGACTGCGAAGGAATGGCGATACATTTCCGAGTCAGGATGGTGAGTGACTTGGAGGGGAACTTGCTGGTGGTGGTGTTCCCACGTAACTGCTGCTCTTGTCCTTCTAGATGGAAGTGGTTGTGGGTTTGGAAGGTGCTGTCTAAGGAACTTTGGTGAATTGCTGCAGTGCCTCTTGTAGATAGTATACACTGCTGCTACTGAGCATCGGTGGTGGAGGGAGTGTATGTTTGTGGATGTGGTGCCAATCAAGTGGGCTGCTTTGTCCTGGATGGTGTTAAGCTTCTTGAGTGTTGTTGGAGATGCACCTATCCAGGCAAGTGGGGAGTATTCCATCACACTCCTGACTTGTACCTTGTAGATGATGGATAGGCTTTGGGAGTCAGGAGGTGAGTCATTTCCCGCAGTATTCCCAGCCTCTGACTTGCTTGTGTAGCCACTGTGTTTATGTGGTGAGTCCAGTTGAGTTTCTAGTCAATGGTAACCCCAAGGATATTGACAGTGGGGGATTCAGTGATGGTAACACCATTGAATGTCAAGGGACGGTGGTGAGAGTATCTCATATTGGTGATGGTCATTGCCTGGCATTTGTGTGGTGCGAATGTTACCTGCCAATTGTCAGCCCAAGCCTGGATATTGTCCAAATCTTGTTGCATTTGAACATGGACTGTTTCAGTATCTGAGAAGTCATGAATGGTGCTACAAATTGTCCAAAAATCAGCAAACATTCCTACTTCTGACCTTATTAAGGAGTGAAGGTTATTGAAGCAGCTGAAGGTAGTTCTGCACTATATGGAGCAGAAAGCCATCATTGCCATCAGCGACTTCAATGCCATTTTTCCCATCAAACATCGATCTTTGCTGATATTTCGGAAAATCCCGGCCCCTGTTTCTTACCCCTTATTGCTTCCTGATAAAATACACTGGAGTGATAATGCTTATAATTGCCCCATCTTATGTAAATACAGATGAAAAGGACAGCCTAATTTTCTTTTAATTTCCTTTGAAATATTTTAATTACCAAGAATAATATTGTTTACAATGAGGATTGCACATTCATCTCAATGACACATTCAAACTGTCAACTGAGAGGTTCAATAAATACAGCATTAACAGGAAATGCACATGGCCTTTAACATCATCACACAATGATGTCCTTTACACTTATACACATAAATAGTGCACATAAAGTATGAATTATTCATTATAATACAAAAACATAAAGGAGTGGGAAGAAGTCATTTAATGGCATGTGCTTTCACATTTGGGATCTGATTCAAATTAACTCAGGGCTGATAATGTGAATTGTCTCCTCGATTCCAGTTTGACGATCTTATGCAGAATCTGGGTGGTTAGAGTGCAGTTGACACAAATCTCCATCAAAAAATGGCAATTGTTTTGCACTTGCGTATTAACATTTTTATGAAAAAGATACATGCAAAAACAGTTAAAGCTGGGGAGTTTTGACCTTCCTTGGGCTTTGCTAAATGTATCTGAATTGCTTGACTCTGACACTCTCATAAGTGGAAAATGGTTTCACTCTCCAGCTCCAACAAACATCTTTCACCTTAATCGATACAAGAACACAACAAATCATTCGCCTACATTTAAAAGAAAATAGTCCATAGCCATCTATTTATTCTGTTCAATGTAATATGGCTGTTCCACATTTCCCTCACTTCTGATATAATATACTGATATTTTCAATCAACGGACGAGATTTAGAAAAAAAAATTCTGAAGATGGAGCTATTGGCCACTCCAAATTGCCCAAGAAGGGGATGTGTGATGTTTTGGTCGATTGTAATCTATTTATTGAAGATGCTTTTATGGTGCTGTTAGGTAGGAAGTTCTAGGATTTTGACCCAGCAACAGTAAAGGAACAGAAACATGCATCCAAACCAGGATGGTGCACGACAGAAGGAAACCTGGAGGTGATGGTATTCCCATTTACCTTTACTTTTGTCCTGGTTGTTGGAGGGTATGTCTTTGAGAGGTGCTGCCTAAACCATACTGATTTGCTGCAGTCTAACAGAGCTGCTATTTTAATAAAGGGAGCGAGCTATAGGTGGTCTAATTTTTTGACTAACAACAAAATTTGCAGTGGGGACCCAAGCTGGTCAGAGCACACACAGTCCTTATGCAATTGCTGCAGAACATTGGGCTGCATTTTGCCAGCCCCCTGGGAATGAGCTGGATAGGTGGAGGGGCAGGTAGTATTGAGGAGGTGGGGAGGCTGCAGAAAGATTTAGACAGTTTAGGAGAGTGGTCCAAGAAGTGGCTGATGAAATTCAACGTGGGCAAGTGCGAGGTCGTACACTTTGGAAAAAAGAATAGAGGTATGGACTATTTTCTAAACGGTGACAAAATTCATAATGCTAAAGTGCAAAGGGACTTGGGAGTCCTAGTCCAGGATTCTCTAAAGGTAAACTTGCAGGTTGAGTCCGTAATTAAGAAGGCAAATGTAATGTTGTCATTTATCTCAAGAGGCTTGGAATACAAAAGCAGGGATGTACTTCTGAGGCTTTATAAAGCACTGGTTAGGCCCCATTTGGAGTACTGTGAGCAATTTTGGGCCCCACACCTCAGGAAGGACATACTGGCACTGGAGCGGGTCCAGCGGAGATTCACACGGATGATCCCAGGAATGGTAGGCCTGACATACGATGAACGTCTGAGGATCGTGGGATTGTATTCATTGGAGTTTAGGAGGTTGAGGGGAGATCTGATAGAAACTTACAAGATAATGAACGGCTTAGATAGGATGGACGTAGGGAAGTTGTTTCCATTAACAGGGGAGACTAGGACGCGGGGGCACAGCCTTAGAATAAAAGGGAGTCACTTTAGAACAGAGATGAGGAGAAATTTCTTCAGCCAGAGAGTGGTGGGTCTGTGGAATTCATTGCCACAGAGGGCTGTGGAGGCCGAGACGTTGAGCGTCTTCAAGACAGAAATTGATAAATTCTTGATTTCTCGAGGAATTAAGGGCTATGGGGAGAGAGCGGGTAAATGGAGTTGAAATCAACCATGATTGAATGGTGGTGTGGACTCGATGGGCCGAATGGCCTTACTTCCGCTCCTATGTCTTATGGTCTTATGGAAGGTTGCAGGTTTGTAAAATGGTATGGTACGGTGGGGGGGTGAGGGTGGAAGGTGATCGTCCCACTGCTGTGCCATCATGCCAGCAGCAGGTAATTGCAGAGGATATATGGTGCAGGAATAGGCCATTAGACTCAAACAGGCCATGCTGCTGTTTGTGATCCATTCAAGACTCCCCCCATCTTTGCACATCTAAATCATTGGAACTATCTATTCCCTTCTCTTTCAAATGCTTGTCTAGCTCCTCCCTAAATGCATCTATAATTTTCACTTCAACCTCTCCCTGTGGTAGAGGGTTTCAGGTTATTTGGGTGAAGAAGTTTCTTCTGAATTTCTTGGTGACTATGTTGAATTGATGGTCTCTAGTTATGCTGTTCCCCACAGGAGGAAACATTCCACTCAGAACACCAATGGTCCCACATTGATCTTTGGGGAAAACACTTTCCACCTTTGGACATTGATTAATTGCCCTTTACTCCCATTCTCCAGTGGGGATTTTCCACCCTGATTTTGGTGGGTCAGAATGGTGGCAGGGGATGAGAATCAAGGGGGAGTCCCAAAACACACCAGCAGGACTTTCCTGATTGATTCCCCCTCCCCCACTCCTGCTCTGCACTAACCACTTCTGCCAGTGACGTTATGGGGTTCCCGCCATGAAATGCTGGAAACTCATAATATATTGCGATATACTTAGCGGGTCTCTCCACAGTATCATCCCACACATGGGGAATACCCCCCTCTGCCAGCGCGATGTCATGTTGGCGGGGTTTACAACAGGCTTCGTAAAATGGGAAACTGATGAACAGAGTCACCCGCCATGGGCACACAGATCAATGCAGACCCCAAGCGAAGAGGATCATGCTCAGGCAGCAGCAGTGCCATCGGGCACTACTATGGGAGTGGGGACTTTCGTTGAGGAGGTTTGTGGTGGGGGTGGCTCCCTCGGGGAGGGTTGGCAGCATATCTGTTTCTTTTTTTTTGAGATTGAGCTGCCCTTTAAAAGTGGCATCGCAATCTCTCAAGAGTCGAGGTTGCTAGTAGGGCAGCAGAGCCCGCCCTGCCAGCATGACGCCATGGGACCTGCCTCTTCACCTTTTTCCCCCAAAATGTTTAAAAATATAGGTGGAAAACCTGGCCACAGACGACACTTTGAAAAAGAAATCAGAGGGCAGAATGTTTCTATTCTATCTTGAAGCCAACAGCCATTTTGCCATTTGTCCCCAACTCCATATTCTCTGTCCTTATTCATTAGGAATGTGGAGGACATGTGCAAGAAACTAACAGAGCTACTTACATAGCCAATAAATGTCCTCATTCCACCAACACTGGCATTTTACTAGCAGATGGTGCCCTCCGCCATGTGGAGAAACTACCAGGTAAATGCTGGCAGTTGCCCAGTGGGCTCAGGTTGTGGGCATTCTTTGGCTCACAGGATCCTCTGCCCACTGCAACAATGGCTATCACTGCAGTAACAGCTCTTTGTGTCTCATCAATGCACCCACCACAACTCCCCCAGACCTAATTTACATGGTTGTGATACTTCCATATTGTCCTCTTCTTTCAGGCGCAGATCCAGCATGGCTTTTGTTCTTGGCTAGGCTGCTGGGCTGCCAGCCCTATGATTGGCCTGCAAATGCTGGAAGATGGTAGCTGTTCTTAAAAGTGATGGCGTCCTGGCAGTAGCCAAGTAATTGTCTGTCAATAACAAGATGTAGTCCTAGGTCCCAAAGACTGTTGTTGTGGGGTTACCCTGCAAACTGGCATGCCACCACTCTCCCCCACCCCGCGCACGCTCCACTTCCCCTGCCCCTCATCAACACAGAGTCACAACCATCTGAATTGGAAAGATGTATAATTATTCATACAAAATGCCTTGATGTTTTTGTGCTGCAAATTAAGGTGGTGAATTCTTGCTAATAATGGTATAATTCAGAAACTAAATTTTTGGCATAACTCCACAAAGTTCTGATGATTTATGTATTACATTGCCTCCACTGCAGCCATCTAAGACTGGCTCAGATTTAGTATAAGAGTGGGATTGAATATGTTCAAGCCTCGCACATTTTTTAAATTAGCCGGATACACGGGGAGGCTATAGTTCTTCGTTGCTTTCTCCATGGCAACGCCTCAGCAAAGAGTTGACTTGCCAATCAATCATCACCCTTTTCCCCTGCAGTTTGATCTATTGCCATCATTTGAATGTTGGCATGCTTGCGTTCATCCTGATGAGTGCAAAATGAAAAGCTTCGAAAACATCTCGTATATCAGAAATATAAGAGCAAGAGTTGCAGAGTGTCTCATGCAGTTGCTGATGTCTAACCCAGTCAAACTACCTATCAGGATGGGTGGCATTAATTGGCCACTGGCAGGTAAGCTGCCCAACACTGCCCTCACAGCTGGCATAATTGCAGTGGGGGCAGGGGTGGACGAGAAGGTGACAGGCAGCTACCCACTGGTTTTAACAAGCCACCCTGCTTTCAAATCTGTTGTCCAGGAAGTGTTAAATCCACCACTATGATTTTAATCACCTCTCCTCTCTCTAGCCTAATAACATTTCAGATGCATTTGGTATGTAGAACTAAGTGCAATGAGTTAAATGTTGGGTGCTTTCAATTTCATTTACGGATGGAGAAGAATGGGACGATCTGAGGGCAGTCCCAGACAGCTGGACAATGAAGAAGTGCTGTTGGAGAATACTGTGGTCAATGTTGGTAAAGGCTGGAGGAGAATGAACATCAATCATTTGATCGATTGATTTATTATTATTGTCACATATATTAGTATACAGTGAAAAGTGTTTTTTCTTGCGCTATACAAAGCATACCATACATAGAGAAGAAAAGGAGAGAGCGCAGAATGTAATGTTACAGTCATAGCTAGGGAATAGAGAAAGTTTAACTTAACGCGAGGTAGGTCAGTCAAAAGTCTGATTACAGCAGGGAAGAAGCTGTTCTGGAGTTGGTTGGTACATGACCTCAGACTTGTGTCTTTTTCCCGACTGAAGAAGGTGGAACAGAATATGTCTGGGTGCATGGAGTCCTTAATTATGCTGGCTGCTTTTCTGAGGCAGTGGGAAGTGTAGGCAGAGTCAATGAATGGGAGGCTGGTTTGCGTGATGGATTGGGCTAAATTCATGACCTTTTGTAATTTCTTGCGGTTTTGGGCAGAGCAGGAGCCATACCAAGCTGTGATACAACCAGAAAGAATGCATGATGCATCTTTAAAAGTTGGTGAGAGTTGTAGCTGACAAATTTCCTTAGTCTTCCGAGAAAGTAGAGGCATTGGTGGGCTTTCCAGCTTATCTGGATAGGCGGGGGGGGCGTGGTGGCAAGCAGACAAGTACTGCTGCAGAAGACTCAGATGAGAGCCTCAATGGGGTTGCGTTAACAAAAGTGAACTATCATGCACACCAAGTTCCTGGGTGATCCTTCCATTCAGCCTCCTGACACGGTCAGGAAGGATGATGGAGTCTTGCTCCAAGTTCGCAGAGGGCATTGTGCTGAGCTATTCCTCTCTCTATCATGCTTCAAACCTAGAGGTACTGCTGCTCTATCTCCCATACCTGCTTCAGTCTTTATATGACCAGCTCACCAAATCTCTGTCCTCCCTACGAGCATGCAGCAATACACACAACCAAATCCAGAAACTCACCAAAACACTCCAAAAACATTCTACGTGCTTCCAGAGACTTTGTAATTGCCTAAATGACCTTAACTGCCAGTTTGGTGCCTGGCCCTTTAAATAAAGCTTGTGCTGGGTCCCTCTTGCAGCTGAACACATTTTTTGGTGTGTCATAACCAAATACATCGAATAGATCTGTATGGTCCAAGTTCAAAAACAGAACGCCAAGTCAGCTGGTATAACTTGGAAGGCTCCTGATGCATGAAAGTGACACTCATGTGAACGCCCCTCCCAGCTTGGGCCACCACACTGGCCTTGTCAGAAGAGGATGGAGACATGTCAGAGGGCATCAGGCTTTGACAGTGCCATCTCCGGTGGAACCACAGGTCAAAACTGTGCACTCACTCAAGATTTTTTTCAAATAACCATTCAACCAACAGCATAAAGCTTGGTTACTTTAACAATGCCAAACTGCAAGCGATGGAGTTGCCTACAGGGCAATGTTTGTATCGTGCCTTCCATTACCATTCCTCTTGGTCCCTAATGTAATGAAAGGATTACCATGCACCTGCTCACCTCGTTGTGGCTAGATTCTATGGGGATATTGATGTCACAAACTGAGATGACTGATAATCAGCCCTTTTGGGAGATGTTCTCACCTTTATTCTAACTTAAAGTTATTTCCTCCAAGAAATGATGGCATCATACAGAAATAAAAATCTCAGAGTCCAAATTGATGAGATATCACGTGGGATGAAGTCAAGTTTGTTTGCCATAAAGTTGACAATGGAAATATAAGCTACAAATTGAAACTAGGTGCGGTGATAAATATGAGGGAAATGGTTTTGTGACTTGGATGATACCTTGTTTATAATTTGGAGATCGTCAACTCTACTCATGATTTCCTGAAAAGCTTGGCTGTTGGCCTTGGCTCCCTGTAAACTTGCAAACTTTGCTGTTTTTTTAAAAAGTGAGAATTCCGCCAAATTTTCAGAACATTCTGTGACGACAGCAGGCACAACTACTTTGGAAAAGCTTCAATGGAAATTTTGTTGCAACCTATTGCACCAGAGTCAGAATTATTTAAATTCTGTTACTTAACATAACCTAAAATGATATTCAAATATAGATGTCCTGCTCATTATTTAAAAGTAGGTCGCAGTCTGTGATAAAACTCAGCTGATTCAGGTGATGCCTATTTTAGAGATGTATAGGTATCTGAGCATCTAATATGGAGAGCTCTTGTACATACACATTCCGCACCACGAGTTTATCATACTCTCAAAGGCAGAAGAATGTGTTCAGGACCTGTGCCTGAAACAGAAATTAGGCTCTTTGCACAGACAAATTGGGAACCAAACACTTAGTTCAAGATCCTTTCCTGAAATTGAGTTTCTTTGCATTCAGGCAAATGTCTATACGTAACCAAACCGGTTGTCCTCAAAAGGACCAATCGAGACCACTTCTAAAATGCTTTTTTCAAAAATACTTACCTGAATGAGAAGCCAGGAAGAATGTTGGTCCCAGCTCCAAAGCAGCCTTGAAGACTGCTGTCAGCCTCCTTCAATAACCTCCCTTCCCCTCTGATTGATTTCCTTATAGGACCAATCTAACCTTTATGCACAGAAGGCATCACTAGCCTAATTTGAACGAGGCCAGAGGCTTTATTGCTTTCAGGGCATGGGCAGACCCATTCTGGCACAGATTTCATTGCATAGTCCAACACTATGCAATTTGACCCCCATGTAATTTTCCCATCTCAAAGCCTACATATTTTGAGTTATGTTGCTTAAGCACAATTGCCACATGCTGATTAGTGAGACACGAATGCATCTCAAGATTAAGACTAATTTACACAGCTGATGTTGTCATAGATTAAAAGAAATGAACTAATTTTATCTCTCCCCTGTGTGATAAAGTAGCACCTGCATCTCCTGCTCTCTACTCCGAAACTGTTATAATTAAATATGCTTCTCCAGGCACATTCTACAGTAGTGTCTCCTCGTGTGTTGCACAGAACTAAACCAGCAAAAATAGTTCTTTCTGACAGTGCCAAATGCCAAATTATTGCATGCAACCAGAGTAGCAGCAGTTCACTTGATAAAGAGTACAGTACTCTAGCTTCAATAGTTACAATTGTTGGCCTGAGGTTTCAACTAAGTTGGACTGGCATTCAACCCCCAAAATCAGAAAACCAACTGAAAAGATTGTGCAATTTCAAGCGCAAATTAGGACTGTCATTAGTTGAATTTCTGCAATCTTTTATACTTGTTCAAGGAACATTACAATGGAAACTGGCCACATCCCAAGATCAAATTAATCGCTGTGGCACAAATTGAAAAGGGACTCAAAACTAAACTGCAGTTTTTGATGCAAGGATAGTTGGTAGTTGGCATTTTCTAATTTTTTTAAAATTTGAAATCTAAGAAAATGACTACAGTCAGTAGATGATGGAATAGGCACTCCGATTAAAAATGCTTATTTTTCATGAAAAACACATTTTCAGCTTTTTAATCTGCACCTATCAAGGAATTTATATTTGATTGATTTTTACTCCACTCTTAAAGTTACAAAGTCAGAGTGGACCAGACACACCCAAATCCATTCCCTGCTTGCTTCAAAAAGCAAATTCAAATTGAATCCAATTTATGGTCCCCACAAGAGATGAACAAGTTCCAAACTTACAAAATAGGCATTGCATCCCATCATAGGTTTGATCTGATGCTTGATCTTAGTCAAAATATTTGAATGCAAAATTTAATGCTTAATTTTTTAAAAACTATGTTTTAAAAATATAATCATATTTGAATAAGATCCAATCTGCTCTTTCTGGTGGATGCAAGAAACATTGAATCCCTGCAATGCAGAAGGAGGCCATTCGGGCCATCAAGCCTGTACCGACAACAATCCCACCCATGTCCTATCCCCGTAATCCCATGTATTTGCCCTGCTAGTCCCCCTGACACTAAGGAATAATTTACCATGGCCAATCTACCTAACCTACACATCTTTAGTGTGTGGGAGGAAACCGGAGCATCCGCAGAAAACCCACGCAGACACAGGGAGAATGTGCAAATTCTATTCAGACAGTGACTCGAGGCTGGAATTGAACCCACGTTCTTGGCGCTGTGAGGCAGCAGTGCTAACCACTGTGCCACCATGCCACCCTTGATCCCATGGATTTATTTTTAGAAGAGGAGGGAATTTTTCCCAGTGCGATAAGACATAGAAGCAGAATTAGGCCACTCGGCCCATCGAGTCTGCTCCGCCATTCAAGCATGGCTGATTTTTTTCTCATCCCCATTCTCCTGCCTTTTCCCCATAACCTCTGATCCCCTTATCAATCAAGAACCTATCTATCTCTGTCTTAAAGACACTCAATGACCTAGCCTCCATAGCCTTCTGCAGCAAAGAGTTCCACAGATTCACCTCTCTCTGGCTGAAGAAATTCCTCCCCATCTCTGTTCTAAAGGAACTTTAGCCTGAGGTTGTACCCTCTGGTTCTAGTTTTTCCTACTAGTGGAAACATCCTCTCCACATCCACTCTATCCAGGCCTCGCAGTATCCTGTAAGTTTCAATAAGATCCCCCCTCATCCTTCTAGATTCCAACAAGTACAGACCCAGAGTCCTCAACCGTTCCTCATACGACAAGCTCTTCATTCCAGGGATCATTATTGTGAAACTCCTTTGGACCCTTTCCAAGGCCAGGATATCCTTCCTTAGATATGGGGTCCAAAACTGCTCGCAATACTCCAAATGTTAATATTTGTTCTTAAACCAACTTCATCAAAATGAATTACCTGGTCATTTATCACATTGCTGTGTGAAAAATGGCCACCTTGTTTTCTGACATTAAAATAGTGACTTCAGGAGTAATTTTCTAACTTGAAGCACATCCTGAGGATTTGAAAGTCACTAGATAAATGCAGCATTTTATATTTGCCTTTGAATCAAAGGTGACCATTTCTCAGATAGCCTGGGGAACCAACGGATACAGTTAAAGTCTATTGATTCATATTTGTATCAGTCCAAACCAGGAAACTCAAGTCTGCAATCGTTATTGTACACAAGCCTGAAGTTCAAGCTCTTCTTAGTGACCATCTCTCTCAACCTTTCTGCAGTCTTGTGGTGCATAGGTCAGACCTTTGTTTCTTTCTGTAGCTAACTGGTCCTGAAACAGGATGCTAGCCTGTCGCTTGGGACTTATAGCTTGAGGGACATTACACCACATCAAATGTAGCCACATTCACACATACAGACAAACTAAGGGGCAATTTAGCATCTCCAATCCACCTAAACTCCCATCCCACCATAGTGAACGGAGATTTGGCTAGCCGCCAAATTCTCCGACATCGCTGCAGCGGGAGCGTGGCGCAAATGGCAGATAAGATTGCGACCCATGTCTTTGGATGGTGGGAGGGAACCAGAGCACCTGGCAAAAATCTATGCAGAAACTGGGAGTATGTGCAAATTCCACACAGAAAGACCCCAAGTCGGAATCAAACCCGGGTCCCTGGCGCTGTAAGGTACAGCGCTAATCACTGTGCTAGCATGCCACCCCTTAGTGATCATAGATAACAGTAATGTTGTGTGTTTTTTGAGGATCATATTTATCATGTTTTATTTTTCCTATTTCATTTTACCTAACAATTTACGAGATGGAGTTGGTTTCAGTTTAAGTTGTGACATTTTCAATTGCATTCAGGAAACATTTTCAAGAAATGAAAGATATTTTGCATGATTCAACAGGGAATGAATTATGGCTAAAGCATTTGCCAAAGGTAGATTTGACGCAGGGCAGATATAGTGTGTAAAAAGATATAGAGAGTCTGAAAAACGTGCTGGTTAGGTGCATTGACCTGAACTGGCACTGGGATGTGGCGACTAGGGGATTTTCACAGTAACTTCATTGCAGTGTTAATGTAAGACTTACTTGCGACTAATAAATAAAGTAAAAATTGCTTCTTAATTTATTGAACTGAATTAGCATTTGTGAGGGTCATCTGCAAATAATAATTTCACAATCTCAACGCAAACATTCAAAGTGTACCTGAAAAAAGAAGTCCAGAACAGAATTTTGGTTGCCAGGAGAGTTGGCAGTTTCCATGATGGCACCTCCTGGCACACATTCCACCTGCTGCTGTTGAAAGAATGTCTCCTGTATATACTGATGGATCTTCTCATTAGTCATGTTGATGCAAAGCTAAGGGACAAGAACACACATTTCATTTTTTCCCAGTACATATTGATGCTTGTAACAATAGTGAAAAATTAATGCTGGCATTTAGTTGATCACTATTTCCAAATATTAAATATTACTCATTAAAATAAAAGCAAAATATTGTGGATGTTGAAAATCTGAAATAAAAACAAAAAATGCTATAAAAACTCAGCAAGTCTGGCAGCATCTGTGGAGAGAGAAACAGAGTTAAGGTTTCAAGTCCAATATGACTCTTCTTTTATTCTGAAAAGTTGTATTGGAGTCAAAGCGTTAACTTTGTTTCTCCCACTATAGATGCTGCTTGACCTGATGAGTTTCTTCAGCATTTTCTTTTGTTATATTAAACATTACTCCATCCTTTTAAAAATGCTTTCTTTTCCAATTTCCATGCTTTGACTTTGTGCTCCTGGTAAAGAAGCTTGCCTTCCAGGAGTGGATATCACAAATTCAGGATTTCTTCAATACTTCTCCCACAGAACATAAGGAGTAGATGGTATAGCCCAATGAGCCTACTCCACCATTCAATACAATAATGGCTGATTTTGGAAATCAACTCCACTTTCTCGCCTGCTCTCCATTTTCTTTGATTCCCTGACAGACCAAAAATCTCTCTATGCCAGCCTTAACTGTACTAAACAATGGTTTAAGAACATAAGAAATAGGAGCAGGAGTAGGCCATCTAACCCCTCAAGCCTGCTCCACCATTCAATAAGATCATGGCTGATCTGATAGTGGGTTCAGTTCCACTTACCCACCTGCTCTCCATAACCCTTAATTCCCTTAATGGTTAAAAATCTATCTATCTGTGACTTAAACACATTTAACGAGATAGCCTCTACTGCTTCATTGGGCAGAGAATTCCAAAGATTCACTACCCTCTGGGAGAAGAAGTTTCAACGAGAGTGCCTCTCATCTACTAAACTCCAGAGAATTCAAGCCCAATTCAAGCATTCTCTCATCATAGGACAACCACTTTATGCCAAGGACCAATTCAGTGAACCTTCAACACTGCCTCCAATGCAAGTATATTATTCCTTAAATGAGATCAAAACTGTACATAATATTCCAGCTGTGGTCTCACCAGAGCCCTGCACAATTTTATTCCTTTACTCCAATCCTCATATGATAAAGGCCAACATGCCATTTTCCTTCCTGACTGCTTCCTGCACCTGCAAAACTTTCTGCATACCTCGTATGAACACACTCAAATCTCTTCGAACTTCAGCACTTACAATTTTCACACATTTTAAATATTCTGCTTTTCTCTTCTTATGACTGAAGTGAATAACTTCACCCTTCCCTATATTGTACTTCAGCTGCCTTCTTGCTGCCCCCTCACTTAGCCAATCTCTGAGAATACAAGTGTGGGGCAAGATAGGTTTCGAGTGAATGCTGTCAATATGCTGCAAGTTGAGGCATCGTGAGATGCAGTTTTAAACAATATTTGTTAATTGAGCTAATTGCACCCATGTTGTTGTTTTATTGGTAAGTATTTTTGTTGGTTTTACTGATATCTAAAAATCTTCACCAAAAGTTGTCTAGTCATTAATAGTTTAATGTTACTGATCCAATATTTGCTAAGACCTGAGATTGATTCTGCTGTTTGTCGGTCAAAGTTGACAGAGGTTAATACTCGGAATGCCCTTAAATATTTCATAAACTTCAAGGAATAACGAGAAGTGCAAATCTTTAAGCAGAAGTTTGGTGGCAGATGTTGAATTAATTCGGAGATAGTCAACATCATCAAAAATTAACTATTAGTATTTTTGAAGGAAAAATACAGTAACATATGAATCAAAAAATGTTTACAGACCTACAGACTGAAATACTTAATAACAACATCACAGATAATAGGGTGTAAATTATCCAATAGAAATTATGGAGGTTGTACTTTCTGAAACATTACCTTTCAAAGTGTTAGAGAATCGAGGGAGCCGAATTTAGGGAGTTAGGAGTTAAACTAAAAAGTAGGACCTCAAAGGTAGTAATCTCAGGATTTCTACCTATGCCATCTGCTAGTAAGAGTAGGAATGTCAGGATAGCTAAGATGAATACGTGGCTTGAGGGATGATGCAAGGGGGAGGAATTTAAATTAATGGGACATTGGAACCGGTTCTGGGGATGGTGAGCCTGAGCAGGACTGGAACCAATGTCCTTGGAGGAGTGTTTGCTAGTGCTACTGGGGAGGGTTTAAGCTAATGTGGCAGGGGGATGGGAACTGATGCAGGAAGTCAGAGGGAAGTAAAGTGGAGACAGAAACAAAAGGCAGTAAGGGGAAAAGTGGAAGGCAGAAAAAGTAAAGACAAAAATCAAAAAGGGCCACAGTAGAGAGTACAGAAACTGTGGAGAATTCAGTGAATGGGTCCAGTAAAGCTAAGAGAAATAAAACACAGGGAGAGTGTACTGACATCTGGAAGACAATGGGCTTATTAACGAAAGGCAGCATGGTTTTGTGCAGGGGAGGTCATGTCTCACAAACTTGATTGAGTTCTTTGAAGAAGTGACAAGAAAAATTGGCCAGAGCAGGGCAGTGGTTGTTATATACATGGACTTCAGTGAAGACTTCGATCAGGTTCCTCATGGCAGGTTGATACAGAAGGTGAATTCATATGGGATCTGAGGTGAGCTGGTAAGGTAGATACAAAACTGGCTTGGGCATAGAAAGCAGAGAGTAGCAGTGGAAGGCTACTTTTCTAACTGGAGATTTGTGACAAGCGGTGTTCCACAAGGATCAATGCTGGGGCCTCTGTTGTTTATAATATATATATAAATGACTTGGAGGAAAATGTAGGTGGTCTGATTAGTAAATTTGCAGATGATACAAAAATTGGGGGAATAGCGAATAGTGAGGATTGTCAGAGGATACAGCAGGATATAAGTCGGCTGGAGACCTGAGCCGAAAGATGGGAGATGGAATTTAACCTGGACAAATGTGAGGTGATGCGCTTTAGAAGGTCTACTGTAGAAGGAAAGTTTACAGTAAATGGTAGAGCACTTAGAAATATTAGCATACAGAGGCATCTAAGTGTGCAGATCGACAGTTTCCTGAAGGTGGCAACTCAGGTGGACAAGACGGCATTTGGCATGCTGGCCTTCATCGGTCAAGGCATTGAGTATAGGAATTAGAAAATCATGCTGCAGCTGTATGAGACTTTGGTCTTATACAGCTGCAGCATTTGGAGTATTGTGTACAATTCTGGTCCCCACGGTACCAGAAGTATGTTGGTGCATTGGAAAGGGTAACCTTTCGGTTCTGATTTTCTAATTTTTTTTGGGATGCTTTCTGTGTATGTATTCCAAACATATGCTGCATTTTGGTCAAACTATCAAAATAGCAGATTAGAATTGAGAGTTAGCAAATGCTTACACACCTAATGATAGTCAACTTTAATAAACCCTCTTTTGTTCAGTTACAGAATTCCTCTCACTATTGCTGTGATGAATCCTGTTCATGGCAGCTGGAAAATTTAAATTCAGCTAATTAAGTAAATTCTGAAAAACATTTGGATTGTTGTAAAAAAATAATCAATGCCCCTAAGGAAAAGAAAACTACTGTCTTTATCTGATGCATCTCCAGATCCATAACAATACTATTGACTCTTAATGCTCTCTGAAATGGATTCGCAAGCAACTCAGAAACAACAAAGTATAAGAGTAAAACAAAATGGACCACTCAATGTCAAACTTTACACTGGATACAGCAAAGGCACAACCAATCCAGTCAACCCTGCAAAATCCTCCTCACTTACATCTGGTGACTTGTGCCATAATTGAGAGAGCTGTCCCCTGACAAGCTTAGCATAGTAATTGTCACAGATTCATACTTTCATGAGTCCATGAAATTTCCCTGCCCAATTCTATTCTGCAACCTTCCCTGCCCTTTGCTCTGTCTCACACTGATGAGCTATTGCATTGTAGTTTAATGTAAAGCTTTCTTGTGTTTCATTCATCACTCATAACTTTGGGAACTGTGTCTAAACTGTTCCCACTCCATTCATTAGGACTCCCACCTGTTCATAGGCATTCTTCTGGAATTCTTCAAAGCCAAAGATGTCTAATATCCCAATTTCAAGTGCTGAGTTCCTGTGAACATAAGAAAGCAGAGGTGATACATGAAGACACCAACACTCACTGCAAGTTCAATAATGCCAATGATGATAGTAGTGTAGGCCTCACACATTTGGCTAAGGTGATTTTTAAAATAAAACAAACAAATAGGAAACTTTTCTGTCCTGCTGACAAAGAGAATTGTGAGCAATATTTATGAAATTCTAAAAAATCTATTGAAACAAATTCATGTAATCTTGCTGCAAAAGTGCCTAAAATTCATCATGGGTTAGGGCTCCAGGATGTTCTTAGCGCAATTATGCAGGGCATGATTTTATTTTGCAACAGCTTATAAAAGTGGCATTTCTTGCCTTGCCTGATTAAAAGTGGAGTAGGAGTTCTCTGTGTGTTGGTAACAGGGTAATTCTAATTGATTTGGTACCTTGAGCACAGACAGTTAAACTGAGAGACTCAACCCAATCAAACCTTAAGAGTTCTTCAGGACAAGAATAGCAATGTATTAGGATTTTCCTGTTGCTTGAGAAGCTGGGTGGAATTTTACGAGAATGATTCTAAGTGTCCAGTTCGTGTGAAAATGGGGGAGTTCCTGATCCATTTTTTGGGTGCGTTTTCACGCCCAATCTTACATACTTAGTCTTGAAAAAATGCTGTAGACTGTTTCTAGCTGCTGCAGGCAGTGGCTAGCCTTAATTCGCCAGCCAGGCTGTAGAGGGAGCTACTGTGCATGTGCAGACCTCTGATGCTGCACATGCACAATTGCAACAGCAGGGGTCTAACAGACAGTGAGAGAGCTGTCAGGCCCCTGCTACAAACTCCACCCCCCCCTCCCCCCCCCGCAATCGTGGGGGCCCTGCTACCGATCACGAGTCCCACAATGCATGAACATCTAGCTCCCGCTGTCCAGACCGATCGCACCCCCTCCCCTGACCCAATCGCATCTACAGAGTGCGCAGCGCCCCTCCCCCCACTCCCTCCATCTGATCACATCTGTATAGTGCGCAGCGTGCCCCACCCCCAATTGGGCCGCCCCTTCGGACTCCACCCCCATAGGCCCAGATGATTGGGCACCGGGCTCACTATATACATGCAAATAATTATTTAAATGAATTTAAATAAATTATTCAGCCTCTCGCTCATTTCCAGCGAGAGGCTGACCTCACTTGAAATCTGGCTCTTGTAAAATCGTGAGAGCAGATAAATCGGGCGTTTTCCTGATTTCTCAGCTCCCGTGCGAATTTACTCGCTCGCTCTGCCCATCGATGGGTGGGGCGAGCCGGTCAAATCCCAGCTGCTGAGAAGGGCTCCTTAATGCCATTCAAAAATAAAATATTTTTTGTGCCATTCTGTGCGATCCGTTGCCTCATCTGATAGGATACATGGGTGGATGGTTGACATCTTCTTCAGTTGGTCAATGTGGCTCTATAACTGGGGCAAGGGGATGTTCGTGCTGAGGCAGTTAACCTCTTTTCCTATTGCTGTGGTATCCACTTAGTCTTTGATCAATAAATACCTGATTCTAGCATGTAGTTAGGAATACTGTGGAATCACGAGAACAAAGTTAGTTTTTACCATTATGCGATACAGAACACTAGAGTATTGTACCAGTTGCTGCGAAATATGGACTCAAAGTCCATAGTTGGAGTTCTAGTTATCTGGGGCACAGTATAATTAAGAAAATAAGTCACTCCTGAAAATTATGTCATGGGAATGGATTTTGAGTGAGATCTACCAAAAACTTCACCAGCTAACCAAAGACATTCAACTGTTTAAAGAAGATCTGTTCTTTTTTTAAAATACCAGAATAGATGCTGCCCAACAATGGCCGCTGCATATCACCTGATGTAAAAATTACAATATGATCACTTTTCTGAGAAATTCCTGCAAACCAGTTTTGGGGTGGGGAGGGGGATATGTGTGTGTGGTGGTGATTGTTAAGGTTCACTTCAAAAGGAGTCTTAAAAGGAAGGTATTAAAAATGCAAAGAGCTGGACTTTAGTCAACTGTAGTTGTGTCAAGACAGTGGGAACCAGTAGCCAGCCAAATGCTTAACTGTGACGATAATGTGCCTTTAAGAAATGTATTTTAATGATGTTTCTCAGAAGGTTTTTCAAGCCATCCTAACATTTTATTGGTGCCATGATGTCTGTAACCAGTGTCCTCTAATTGTTATTGAAGCAATACAATGGACATCATGTTGATTTTAATCGGGACTAATGAAATGTTCTGTGGTTTAGTGGTCTTCTGAGGATTGCTGAATAGCGCTTGATTTGGTGATGATTGACAGGCCTGGGTACAGATTTTTTTCCCCCACAGAGAAGTCCAGTTTTTAGTTTAGGTTCTCAGTTGCTGCTAGAAGCTGATGGAAGCAGACAGTGTCTCTGTCTCTCTTTCTCTCTCCAGAGGCTTGCTGAAAGTTCCAGAAGCCTCAGAGATTTGACCCAACATTCAAAGGATCAATTCACATAGCTGCTAAAAGCTGCAAATCCAGTATCACATGAGCATACTAGTTTCTTTGTCAAGTCTGAAGAAGGGGCTGTGTTTAACTTGGAACTGCAGAGATTGCTAGCTGTTAGGAGTTATACTGTGTCGTATTTAATTCTTTTAATTGGTAAAAGTTATGCTAAATCTTTTTGTTATATTTTAACTGTGTTTTTAAATAAACTTTGTTTGATAAAAGCTTCCTAGTGGGTCACTTGAATCATACCTGCAGTGAAATGGCCTGGGTCTTAACACAGGCAATAACACAAACTGGCAATAGTAAACTGGCAGCCCGTTTCATACACCACCTAAATTTATTTTCCACTGATTTCAATGGGTGGAATGTAATATAGGATAAATTTTTCTCCTTAACTTTTTGTTTAAATTGCTGAGTTAAGAGTGTCAATCAAACGCATCCATACATTAATGTGCCAATATCACATGGCAGGATGTCACCTTATTCATTTGCATAATGTAACAATACCTTTAGCGTACATTTTTCCTGTCAAACTTCAGAGGTGATGCATATTTAGATGTACAAATTTTGTGTTATGTGATCACCTGAATCGCTCAAATTGAGTATTTGTAAAACAACAACTGATGTTTGTAGAATAAAGGGTTAACTGTAACAATAGCTACAACAAATGCATAAGGAGCTCTGTAACAATGCTGTCACACAGAACAGAAGGAGGAGAATCTCAGAGATGAGCAGTGGCTCTGTCCTAGTACAGTAAGAAGTTTAACAACACCAGGTTAAAGTCCAACAGGTTTATTTGGTAGCAAAAGCCACACAAGCTTTCGAGGCTCTGAGCCCCTTCTTCAGGTGACTTTAACCTGGTGTTGTTAAACTTCTTACTGTGTTTACCCCAGTCCAACGCCGGCATCTCCACATCTGTCCTAGTACACAGTTGAGAATGAAAATAAAGATTACTTTGAAAAAGGGTCTTTGCCTCCAACCAAATCTCTTACTAAGAGTAAGACACACAACATCTTCCACGATGAATGAGGACAATTTTGTGCAAATCAAAATTAAAAAGTGGGGCTATAAAAACAAATTGTTAAGGACATGGGTTTCATTAATAACATCACATACCATATCTGGTATAGAAGAAAAAATGTAAATAAGTTGAAACTCCTCTTTGATTTTACATTTCTAGGGCCTAACTATAAAAACATGCACCAAAAACCTGGAACACCATGACCATTGCCATTGTAGGCAAAGTTTTAAAACAATAATTTTTACTGTTTTTGTTCTGGAATTTGTGTTTTGTGTCTCCAAACATTAAGTACACACATAAAGAACTGTAAGGCCAAACATTAATGCTTAAATTGCGGTCCGGTTTGTGTGCTTTAATCTACAAAATACAAAGCAGACAGAATGGGTAGAATTGAACATCTGCTGGGTGGGTGTGCACCTGACTCAGAAACTCATTAAATGATGCGTGATGATGCTGGGCGTGGATCCGAACATCATCGCGCACTCACATGATATTTCAGTTGGAGAATGCTGGCCCTGATCTGCACATGCATGCTGACAGTTATGCTGCTTGTTGAGGGATTAAATCCCACTCAAACACTTCATGTGCCCCGTGCTATTTCAAGCTCGGGCATGGGAAACACGGGTGGGTGGAAACAACTGTCTTTAAACATTTTGTATTCCAGGGCGGGATAAAAGGGGAATGGAGCAGGTGCTGGATGTGGAGTTGGGAGTTTCAGGGAGTGAGTTGGGGTGGTGTTTTGGGGATTTGAGAGTGTTTTCCGTGGTTGGGCTCAGCACAGTATGGAGCTCTCAGGACATTGCTGTCCACTTGCTGGCCACCGGAATTCCCTTCCCTCCCCTCCCACCAGCTCTGGCCATTCTGCAGGCAGTGATACCTTTGTGGCCTCTGCATGCCCCCCCCCCCCCCCCGCCACCCCGATGTCCAATCTAGCCGTCCCCCCGGCAGTGGCGATCCTCCCCACCACCCTCACACCGGCAGATCCCCCACCCCGCTGGCCCTCCCCAGGGTTAGACCGCCCCCCCCCCCCCCCCCCCCCCCCCCAGCAGACCACCACCCCTCCCCCCCCCCCACCAGCCCCCCAGCAGACCACTACCCCTCCCCCCCCACCATCCTGCCCCGATTGCAGGCCTCCCTCCAGCCCAGACCGATCCCAAGGCAGTGGGACCTCCCAACCCCACCAACTACCCATAATAGGCCCCACCCTCTTGGCACTGCCCAATGCCCGATGGACAGTGCCAAGATGCCCCATGCATGGGCATGTTGCTCCTTGGGTAGTGCCAGGGGCACAGGCTGGCACTGCCAGGGTGTCCATGCCCATGGGGCACCACCACCCCGCCCCCCGACTCCCTGGGGGGCCCCTGATTGCCCCTTCACTCCGGCAGGGTCTCTCACTAGTTCCCCAAACATGGGGAGCTACTTTAAACCCCGCCGGAATGAAGTACTCCTGGTGGGGTGGGAGATGCTGTCAGGCCTGGCAAGTTCCATGCCGGGTCCGATAATCACATTTAAAATACATTTAAAATATGTTCAAACATATTCAAATGACTTACCTCACTTCCTGCGCGTTCCCGGCGGAGCCATTTTCTTCCGGGTGGGAGATGCGTACGGGTCGTAAGCACTCACAGGGAACCTGCGAGCTGTCCGACATGTGCATCTCCTGACCCGACCCGCCACAGAAGTTGCGGGTCGCAATGGGAGAATCAGGCCCAATATGTGGGACTATGCTGTATTGATTACAACTTTTTGGGGCAACGAGTGATGGGCAAAAAGTGAGGCCTTGTCAGAGTCATCCACAAACAATTGTAAAATGACAAATATTATTTTTTATGTTGTAGATGAGTAATTTTTTTAGCAATTTAATTTCATCCTAGCAATTACGGGGTTAGCTTTGATGACAAGAAGGAAGATTACTACCTGAATGGCTGTAAATTGGGAGAGGGGAGTGTGGACTTGGGTGTCCTTGTGCACCAGTTGCTGAAGGCAAGCATACAGGTGCAGCAGGCAAATGGTATGTTGGCCTTCATTGCAAGAGGTTTCGAGTACAGGAGCAGGGGTGTGTTGTTGCAATTATAGAGGGCCTTGGTGAGGCCACACCTAGCTTATTGTGTGCAGTTTTGGTCTCCTTTTCTGAGGAAGGATGTTCTTGCTCGCCAGAGAGTACAGCGAAGGCTTACCAGGCTGATTCCAGGGATGGTGGGACTGATGTATGAGGAGAGATTGACTAGGTTAGGATTGTTTTCACTGAAGTTCAGACAAGTGAGGAAGGATTTCATTGAGACTTATAAAATTAGAATCATAGAATCTGTACAGTGTAGAAAGAGGCCATTCAGCCCATCAAGTCTGCACCGACCACAATCCCACCCAACCCCTATCCCCATAACCTCACATATTTGCCCTGTTAATCCCTCTAATCTATACATCCTGGAATACTAAAGGGCAATTTATCATGGCCAATGCACCTAACCCGCACATCTTTGGACATTTAAAAAGACTAGATAGGGTAGATGTAGGGAGGATTTGCTGATGGTGGGAGTGTCCAGAACCAGGGGTTACAGTCTGAGGATTTGGGGTAGCCCATTTAGGACGGAGGTGAGGAGACATTTCTTCACCCAAAGAGTGGTGAGCCCGTGGAATTCTTTACCACAAGAAATAGTTGATGCCAAAACATTGAATGTATTCAAGAGGCGGCGAGATATAGCACTTGGGGTGAATGGGATCAAAGGTTATGGGGAGAAAGCAGGATTAGGCTATTGAGTTGGACGATCAGCCATGATAGTGATGCATTCATCTGCAGAGCAGGTTCAAAAGGGCCAAATGGCCTCCTCCTATCTTCTATGTTTCTATGGCCTTAGGACTGAATTAAGCATTTAAACCTGGCTGAGTTTTATATCCAGTTGTGTGAGAGAGATAAGAAGATGGATTGCAATGGCATAACTTCCAGCTCACCACTGATGAAGCCTTGAGTTTCTTTTCTCAAATATTTTGTTATTTAGATAAAAAAAGACTTGTGATTTGGCTGAGGACAAACTTAGACAGAAATAGGACAGAAACAACAACACTTACCCATCCTTGTCATCCTGGCTCTGGAGGTAACAATTAATGCTGTTCACCAAGAAGCTAAAAAGACGGCTATAAAGTGACTTTGCCAGAAGGTCCCGGTACACATTTGCCACATCTACTGTGTGTCTCTTCAAAATCATATCCCCTATAGCGGAACAAAATAGAAAAAAAGAAAGATTACTTATATTTTAAGTTTACAAAATATGCTGAATTAATAAAAAAGGATCCTGTAGAGCATGAAACTTACCTTTAAAATACTGGACATCAGATGTTAAGGCTGAACTGAGGTCATCAGCTGAGACTTGCAGAATGCCAGCCACTGAAAAACAACTTGAACTTCAAATTGTGTGTTTATCAGCTCAGTTATTATCATTTCAAAATGGAGACAGTTCAGCAAAAATTTTTTTTAAAAACACTTAAAATCTCATGTACGTCCCAGTGAAGCTATGACACAGCAACAAAGCCCTGAAGGTTGTAAGGCTGGGTTGGACTGGTGAAATCAACCAGGACAACACTTATTCATTCTTAGGACAAGGAACAGTGGAAATCTGAAATTTTCACTTTCAGAAGGCCGCACAAACTGAATCAACTGAAATTTTCAGGAGTGGGATGAATTGATTTTGTCAGGCAAGGACATAGCGAGAAATGAATCAGAGACAGTTAAATGCAATTGAAGTATAGATCAGCCACTATCAAGCAAAAGCAGAACAGGCTCGAAGGGCAGAATATTCTACTCCGGTCCCTGTGTTCATGTGGCAACAGAGAGGTGAGAAGATCTCTCCCTTTTAATGCTGTCCTGGAATTAATTTGAGTTCTGCTGAATCAACCCCTAGTGAAGTTGAGCCCACAATATGAAGTTCCCTTGGATATGATATGAATTGCATGGGCTTTGAGGGGCCATGGGGGTTGGGGTTGGGGAGAAAGTGGGGGGAACCTCTCCTGCTGCTGGTTAGATTGAGCTCGGAGCAGGGGCAGGCAGGTAGGCGGCAAAAAAGATTTAACAAACCCCGCCCCCCCCTCCACCTTCAAACCCATTGGTGGAGGAGCATGAAATCATGCCAAATATAACCTCAACCAAAATGAAATAATTTATTTCCACATTTTCCATAACATAAAAATCATAATTGGCCAAGAGAGATTGAGTTGAATTTAATAACAAACTTGCATATAGTATAGATTGTTTACAGTGCTAATTGTGTATCTGGGAACAGTTGTACATAATGTTGGTCCAGAATTGTGTACATTGTGCAGAGTTGTGTACATTGTATAATATTGTACAATCTGTTAGAAGCACACAGCACAAATGGATCAAAATATAAAATTCAAACTCCTGGTCACTGATAACTAGTTGTATTCTCCAACATTTCCAGGCACCACCTTCAGAAAAACAACTGACAAATCATTTTGTTTGTTCAGTGATGTATAACATTTTAGTGTTCCAAGCATTTTTAATTTGTATGATTTTGATGCAGAACCTGCCTTTCAATAAAGAAAGCATTTTTAAAATTAAGGCTAAGCTTTGAGCAGCAAGAAGCACTTACAGGAACTCAAACTGCAGCACTTTTTGTGTCTGAATTTTCAATTTACACATTGAGCTGAATCACTAACAGTGACCTCAAGCTCTTGCCAGAGCTCTAAAACTACAAATTATCGAGTCTGTATGAGGCTTCCCTAACATTGAGCACAGCAATACTGATGAGGCTAGCCATGTTTACCAGCTTACATTACAACTACCACCAGGATAATTGTACCCAACTATTCCTATCAAGTTATGCTGTTTGCTTATGGATAGATAGGAATAACACCAATGGCAAAGGATGCGACTGCATTAGTCCAAAATCAGTGGGCTGGAAAATGCTGGAAGGTTCTGGTAGAAACCTGTCAGTTTGTCATGCTGCATTTTCCCTCAGTGCCTGTGGAATGTTAAGTGGTGGCACAGTGTTAAGTGTTGTGCTGGCTCCATCTGCTGATGTATTTGTTATTCATCCATCCAGACACACTGTCAGACAGTAACTGGTGATTGTTTGTTCTTCAGCACACTGACCTTGTTCCAGTAATTGCACATCAGACACGTATGCTGTTTCAGTGTCTGTCAGAGTCAAAAATTGGATATCCCCAAGAAGCAAGATCGCAGACAGAATCAGAAACAAGTTGTCAACTTCCTAAAATCAGAAAAACAAAACAGTGAAGAAGCATGTTTCAATCTTCTATGAGTTTATTTTCCTGTTAAATTGCAACATAACACATTTTCTGATCAGTTCGACATATCATGTTACCAATCAGGAGTATTTTAAACCCGTGTTATAATTTACTGAATCAACAATGGTTTTAAGAATGAGAACTGGTTACATTAGATCACAATTTCTAAGTTGCATCAGTAACATTTCTCAAACTTAAGTGACAAATACCAAAATATGTCAAAAGAAAATTGACAACAGGTCAGCTGTCTTAGGTGGCTTGCAGGAATCAAAAGGAAGTCACATAAAATAAATATCCAAGCATAAATATACAATTGTCTAATCTGTCATGTGCTATTGCTCAGTGAGAAATGCAAATCTGATTTTCTTTTCTTGCATTGCAGAAGTCACATTATTTTGTGTTATTAAGTCAAATTATTGTTTCCTAATATTCAATTAGTCATTCCAGCAGACTGCAATGTTAAAGATGCTTAAAAAAACTCTCATTGTACATTTATACACACTGGAATTCATACAGTCAACATTTTCTGAATGTGACTAATAACATGTTACAGCAAGATCATTGTCCACTTGAAAACGTATAAAGCCATTAACAGTCAATATTTTAACTACTGCACTTTGAGATAGACTTTTGAGTGGCCCATTCATTGTGTGGGCATTGGACAATAAGCCCATTGCCATCTGGATAACATTGGCTGTAGATCTAAACATTTCATGGTGGGTCAACTGGGAGAATGAGAGATGAATCCAACAAATCCTCCATGAATCTGGAGCAGGCATAAGTCAACCAATCTGCTTAATGATTCTCGAAGCAGTCTTGTTGGCCTCCTTCATTATAAATGAAAATCCCCCAAAATCCATTGATTGGTTAATTCTTTTTTATAGCATCACCCAAATCTGTGATTACTACCACCTAGAATTACAAGGGAAACAAGGGCATGGGAACACCATCACTGCCAGATCAGATTCCCTCTCGAGTCACACATGATCCTTACTTGGACCTATATTGCTGTCTCCTCATTGTCACTAGGTCACTATTCTAGAACTACTGTGGAGTACCTATAGGGCGCAGTTCAAGATAGCCCATCATCAGGTACTTATAAGTCACCAGGGATGTGCAATTAAATACCAGATTCACCCCCAAAGTGCACATCCAAAAGAATAATATAAATAGAAGTTACATCTAATAGAGCCTTGATATTGTTACAAAGTTGGGGTTTGTAAAATTGTCTGTTTCAAAGGTGGTTTTGCTTTTTCTGTACTTAGAGTTAAAAAGAGAGAGAGATACAGATGCATGCTGTACACAGACTGAAACATTTTATCGTGAGGCTAGACAGCAGTGTTGCCAGGACAGCAGGCTGTTTTTGAAGTTTGCCCACTCATTTTAAATTAGGCATTTGAATAACAGCAGCCTATCAGATTTGAATTTGATGTTTTGGTAACCTGTAAACTAATCCTATTGTGGGGATGTTGCTATGTCATCAGGGGGTATAAGAGCCAGGTCCCAGCTCCAGAGAGCCAGCATGCAACTGCCTCTTCCACAGCTCTCAGCTTGAGAGAGAGAGAGACACACAGTCCACAACTGTCTCTGCCACAGCTAATTGCTTTTAACTCAAAACCTTATCTGAATTCAAAAGGTATGAAAAGAAAACCTCATCTTGATAGTGAAGACAGAAGAAATCAGCAAAGAAGACAGAAGATTCCAGAAGATAAAACCTGGTTACATTTTGAGAGTGACTAAAAATTCTATTTTTTTTGTTAATAAGTATTTATCTAAACAGCATTCTGTTAGAATAATATTTTATTTGGTTTGTTAATGATTTAGTTAAGCTGTTCACCGTTGGTTAGAGCTGGCTGGCTCTCTATAGCTGGGGGCTGGTTCTTATACCCTCTGATGACATAGCAACATCCCCACAATGGGATTGGTTTACAAATTACCAAAACATCAAATTCAAATCTGTTAGGCTGCTGTTATTCAAATGCCTAATTTGAACTGATTGGGCAAACTTCAAAAACAGCCTGTTGTCCTGGCAATACTTGTTGATTTCACAGAGTCTCAGGTAGTTATTTTGATTTAACCACTAAAAGTTGCTGAAGAGCAGATCGTGCTATTTCCCATGCACTTTTAACAGATTATGAGGCAAGGTACTCTTCTTTGAGTGGTTCAGTGTTAGTTCTCAGAGAGGGGATCAATCTCCCTTTTATAACAATATGTGTCCCCCGTATTAAATTGAAGCAATTCAGTGAATAGTCAAGAGGCAACTTGACCTTTTTTTTGTGTCACAATGCACATTTCCTCAAATCTTCTTGAAACAAGGTCTTAAAACATCTATCTTGGGCACAGATTCTCCATAAGAGTGGTTATATAATCATGCACTCTTCCTTCTTGGAGGTTACATTTCTCCCTGTTTTTAAGAACCTTACCTGCAACCAAAACTAAACAAAGCAAAGCAATCATATTCCCAGACCACTTTGGTGATATTATCACTCTTATTATTTAATCACTCCTCCTTTCACCCAATCACAAATAATCCCCTTTATTCTTTGTCTGCCTCCACCATCTTTTTCCTACCACTGTAGCCGCTTAAAAGCTGTTCAGCTGCAACATCTTCCAGTTCTAATGAAAAGCCATTGACCTGAAATGTCAACTCTTTCTGCAGATGTTGCCTGAACAACTAAGTGATTCCTGTATTTTGTTTTGTTTCTCTAATGTATAAACTTTAATGTGCAGAGGAAGAAAGCCACAAAAAACACATAAAATTGAATAGTAATACTAATAATAACATGTTCAACAGGAGCAGATACATAAATGTATGCAGCGACATATAGAGACAGATTGCAAAGGAAGTGGATCAGGTTAAAGTTTGTACCCGGCTACTTGAATCACATTAGCTAGTACTCCACGAGGAAAGCAGCACCTTTTTGTTTGAACAAAAATTAAATCTTATGAATAAATTGAAATAAATGCTGCCATCAAAGGTGCCATATTTTGAAAGCAGACCCTATTCTTTTGCCAAGTGGATGTAAAGGTCCCATGGCACTAATTCCGTAAGGGAATTATCCTGGTGTCATGGCCAACACTCATCTAACATTTAACACCATCAAAATTAGGATTATTTGGTCACTTTGCTCATCCCTATTTGGGGGACAAAGCTGTTGCATTTCCCTACAAGAGTGGCAATATTTCCAAAAGTACTTTATACATTGTGAAGCACTTTGGGAAGGTAATGAAATAAATGCCCTTGATGTAGGTTCTTTGTTCCTTTGTATGGTGTAAGAATCACCCCAATTTGATTCACAAAAATGCAAAGGGAAAAGATACACGGAAACAGGAAAAGGGGAGACTAGGAAAGGTGACCAAAGCTTGGTTGAAAAAGTTGGTGGAAATGGTCTTAAAGTTTAGAAACACATTGAATTTTTAATGCTGCTCCACTTCCTGTTCAGCAGCTGGTGTGTGAAACACCCTGAATTTGGCACTGCACTGCAACATAAACAAGATAGTGAGTCAGCTTCCCAAGGAATTGGAACCCACCTTATGATATGAAAGCTGAATTAGTCTGCTCAAGTTGCAGATACATACTCCCAGCAGGCAAACTCCAGTGCCAGGTTTATTCAAGAGAAAAAAAACCTTGTTGTTTTCACAGGCTCTTCAAGAAACAGTGTCCCTAAAGCAGGACTGTATCAGTTGATTCCACCACAAAGGTCAGCAATAGAGTTTCTCTCTCTCAGCCATTGGCAAGGAATTGAAATGTGTCTGCTACCATGGTGCTGTGGAGTTTAGCCCACAATATAAACAGGAAAGATTTTAAAGTGAAAAGATCATGGCCAGATTTCTCCGACCTTGTCCGCAGCTGGGATTCTCTGGACCCACTGCAGTGAATGGAGTTTTGACTGAGCATCAAATTCTCCGATTTCGCTGGCAGTGGTAGTGGGGCTTATGAGACCAGAGAATTTCAGCCTATTATTCTATCAGATAACAAGATCAAAACTTCCATAATGTAAACTCCAAGTTGCTGCTTCCAGTTTTTAACAAGCTATATCGAAGGTCATTAAATAAAGTGAGGAGTAAGCAGAAAAGCAGAACTAGATGGACTGAATGTCATTCAAGATCATAGAATGTTTGAGATTCCAAGGCTGGGATTTTGTTGTGGGTGGGACAGGAATGATTTGGAGAGCCGGTTGGCTGCCAGAAAATCCTTCCCTCCGTGGCTACTAAAATTCAGCAGAGGTATTTGTCAAAAGCGCTCTGCATTAGGCTTAAAACACTACAGTAACATGTACACTCTCATGTAATACAACACTTGAACAAACAAAAAAAGTAGATTGGCACACAGCAGTGTGAAGACACATGATACCAATGCAAACAGATGTAAAGTACATACAGAGTAACACTGACAACTCATTTATAATGCACTACTGAGTAGTTAATGTATGCACCTGTACACAGAAAATTTATATATAGACTGATTAGGCACGATAGCAGGAGGATCTGGAAGGGTCAATTCTTTGATTGAGTGCTCCCAGAAGGAAAAGGTACAAATCCCAGGTTCATGGCTTCTAATTATCTCCATCTGAATCAAGAGGAAGAAATTCAATGGATTTATGCCTGTAGTTTTCTGATAAAAGCTCCTGTAAGTGCTGCTCCATAAATGTAACCTGTCTTATCATTTCATGGCAGCACAAGTTACAGTGATGAAGGAAGAAACCTCCTCTGTTATCTGGAGGCAGTGTTGCCTCTGAGAGGATTGTAACTTTCCACCTAACATTTCTACACACATAGGGCTGAATTTTTGAGGCTCATTGAAGGCAGGTTTAAAGGTAGATGGCTGACAATATGGCACAGGAAGTCTTCCTGTCACAATGCCATATTGTGGAGATGCCGGCGTTGGACTGGGGTAAACACAGTAAGAAGTTTAACAACACCAGGTTAAAGTCCAACAGGTTTATTTGGTAGCAAAAGCCACACAAGCTTTCGAGGCTCTAAGCCCCTTCTTCAGGTGAGTGGGAATTCTGTTCACAAACAGAACTTATAAAGACACAGACTCAATTTACATGAATAATGGTTGGAATGCGAATACTTACAACTAATCCAGTCTTTAAGAAACAAAACAATGGGAGTGGAGAGAGCATCAAGACATTGGGGAAACTATGCAGACGCTGCGACAACGGATGAATGAACACCGCTCGACAATCACCAGGCAAGACTGTTCTCTTCCTGTTGGGGAGCACTTCAGCGGTCACGGGCATTCGGCCTCTGATATTCGGGTAAGCGTTCTCCAAGGCGGCCTTCGCGACACACGACAGCGCAGAGTCGCTGAGCAGAAACTGATAGCCAAGTTCCGCACACACAAGGACGGCCTCAACCGGGATATTGGGTTTATGTCACACTATTTGTAACTCCCACAGTTGCGTGGACCTGCAGAGTTTCACTGGCTGTCTTGTCTGGAGACAATACACATCTTTTTAGCCTGTCTTGATGCTCTCTCCACTCCCATTGTTTTGTTTCTTAAAGACTGGATTAGTTGTAAGTATTCGCATTCCAACCATTATTCATGTAAATTGAGTCTGTGTCTTTATAAGTTCTGTTTGTGAACAGAATTCCCACTCACCTGAAGAAGGGGCTTAGAGCCTCGAAAACTTGTGTGGCTTTTGCTACCAAATAAACCTGCTGGACTTTAACCTGGTGTTGTTAAACTTCTAACAATGCCATATTACCAGTGACAGAAACCTTAGCAGCCCACCCAATAGATGGCTAACTGTTACACTCAATGGGACAGGCAAATCCCGGTGACCTCCCAGCAAGCTCAAAGGTCCCTCCTTAACTGACACTCCATTGATCATGGAAGGGGAACCACGGTAGCAATGGCTTACCTCAAGCACAAACTACTGCCAGTGTCCCATGACCCCACCTCCAATTGCCTGCTGGCCCCTGCTGTTCAAATATCACCTACCGGCTCTTTTGAAGGCACTTTGCCATCTCCCTGGTAATGGAGCCTCAACACCGCTAGTGGTGGTCCTGCTGAGATTACGGAGTTGCCAGCTCTCTGATTGGGTCAGCAGCTCAAGGGGACAGGCCAACATTCTCATTGGAATGGTGGTTCCAGTGGCAGTCTGTTATTGGTCACCACCAGTAAAATATTGCCCCAGGTGCTGCTACGCACCAGTGCAAAGTAGTGACTTGTTTGTACCCCAGGCGATGAAATGTCAAAGCCCAATGGCAAAATTCAGCTCACATAATATACAGGTATAAACATCATGACATACACAAACATGATGTGGAGATGCCGGCGTTGGACTGGGGTAAACACAGTAAGAAGTTTAACAACACCAGGTTAAAGTCCAACAGGTTTATTTGGTAGCAAAAGCCACACAAGCTTTCGAGGCTCTGAGCCCCTTCTTCAGGTGAGTGGGAATTCTGTTCACAAACAGAACTTATAAGACACAGACTCAATTTACATGAATAATGGTTGGAATGCGAATACTTACAACTAATCCAGTCTTTAAGAAACAAAACAATGGGAGTGGAGAGAGCATCAAGACAGGCTAAAAGATGTGTATTGTCTCCAGACAAGACAGCCAGTGAAACTCTGCAGGTCCACGCAACTGTGGGAGTTACAAATAGTGTGACATAAATTCTGATTCTAGGATCGCATGATAAAGACTCAGGAGGAAAAAAGCAGAAATATTTATGTGAAATAGTGTGACATAAACCCAATATCCCGGTTGAGGCCGTCCTTGTGTGTGCGGAACCTGGCTATCAGTTTCTGCTCCGCGACTCTGCGCTGTCGTGTGTCGCGAAGGCCGCCTTGGAGAACGCTTACCCGAATATCAGAGGCCGAATGCCCGTGACCGCTGAAGTGCTCCCCAACAGGAAGAGAACAGTCTTGCCTGGTGATTGTCGAGCGGTGTTCATTCATCCGTTGTCGCAGCGTCTGCATAGTTTCCCCAATGTACCATGCCTCGGGACATCCTTTCTTGCAGACACAAACATAGCACATTACTTTTATTTTTCTTTGGGGAATGGATGACACTGGCATCCTCCCAGCTGAAGAGAATCATAGAATCATAGAAACCCTACAGTGCAGAAGGAGGCCATTCGGCCCATCGAGTCTGCACCGACCACAATCCCACCCAGGCCCTACCCCCACATATTTACCCGCTAATCCCTCTAACCTACGCATCCCAGGACTCTAAGGGGCAATTTTTAACCTGGCCAATCAACCTAACCCGCACATCTTTGGACTGCGGGAGGAAACCGGAGCACCCGGAGTAAACCCACGCAGACACGAGGAGAATGTGCAAACTCCACACAGACAGTGAGCCGAGCCGGGAATCGAACCCGGGACCCTGGAGCTGTGAAGCAGCAGTGCTAACCACTGTGCTACCGTGCCGTAAGTGTTAATAGCATATAAACTGTATGAAGGTGAACTGTGAAGAGAATTGTTTAATTAACTGTCTAGAGCACCACAAAGAGAAACTCTTTCATGATCCATGGGGTATCACATGGACTGTAATGCTTCATCAACCCCCAAACCTACATTTTGTTTTAATTTGATAAGATTCCATTACGATTTTTGTCTTTTGTTACAGCGGCCCTTAAGTAGTTACCATTTTAATTAGTTGATTTAGTGATTTGTTAATTTGATCTTACTTAGTACAGAGGGAAATTCTTCCACAGCCAGTGGGCACTGCAGGTGTTGGAGTGCTTCACTGGCCCCCAGAATAACGGGGGTAATTCTCCCAGCCCGCTGTGCAGCAGGGCAGGAGGCATCAGTGAAGGCCATTTCACGGACCTCCCGCTGGGCGCCCAGGCCTCGGTGTGGAGCTGATTTCAATATTTAAATTTGAATATACATCAGATTAGTGGGGCCCAGGACTGAGGTGTCCAGGCCCGCTAACATCTCCCCTCCCACTAACGGGGAACAGGTGGCTGACCTCACTGGAGGGAAGAGAGGCCATTGAGACCACCCCCAGGAGGTCAGATGTAAGGGGCTGCTCCCTGGACAGTGCCAGCCTAGCCCCCTGGCACTATCCAAGGGGCAAACTAGCAATGCCCAAGGGGCACCTTGGCACTGCCCACCAGGCATTGGGCAGTGCCAAGGGGATGGGGGTCCCGTTGTCACTCTGCACAAGGATCGTGAGCAGAGGGGGGGAGGACGGTGATCAGGGATGGCCATGGTGGGGGGGATGACATTGGGACTTGCCTGTGTCGGTCTGGGAGACGAGCAATCAGGGGGGGGAGGTGCAAGGCTGGCCAGTGATCTGGAGCCCAACAATGCGGAGGCCACTGCGCATGCGCCGATCTTGACGCTGACAGATTGGCGTATGCCTAAGGCCCGCTCAGCGTTATGCTGCTGGCCTCTTGGGCAGAAATAGGCCCCACCCCCTGATTTTCAGAGTGGATCATGCTAGGGCACTCTGCAGTGCTCAAAATGTAGGAGATTCATTCTGAAAATCGCACTAAAAAAATGAGCAGGAGTTACTCCTATTTTCACGCGAATTGGGGACTTAAAATTCTTTTGGGAGAATCCTGGCCAATATGTCAATTTGAATTGGCAAACGTTTTTCGAATCTTGTCTTTAGTTGTAGAAACCCCTAGTGGCCATTACTTTATGTTACTTATTAATTTGACCTTATGTTTATTTGATACACTCAAAGGGTATAAAGAGAAATTGTGCCTGTCAGCATGTTTGAGGCCTTCCACAACGGATTCAGCAGCAGTACGTGAAGTTCATTCATTGTATAATGAGTCAGTCTTAAATTCAGAAGCACCATCCACTGGACCACAGGAGGAAATTACAGATCTCTCACTTTTTCACAGACCGACTACAAGACTTGGAAACAGAAGGCACTGAGAAAGATGGTGACCATCCACCAGAGAAGTTTCTAGGCCTCCTCCCTGACCGGGTTCACGAGAAGGAAACTGTTTCAGAAACAGGTGATCCGCTGGAAGTTGAGACCCTGGAGATTGTTATACTCATTGGGTGGGATGTTACAGCCTCGCTCGTCCCAAAATCATAAAATCCTGCTCGAGGTCAACGGACCTTCCCATTGTCTGCCCCTTGCCTGCTCTGATTCCCGTGGCGGGTGCGACGGTAAAATATCGGCCACTGACTGCACTGGCAATCCAGATGAAGTCTCTGTTGCTTTATTTTTGAAGAGTTAGTTGAAGCAACTGCTGAAGAGCTGAATTTGTACAATTCAGATGCAATGATATGCATCGTAAATCATTGGCTGACCATGTTGAGCTATCCAGGGAGAAAAGAATGCTTGATTCCAAGTTGGATCAAACTACTGGAGGAAACATAGAGCCTACACGTTTGTGTGAAAGCAAACTGCAGCTTACACTTGAATCTTAAGCATCACTCAACCAAGTGATGCTTAAACATAAATTGTGCTTCAGTCCAGAAGCAAAACTATAGGGTTTTGATAGCTGGAGAGTCCAATACAGAAATCTTATCTAGATTCATGTGGGGAGATTCATTCTCTTGTTGAAAATGGTTAGCCCTACCTTTTTATGTTGACCCTATCAACCCATTGCCTACAGCAGAGCAGTCTCACACTGAAACCAGAGTGGAAATGTTACAACTTTCTGGGCCTTTCCCCAGTTTGCAAAGAGGAAGCAGAATCATAGAATCATAGAATCCCTACAGTGCAGGAGGAGGCCATTCGGCCCATCGAGTCTGCACCGACCACAATCCCACCCAGGCCCTACCCCCACATATTTTACCCGCTAATCCCTCTAACCTACGCATCTCAGGATTCTAAGGGGCAATTTTTAACATGGCCAATCAACCTAACCCGCACATCTTTGGACTGTGGGAGGAAACCGGAGCACCCGGAGGAAACCCACGCAGACACGAGGAGAATGTGCAAACTCCACACAGACAGTGAGCCGAGCCGGGAATCGAACCTGGGACCCTGGAGCTGTGAAGCAGCAGTGCTAACCACTGTGCTACCGTGCCACCCCAGAAGAATCTCGAGATAATGGGAATTTGCCCTCTTTCTATTTAAGTGAGTGTGGTTTGACTTATTGCCAGATATATTAGTGTACAGTTGAAAGTATTGTTTCTTGCACGCTATACAAACAAAGCAAACCGTACATAGAGAAGGAAAGGAGAGAGTGCAGAATGCAGAGTTACAGTCATAGCTAGGGTGTAGAGAAAGATCAGCTGAATGCAAGGTAGGTCCATTCAAAAGTCTGATGGCAGCAGGGAAAGAAGCTGTTCTTGAGTCGGTTGGTACATGTCCTCAGGCATTTATATTTTTTTCCCGATGGAAGAGAATATGTCTGGGGTGCGTGAGGCCCTTGATTATGCTGGCCACTTTTCTGAGGCAGTGGGAAGCGTAGATAGAATCAATGGATGGAAGGGTGGTTTGTGTGATGGACTGGGCTTCATTCATGACCCTTTGTAGTTTTCTGCGGTCTTGGACAGAGCGGGAGCCATACCAAGCTGTGATACAACCAGAAAGAATGCTTTTTATGGTGCATCTCTAAAAGTTGGTGAGAGTCATAGCGGACATGCCAAACGTCCTTAGCCTCCTGAGAAAGTAGAGGCGTTGGTGGGTTTTCTTAACTATAGCCCTGGCATGGAGGGTCGAGACAGTAAGAAGTTTAACAACACCAGGTTAAAGTCCAACAGGTTTATTTGGTAGCAAAAGCCACACAAGCTTTCGGAGCCCCAAGCCCCTTCTTCAGGTGAGTCATGACTCACCTGAAGAAGGGGCTTGGGGCTCCGAAAGCTTGTGTAGCTTTTGCTACCAAATAAACCTGTTGGACTTTAACCTGGTGTTGTTAAACTTCTTACTGTGTTTACCCCAGTCCAACGCCGGCATCTCCACATCATGGAGGGTCGAGGACAGATTGGTGGTGGCCTGGACACCTAGAAACTTGAAGCTCTCGACCATTTCTACTTTGTCCCCATTGATTTAGACAGGGGCTCGTCCTCCACTGCGCTTCCTGAAGTCAATGACTATCTGCTTCATTTTGTTGACATTGAGGGAGAGATTATTGTCATCGCACCAGTTCACCAGATTCTCTATCTCTTTCCTGTACTCTGTCTCATCATTGTTTGAGATCCGACCCACTACGATGGTGTAATCAGCAAACTTGAAAATCGAGTTGGAGGGGAATTTGGCCAAACAGTCATTGGTGTATAAGGAGTACAGTAGGGGGCTGAGGACACACCCTTGTAGGGCACTGGTGTTGAGGATGATTGTGGAGGAGGTGTTATTATCTATCCTTACTGATGGTGGTCTATGGGTTAGGAAGCCTAGGATCCAGTCGCAGAGGGAGGAGCCGAGCCCCAAGCCATGGAGTTTGGAGATGAGTTTTGCAGGAATAATGGTGTTGAAGGCTGAGCTGTAATCAATAAATAGGTATCTGACACGGGTTTCAGATAAAGCTCGGCACAACATTGTGGGCAGAAGGGCCTGTTCTGTGCTGTCTGTTCTATGTTCTATGAAACAGAAAG
This sequence comes from Mustelus asterias, assembly GCF_964213995.1. Lineage (NCBI taxonomy): Eukaryota > Metazoa > Chordata > Chondrichthyes > Carcharhiniformes > Triakidae > Mustelus > Mustelus asterias. Next base: position 39,380,256 of record NC_135810.1, read on the forward strand.
GGAAGATATAAACTATTTTTGCTGGTTGGGGAGTTGAGGATTAACAAGAACAAAATTAGAGCGAGACCTTAGGAATGGAATGAATGAATCAGGACGGACCAACCTAGACACCAGAAATAACAATGGCAAACCCAACTCTTGTCAACCCTCAATTACTGACTTTTGGGGGTTTTTGCCAAAATTGGGAAAGCTGTCCTACAGATTAGTCAAGCAACAGCCTGACGTAGTTATACCCACGGAATCATGTCTTACAAACAATACCCCAGACATCACTATCACCATCCCTGGGTTGGTCCCGTCCCACTGACACGACAGGCACACCACAGATGGTGGCGCAGTAGTATACACTCGGGAGGGAGTTGCTGTGAAAATCCTCAACATTGACTCTGACCCCCATGAGTTCTCATGGCATGAAGATAAATGTAGGCAAAGACACCTCCTGCCTGCTGTCACCTACCATCCCCCTCAGCTGATGAATCAGTACTGCTCTGTGTTAAACACCACTTGAAGGAAGCATTGAGGGTGGCAAGGGCACAGAATGTACTGTGGATGGGAGATTTCAATTACCATCACCAAGCGTGACTCAGTGCACAACAGGCCAAGCAGGCTGAGTCCTAAAGGACATAGCTGCTAGAATAGGTCTGCAGCATGTGGTGAAGAGAAACAAGAGGGAAAATAAAAACAAAATACTGCAGGTGCCGGAATCTGAAACAGAAACAGAAAATGTAGCAGGTCGGACAGCATCTGTGTATGGAACCAAAAGAGATGGGGGAGATACTAAATGGTTTTTTTGCATCCGTATTTACTGAGTAAACGGGCATGGAGTCTACGGAAATAGGGCAAACTGGTAGGGAGGCCATGGAACCTTTACAGATTAAAGGGGAGGAGGTGCTCGCTGTCTTGAGGCAAATCAGAGTGGATAAATCCCCAGGACCGGACAGGGTATTCCCACGGACCTTGAGGGAAGCTAGTGTTGAACTTGCAGGGGCCCTGGCAGACATATTTAAAATGTCAGTATTCACGGGGGAGGTGCCGGATGATTGGAGGGTGGCTCATGTTGTTCCGTTGTTTAAAAAAGGTTCCAAAAGAAATCCGGGAAATTATCGGCCAGTAAGTTTGACGTCGGTGGTGGGCAAGTTATTGGACGGTGTGATAAGGGATAGGATCTACAAATATTTGGATAGACAGGGACTTATTAGGGAGAGTCAACATGGCTTTGTGCGTGGTAGGTCATGTTTGACCAATCTATTAGAGTTTTTCGAGGAGGTTACCAGGAAAGTGGATGAAGGGAAGGCGGTGGATGTTGTCTACCTGGATTTCAGCAAGGCCTTTGACAAGGTCCCTCATGGGAGGTTAGTTAGGAAGGTTCAGTCGCTGGGTATACATGGGCAGGTAGTAAATTGGATAAGACACTGGCTCAATGGAAGAAGCCAGAGAGTGGTTGTGGAGGATTGCTTCTCTGAGTGGAGGCCTGTGACTAGTGGTGTGCCGCAGAGATCGGTGTTGGGTCCATTGTTGTTTGTCATCTATATCAATGATCTGGATGATAATGTGGTAAATTGGATCAGCAAGTTTGCTGATGATACAAAGATTGGAGGTGTAGTGGACAGTGAGGAAGGTTTTCAAAGCTTGCAGAGGGATTTGGACCAACTAGAAAAATGGGCTGAAAAATGGCAAATGGAATTTAACGCAGACAAGTGTGAGATATTGCACTTTGGAAGGACAAACCAAAGAAGAACGTACAGGGTAAATGGTAGGACTCTGAAGAGTGCAGTTGAACAGAGGGATCTGGGAATACAGGTACAGAGTTCCCTAAAAGTGACGTCACAGGTGGATAGGGTCGTAAAGAGTGCCTTTGGTACATTGGTCTTTATAAATCGGAGTATCGAGTATAAAAGTTGGAGTGTTATGGTAAGGTTATATAAGGCATTGGTGAGGCCGAATTTGGAGTATTGTGTACAGTTTTGGTCACCTAGTTACAGGAAGGATGTAAATAAGATTGAAAGAGTGCAGAGAAGGTTCACAAGGATGTTGCCGGGACTTGAGAAGCTGAGTTACAGAGAGAGATTGAATAGGTTGGGACTTTATTCCCTGGAGCGTAGAAGATTGAGGGGAGATTTGATAGAGGTGTATAAGATTTTGATGGGTATAGATAGAGTGAATGCAAGCAGGCTTTTTCCGCTGAGGCTAGGGGAGAAAAAAACCAGAGGGCATGGGTTAAGGGTGAAAGGAGAAAAGTTTAAAGGGAATATTAGGGGGGGCTTCTTCACGCAGAGAGTGGTGGGAGTGTGGAATGAGCTGCCGGATAAAGTGGTAAATGCGGGGTCACTTTTAACATTTAAGAAAAACTTGGACCGGTTCATGGATGAGAGGGGTGTGGAGGGATATGGTCCAAGTGCAGGTCAGTGGGACTAGGCATAAAATGGTTCGGCACAGACAAGAAGAGCCAAAAGGCCTGTTTCTGAGCTGTAATTTTCTATGGTTCTATGGTTCTAATAGAGCCAATGTTTTGAGTCTGGATGACCCTCCAGACTGGAAACGTTGGCTCTATTCTCTCCCACAAATGCTGTCAGACCTGCTGAGATTTTTCAGCATTTTCTGTTTTTGAACAAAGGAAAAAAGCTAGTTGACCTCATCCCATCAATCTACCTGTCACAGATGCTTCTGTCCATGACAGTACTGTTACAAGTGACCACCTCATAGTCCTGATGGGGACAAAGTTCCACCTTCACACTCCCTACCGCTCCTAATATTGGAATAAAACAACAATACAATAAACTGTGGCTGCTATTTCCCAGATTCTGCTCCGATTATGTTCCCACAGCTGCAGAAAATTGCCCCCAGCAGAAAACAAAGTTAAAATTAGTTTCAATTACAATCAAAAATGGTAATCGGAGAATAAACTTAAGCAGCATTTCTGGTGATTTGATTTGCCCATACCAGCTGCACCTTGTTATTTTGAATTGACTGAGGAAGGTGGTTGGTGCAACAACAACCATGTAGTTTATCCTGTGTTTTCAGAACAGTGGAAGGATGTAAGATGACAGTTCAGAACTTGGTTTATCTTACCAGAGTGTTGAAACCCAAGTGTCTTAAGGCTTGCTTTAGAGCAAGAAATCTGTCTCTGTTTCGAACTGTCTCAGTTGCTGTCATCTCCTCCTGTGCATTCTGGATCATATACCTGTGCCGAACAGGATAGTTAATTAATTCTCAAATAATTCATGAACATTGATGCTTTGCTGCTACTGACTAACTTGTGCTCACTATATAGTAGAACAAGAGAATAATAATACTGAGGGAAAACTACATTTGATATATTTTCTGGTTTCCATGCTGAATTGGACTCTTCAGATCTGTAGAATGGATTGCAATCTCATTGAAGGATGTGCACAGTAAGAAGTCTCACAACACCAGGTTAAAGTCCAACAGGTTTATTTGGAATCACGAGCTTTCGGAGCGCTGCTCCTTCCTCAGGTGAGTCTGTCTGTTTCCTTCACTCACCTGATGAAGGAGCAGCGCTCCAAAAGCTCATGATTTCAAATAAACCTATTGGACCTTAACCTGGTGTTGTGAGACTTCTTACTGTGCCTACCCCAGTCCAACGCCGGCATCTCCACATCACTGAAGGATGTGGCATAGAGAGAGGTACACTGCACGTGGTAATAATGCTCTCAATTTATTACAAAGCTGCTTCAAGTTTTATCTGATTTTCTGATCTGGAGCGCTCAACAGCCAGAGTTTGGGATTGAAATTTAAACTTCTAGAGTGGAGTGTTTCCCCAAATAGCTTCAGCCTGCTGTTGGAACCTGGCGACCTTCCAATCACAGGATGCTTAGGCAATTTACGGGCAGTGTTAAAGTGAACTATCTAATTTATGCTCTGCTTTCCTTTTCAAATATACATACAAATCACAATTTTCAGTCATACTTCCCATTATCAGATGATCCCCTTATTATAATAAATATTGCATCCTCTGGCTCACCATGAACAACAGTACTGCCATCTGCTGGTATATTTGGTATAGATGGAACATGATCTCAGTCTGTTTAGAAAGAATATGCTACAGCACATACCTGTGTGCAGAAAGATTGTTGAGGTACAAAGCACACTTCTCCTCAGTTGACAGACCATCAATCATCAGGTAAAAAATATTAAAATTGCGCTGATTAAGTGGTCGAGAGATGAGACGAGACTTTTCTAAACAGTAGGTATAAACTCTGGCTAGAGGAAGAATAATTTATTAAATAATCAGAGAACTGTCACGTCGTTCAACAAGGTTTGTGAACTCTAGATTCCAATTATTATTTAACTTGCAATAAGTATGACAAGCTTATCATTGCAATAACAATATATTCCTTTTATAACTTTGTTTTACTTTAATTATGTAAAATTGTCCATGAAGATTTTTGTTCTTTATCGTGCATCCATGATTTCTCACCATACAATCCTGATAACTGCTGCTTCCTGCTGGGAGAGTGAAGTTAACTCTTTCAGAGCTCACACTGAAGTTTGACATAGTTACATTAACCTAATTTATTTTGAACACAATGAGGAGATTATGGCATTATGCATCTTGGAAGCATACTACAATACATTTATATTAATGGGCAAGAATTTACCGTGAAGTGAAATAGTTTAATCTTCCTCACAATAATCACCAATGAAAACATTAAAAGTTCATAATGTTCAACCCAAGGACAACCTTGGCAAAGTCAGTTGTAGCCTTCAGTCTGCAGCTGAAGATCAGGAGTTCAAACCCCAATCGAGGAATAGAGCATATAGCATAGGTTAAAATTTCATTGCATAATCATAGAGCTGTAATTGTCAAAGATGCTACCTTTTGGATAAAATGTTTAAATGAAGCCTGTGACAATGATTAGAAGTTGTTCTCCCATTGCCCTGAACACAATAATCCTTCAACCAACACCATCAAAAATAGAGAGCAGGACTTTTCTCCCTCTCTGCGGTGTGTTTTGTGGCATTGGCAGGTGCTGCGCTGCTTGCTGGTGGCGGGATCTTATGGTCTCACCATTGTCAATGGGGTTTCCCATTGAATGCATCTCGTGGCGGGGTGTACTGTTGGAGGAACCATGAAATCCTGCCAACATAAATGCCAGCAAGATTTTGGTGGGAGTTTCTCGTCATTTATCTCATTTCAATTTGTGGCACTCATAGCAAATAGGTTGAGGGACTTCCCTACCTGATAAGAGTGAATAAACATCTTGGATACAGTTTGCTTTTGGAAATCCTGATGACACGAGAAGATTCTGTAAAAACGTAAGCTATTTTGCTTGTCATGAAAGTGTAATTATGATATTAAAGATTTTACGTTCGACAGTTTTAAAAACATATTTCTGCTTTCAAATCTTTACATTGAGTTTAAAAGCCTTTTTCGAAATGGAAGTGTGAACAAAAAACATGGCACCTCCCAGTTGTATTTATAGAGCTGTCTACATTTTTAAAAAATGCAAAGATCCCTCCAGGGATGGTCAATGATATCTAAAAGGTGCAAAAAAACCATTTTACTTCTGAAAAAACAGAAGACAGGAAGGGAATTCAAAGGACCTCAACATAACTTTTTTGCCGGGTACACAATGCTTCAGCAAAATTAACGTACCAGCCATTATAAGTTTTGGAACTGTACAAGATCTATTTGAGAACAGATTTTTTGTACGCAGAAGCCCCAAGAAGAACACTGAGAAACAAAATTAGAGGGGATTCTTGACCAAGGGAGGACAAGGAAGGTGTTAAAAAAACTGCAGTTCGACCAAGAGAACATCGTTAGTCTATAAGTGTGCTAACTGCAGAAATATTGAAGAATAGAAAACCTTTTCTTTCGCTCAGAAACCTGCCGACAAAAAAGGGCGGCATGGACAAGTTGGGCCGAAGGGCCTGTTTCCATGCTGTAAATCTCTATGACTCTATGACTGCTCAGTCTGCCTGAATAAGTAAATCTCCAAATAGTCAACTACAGAAGCCATCTGCTAAACCGAATCTCAAGTTTCAACCCCTTCAACTTGGGAAAAAAAACAAAGTAATGGGCTCACAATTTTATCTCACAGAGTGATTTGAAATCTCATCTTTAAGTATCTTTCTATCCTTATTGCTTTTAAACATTGTATCTCTATTTTAGTTAATATCTTTATCACTCTTACCCAGTAACTTTTAGCAGCAGTTTCATAAAGTATCCTATACCTTGTTTAAGACTAAAACTTGTCTGATGCGTTATTTTAAAAAATTTTAAATCATAAATTAAAATATGTCTACATACACACACAAATCCTTAGCTCACACCTCATTTTAAGAAAAAGCCATTTGTGTAGTCTTGTCACTTTTCTTTTGGTTACAGAAATATTCTAAAACTTTAATAAAACTCTAGGTCCCTTTGGATAGGTAAAGTACCCCTTTTGGAGAGGTAAGCACCCTATGGACTTGTCAAAAATGAACATGATAATGAGCTTTTTTTTATACACACAAACTCATTAGAACTGTCAAGTTGTCAAAGAGCTCTCCAGCTGTTAAGTTAATGCATCAATTCAGCTGTCAAAGAAATGTTAAAGAGCTGTCCTGCTGTCAAACTTGTCAAAGCTATCAAGGAAGTGTCAAAGCTGTCAAAGAACTACAATGATACTAGATGAGTTGGTATGGACGGGGTAAGGGCAAAGGGATGGTGAATGGGGGCATAGGTTGCCACTAAGTTGGCATGAGGGTCATAAGAGGTGGGTGAGGTATGGGTTGTTAGGTTGGCATGGATGGAGCATAGGCATGTGGTGTGTGAAGGGGTGAGACATCGAGGGATTTTAAAAATGATTACTTTTTATTTATTTAAACTCACTGCTGGGGTCTTGCGCCTAGCCTGCCTCTGCACCCAGCAGCCTCAGCATTCGTTCTGTGGTCTCCTGACCTGACTCTTGTTTCAGTCCACAATACCCCCTCAAAGCCCACAACTGAATATCTGACTGTGGGTGAGCACTTTTAAATGTTGGGTTCACCAAGCCGAAAAATCTCGCAACTCAGCAAACCAGACCTGGGGACAAAAATCTGGGGCTTACATTTCTTGCTGTGCCATAAGTGGACTTAATTCCCTGTTATACAGTTGCAACAGATACATCATAAACTCTGGCACAATGTGTGGTTTGCTAACATTGCACTTTCCTCCAAGGCCATTCAGGGACTAGGTGAGCAGTTTCTATGTGTGATTGGAGTCAGAAAGTTGTATATAGCTATTAAAAATCTTTGCTGATGACTCAGTGAGTGTATTCATGAACAGCAGACACACAGAGACCAGAATGTCTCAGTTCCGGCCCCTCTTCTGCTCTGATTCAATCATTCTTAATTACGGGCACAGAGATTGTCGTCAGTGACCCTGATTCAGAGAGGGGATGCTGGATGAGGCTTCCCAGTCCTGACCAGAACTGAAAATAGATGCCTTTTGTAGAATTTCCAAGATGAGAGGGAAGGTGAACAAATAGTGAGAAATATTTACACTTTTTTTTAAAGAGTGGGGAAAACCCAGGAAGCCCACCTGCTTTCATTGATGGCCTGGCAAAGCAGCACTGAATGCCTGGAGGTGTTGAAGTGAATTTGGCACCAACTGCTCCAGTGATGTGAGGGACATGGTGAAAAGAGGGGGAGAGAGAGATGGGAGAGAGAGATGGGAGAGAGATTTTTTTAATATTTGATTTATTGTCACATGTATTGGTATAGAAGATTGCTGAATGATAGGAAACAGCGAGTAATGGTCAAGGCACATATTTTGGGCTGGAGGAAGGTTTGTAGTGGTGTTCCCCAGCAGTTTGTATTGGGATCCGCGATTTTTCTGATATATACTAATGATCTAGACCTTGCTGTGCAGGGGACATTTTCAAAGTTTGCGGATGACACAAAACTTGGAAGTACTGTAAACTGTGAAGAGGACAATGTATTACTTCAAAATGATATGGAATGGGCAGATGAAGTTCAATGTGGAGAAGTGTGAGGTGATGCATTTGGTAGGAAGAACATGAAAGGACAATACAAAATAAGGGTAAAATTCTGAAAGGGGTGCAGGAGCAGAAGGATTTGGGTGTATGTATGCATGGATCATTGAAGGTGGCAGGACAGGTGGAGAGAGCAGTTAATAAAGCATATAGTATTCTGGGCTTTGTTAATAGGGTCATAGAGTACAAGAGCAAGGCAGTTATGCTGAACCTATACAAGACACTAGTTAGATCTCAGTTGAAACACTGTGGACAGTTCTGGGTACCACACCATAGGAAGGATGCAAACACAGAAAGTGCCGAAAAGATTTACAAGAATAGTCCCAGGAATGAGAAACTTCAGTTATGAGGCTGGATTGCAGAAGTGGGGACTGTTCTCCTTTGAGAGAAGGAGGCTAAGAGGAGATTTGATAAGAGATGTTCAAAATCAGGAGGGGGCTAGACAGAGTATAGATGGGGAAACTGTTCCTGCTCAAGGACCAAGAACAAGAGGACATAGATTTAAAGTGATTTGCAAAAGAAGTAAATGCGATGTGAGAAAAAACATTTTCACACAGTGAGTGGTTTGGGTCTGGAATGTACTGTCTGGAAGTATGGTGAAGACAGGTTCAATTGAGGCATTCAAGAGAGCGTTAGATGATTATTGGAATAGAAACAATGTGCAGTATTACGGAGAAAAAGCAAGGGAATGGCACTAAGTCATGATATTCGTTCTGAGAGCCATTGCAGACACGGTGGGCCAAATAACCTCCTTTTGTGCTGTCACAAGTCTGTGATTCTGAGATTTGTTGATTAAGTTCTACCCATGGTGCTTGCATTCCATTTTGGCTACCCTGTATTTAAAAGATAATTTGTAAAATGCTTATTTGAAAAAGGATGGGAACTTCAAATTTGGCTTGATGGTAATTCTCTGTTACAGACGTTTTCAGGAACAGAGCTGCACCTGCAAAACCAGAATGTAGTCCGGTAATGTTTTTATAAAGTCTCATTCTCCAACAAAGCTATATCATTGGGTCCCACGTCACTAAGGCTGGATTCAGGTCATAAAATCCAACAGATTTTGAATGATCACTGCTTGCTGGTGTTAATCTGAACCAGATACTTCAGAACCATTTCAACTTAGAAGTTATGAATGATCAGAAAATGGCGGTGAACATTTTCTTAAATTTGTGATTTGCAATTCTGGGAGATTTGCACCAGGAGTGCAATTTTGTGAAAGCCTGAAAGTAAGTAATTTCACAAAAAGCCTTACCTCCAATTAAAGTCCTGTTGTTTTCACTGAACTGCAACCCCAGGTACTTTATATATCGACTGGAAGTTTCGTTCAGTGTTGTTTTGGCATGACCAAAAGATTCCAGTACACAGCTGACCTAGAAAGAAAATGTTCATCGAAACATAAAGTAGCACCAACTTTACAATCATTACTGTGAGGCTGACATGGAAACTTATTTCAGTATGTGTGAATGAATTGATTCTTCCCCATTATATATCTACATACTGTATAATTGTAATTCTTCAATTTCAGTACACCAAATATGCAAGTGTTAAAAACATCATTCGACCTGAACTGAATTGTTTTAGGACTGGATAATATTTATCCAGTTTTATATTCAATGATTTAACTGGTAGCCTATCAAAATTAAAGGGATTATTTTCAGTCAGAGCTTTCATTTCCCAGCTGCATTTTATTTTAGGAAAAATGAAGCTCAAATTAATCCTGGATTCTGTGGTTTCAGTTGGACACGTTAATTAGGAGAGGGCAAAATATATTATATTTTTCTCTTGAAGTAAGATACATCATGTTATTTTGGGAATAAAAGCATTGGCTGTACCTTCCAAGTTCCAGAGTAGTGTGTCAGGAGGTTAGTGTATCAGTAAGATATCCCAAAAGATACACCCGGGAACTGCCGCTGGAAGTTCTGGCAATCATACAGGAAGTTCAAACTTCCTTTGGGAAATTGCCCTGCACTGGTACCATCCTAAAATGCAATTTCAATCGCAAACTTCAGATAGTTCTGACTGTTGCAGCAATAGTTTCGCAAGATTTAAAATCACTTGTAGCATCCGGGTAACGACAGCACTGGCCCACCCTGATCCCATGCGGGATTCCACCCACCACCTGACTACTTCAATTATCACCCTCCCCACCAACCAGACCCGTAGCCTCCCACACCCCAATCCAAAGGCCTAACCCAACCTGAACCACACTGCCCCCTACCCCAGGCCCACCTGACCTGGCACACTCCCACTCGCCACAACACCCCCACCACTCATCCCTGGGCCCCGCCAAACCCATTACCCCCTCAGGGGCAAGACCCAACCCGAGGCTCACTGCTGCTCAAAAGCCCGACCCGACCACCCATCTGGGTCAAACAGACCTAACCCCTGACATTCACTTCCCCCAAAACCTGACCAGACCACAACACCCCCCCACCCCTCCGCAAATCGTGACCCAACCACACCCATGCCCCTCCTGTCAGCCCTGGCCAGATCCAACCCCCCAGAGGCGACATGAACTGACCATCCCGAGTAGCCCAGGCTCAGCCTGACCCTGCCACCATCCCCATGCCTGACCTGATATTCCCCCTCCCGATCCCCATTAACCAGACACCCACCCCCCCCCCCCCCCCCCCCCCCCAACCCTCAACCTTAATTATTTAATGAAATATAGTGTCACTGGCAAGGTCTGCATTTACAAGACCATAAGACCACTCAGGCCACTCAGCCCATCAAGTCTGCTCCGCTATTCAATCATGGCTGATATTTTTCTCATCCCCATTCTCCTGCCTTTTCTCCATAACCCCTGATCCTCTTATTAATCAAGGACCTATCTATCTCTGTCTTAAAGACACTCAATGACCTGGCCTCCACAGCCTTCTGCGGCAAAGAGTTCCACTGATTCACCACTCTGGTTGAAAAAATTCCTCCTCATCTCTGTTTTAAAGGATCGTGCCTTTAGCCTGAGGTTGTGCCCTCTGGTTCTAGATTTTCCTACTAGTGGAAACATCTTCTACACGTCCACTCTATCCAGGCCTCACAGTATCCTGTAAGTTTCAATAAGATTCCCCCTCAGCCTTCTAAACTCCAATGAGAAGAGACCATTCCTCATACGACATGCTTTTCATTCCAGAGATCATTCCTGTGGACCTCCTCTGGACCCTTTCTGTGGCTAGCACATCCTTCCTTAGCTACAGGGCCCAAAACTGCTCACAATACTCCAAATGGGGTCTGACCAGAGCCTTTTACAGCCTCAGAAGTACATCCCTGCTCTAGTATTCTAGCCCTCAACATGAATGCTAATATTGCATTCATGTTGAGGGCCGACTAACTGCCGACTGAACCTGCACATTAACCTTAAGAGAATCTTGCTTGAACAAGGACTCCCAAGTCCCTTTGTGTTTCTGATTTCTTAAGCATTTTCCCATTTAGAAAATAGTCTATACCTCCATTCCTCCTTTTAAAGTGCAAATTTGTTGCCTATCTCTGAATGCCCTTGAACTGAAGGGATTGCTCGGGCATTTCAGACGGCAGTTAAAAGTCAATCACATTGCTGTGGGTCAGGAATCACTTGTAGGCAGATCAGCTAAGGAAGGCAGATTTCCTTCGCTAAAGGACATTCGTGAACCAGATCGGTTTTTATAACAAATATGTTAGTTTCCTGGTAATCATTACTGAGACTAGCTTTATATTCCAGAATTTTATTAATTGAATTTAAATTCCACCAGTTGCCATGTTGGGATTAGAATCCATATCCGCAGGACTATAGTTTTGGATTCCCCCATCAGAAGAAGTAATTTTTCTTTATCTACCTATTGCGGGTAGCATGGTGGCACAGTGGTTAGCACTGCTGCCTCACAGAGCCAGGGACCTGGGTTCGATTCCTGGCTTGGGTCACTGTCTGTGTGGAGTCTGCACGTTCTCCCCATGTCTGTGTGGATTTCCTCCGGGTGCTCCGGTTTCCTCCCACAGTCCGAAAGACGTGCTGGTTAGGTGCATTGGTCATGCTAAATTCTTCCTCAGTGTACCTGAACAGGTGTCGGAGTGTGGCGACTAGGGAATTTTCACAGTAACTTCATTGCAATGTTAATGTAAGCCTACCTGTGACTCTAACAAATAAATTTTTAAAAACTTGCACATTTTTTACATTTTAATCACATCTACATTCAAAGGAATACCATACAAGTTTTTGCAAAGTCTCTGCATAATTTAACCCTTTTAGCCCCAAATCATTCTGTTATATTAGCCAAAAGGCTAACATAACCTACCTGTGATGCAGAGTCCAGAACTGAACTCAGTGCTCCAGATGGAGTCTGACTCACTCGGCACCCACCGAGCAGTGAACTATCTGAATCCTCTCCATTACAATTTTAACTCTGACATCAATCCTGATATCTGTGTGCATATAGCAATGAGAGGAAGGAATGGGAAGGAGCAGGAAAGGGTCGGGGGGGGGGGGAGGGGAGAGATAAGGGGCCCAATGATGATACAGCTTATTAAATAATAAAGTGCAAAAGACAATCCAGGGTAAAGACCATATGAAATTAAAACTCATTGGGCGGTTATCAATGCTAGTGCTTGTTGCACGAAAAAGTCTCACAGGTGCCAACAATGTCCTGTAAGCATGGCAGAATGCTTCCATTGTGAAAGACTGGGACACTGGGAAAATGAGCAGATCAAAATCCTATAAACATACAGAGGATCATCAGCGAATCGTCTCACAAAAGCCAGCAATGAAATAAAAGAATCACACCATGACGAAGAACAACAATGCTCCCGAGGCAAGATTAATGATCCCAGATATATCTTCTGAAATGCTGTCATATGTGTTGTGGGTACATTACTAATTTTAAACTAGATACAGGAGCAAGTGTGACAGTCCTGTCCAATTGAGAATCATGGCTAGACAACCTCTGGCTGTGGAACAGGCACACTTTTAAATGGCCCACGAGAGATCAGACTACCAGTTAAAGGCATGCATCTAGAACTGCTCCAATACAGGAACAAGCAGGTACTGGAGACACAAATGTGTGACTCACAATCTGTAATTTTCTCTTCTGAGACTGTGTTGCACTTACAACAAGTTGGAGACCCACAAACCATCCAACAACACCAATGATCTCAACTGGGCCTTCACTGCAGAATTTTGACACTCTTTTCTAAGGCAGATAATCCAACTCCTTTCCAAACAGATGAAGAAAACTTTCATCAGCATGAAGCGGAAATGAATCAGCAGGATCAACAAGTAACTGAGTGTGATGATTCTTCATCACATTGCAAATCGTCAGAGAAGATCAAAGTTGAAAACTAGGTGGTAGGACTTGCTGATACAATATCACATTCATTTGTCAATATTGACCTCTTAGTAAGTGCATTCATACCTATCCATTTGCCAGAACTAGTGGCCCAGGGTGCAAACAAGCAAATGTTTCAGCGCTAAAAACAAAACTGAATCAGATGAGGTCTACCTCTTCTATGTTAGAGGGGTTATTGCAATTGGGGCGATCGCAAGACGTTAGTCAAATGCCTTCCTCACCACAGGAGGCTACACAGAGCCATCATGTTAAACACAAAACATGACAGACCAAGTTGTTAAAAAGAACCAACATCAATTCAATGAACAAGAATAGAGAACGTAGTTAATGTAAAGAAAGGGATAAACCCATGGCTTTCAACCATGAAAGATAATCAATTAATTGGGAACAGTACAACAGTAAGGAGAGGAAGAAAAGGAACAAGTGTTGAACTTCCAACAAACAAAATACCAAATACTGCAGCTTCTATTGAAAAACAGCCAAGTCAGGATTAAGAAATTTAAGTTCAGACTATCAATCCTCCAAACCTCAACAGAACACGATCAGTGAGGGTCATGAAACCTTCAGACCATTTAAACCTGTGAAGTCAGAGACTTGTGAGAAAAAGGGGTAACATGTAAAGTAACATTTATATTTGGTTAAAGACTTGGAGGGAGGTGTAATATTTGGGTACATGCAAACATATAAATACAGACCAGGAGTGGGTAATTTGGCCCCTCGAGCCTGCTCTGCCATTCAACAAGATGATCTGATTGAAACTTTAACTCCATATTCCTGCCCATCTACAATAACCTTTCACTCTCACCGCGCCCCCCCCTAAAAATATTCAAAGAATCTGCTCCCACTGCCATTTTAGGAAGAGAGTTCCAGAGACTCACGGCCCTATGAGAGAAAATATTTCTCATCTCTGCCTTAAAAGAGCAACTCCTTATTTTCAGGGTGTTCAGGATTGGAAGGATTAATATGAGATTAGGGAAACAGCCCACATTAATGTAAAGGGAGACAGGGAGTTACATGGCTAGTAGTAGTGTGACAGTAGTCTGAATGGAGAAAGTTCATGGCTGGGACTGAAGAATCCTATTGTCTTGTATTTCTGCACATAGTTCTGTTCGACAGTAAATAACTACTTTTCAGACTCTATGTTTTGAACCTCCTTCTCAGACAACCACAATAACATACAACAAATATGAGAACAGGTACATAAATGCTAAACCAGCAAATATCCTTAGGTTCAAAACTTGTGATGTAGTGAAATCTCCAGCACTTCGTATTGTAAATGCTCAGTGTGTTTGTGTGATTAGTATCAATTACAGTTATCCTTGTGCACATGTAATTGATAATTATAATAGTGATTACTATATTTTTAATTCTTATTCTATCCACTAAGTGCCTTTAAACCCTATTGTCTTGCACAATATGTTATACATTTACAATTAAGAACATCCATACACTAACAGACCTAGAAGCAAGGATGACAGAGGAGAAATGTGGTCCAAGATAGTGAATGAAAAGGCTAACAGATAACCCAGTGTGATGTTGTATGTTGAATATCTTTAACAGCTTTGACATTTTAAACATGATGGGGCAGCACCGTGGCAGACGCACACGCAGAAATATAACAGTATCCAATGCGAATGGGTTTGTACTGACACAGATAAAAACTGGAGTGATATTACATTTCAACCAGAGACAGACACAAATGGAAACTCCAGGTTCTGGGAAAGGGTTATTAAAATAGGGGATTGATTGGTTTTTGATTTCTGCTGGGTGCATCCCACTTCATAGAATCCCTACAGTACAGTGGTTAGCGCTACTGCCTCACAGTGCCAGGGAGTGGGTTCAATTCTGGCCTTGAGTGTCTGTCTGTGTGGGTTTCCTCTGGATGCTCCAGTTTCTTCCCAAGTGTAGGTTAAATGGATTAGCCATGGCAAATGTGCAATCTCCACTTCTACCCAGTAATCAATCAAACTGGATGATAGGCGAGACTGAGCTCAGCAGTGAACAGGGTGCCAAGGCAGAAATAGTAGTCATAGAAAAAAATAAAATCTGTGGTGTGGGAGTTAATTGTTGGGGTCAAGACAATGGCCAGGATTTTCCAACCTCCCGACAGCATGTTTTCTGGTCCTGCCAAAGTCGACGGTAATTTGTATTGTTCGCTCGGAACACGCCGTGGATGGTCACCTTCGGCGGGATCAGGTGATCACATTGGTGGGAACAGCCAGCGAATCCCTCCCAATATCTTCAGTCTTCCTAACAGTCCAAGTGTGTATGTTGGAAAAGCTGCTGCATGCGCCATGAAACAAAGCGGAAATGTACAGCTCAGTGTTTTCTGTTCACATTGTGAATTAGGTTACAACGGGGAAGATAGCCGAGGAGGAGAAAGCAACAAGGGTGAACTTCATTTCAAAACAATTATCCGTGTGTAAAATGGCTTGGAATATTTCTGACACATAAGAAAAGATGCTACTTAAATCCAAGCTGTTTCTTTACCCATTATAATCAAACTACAGTGTAATGCAGCTTGTGTTCCAGGAGATGGCACTAAGTGAAAGAGAGACGCACACGCAGAAATATAACAGTATCCAATGCGAATGGGTTTGTACTGACACAGATAAAAACTGGAGTGATATTACATTTCAACCAGAGACAGACACAAATGGAAACTCCAGGTTCTGGGAAAGGGTTATTAAAATAGGGGATTGATTGATCTTTGATTTTTGCTGTGTGCATCCCACTTCATAGAATCCCTACAGTACAGAAGTTTATAAAGTTTATTTATTAGTCACAAGTAAGGCTTACATTAACGCTGCAATGAAGTTACTGTGAAATTCCTCAGGTCGCCACACTCCGGCACCTGTTCGGGTCAATGCATCTAACCAGCACATCTTTCAGACTGTGGGAGGAAACCGGAGCACCCGGAGGAAACCCACGCAGACACGGGGAGAACTTGCAAACTCCACACGGACAGTGACCCAGGCCGGGAATCGAATCCAGGTCCCCGGCGCTGTAAGGCAGCAGTGCTAACCACTGTGCCACCCTGGCTTAAAGGGCGGAATTTAATGTTTGCGTGATGGCTGTGTCCACTAGCCGAAAGCAAGTGGTTACCTTGTTGTTGCCCTATCTGGGAGCCCCAATGCAGTTAAATCTCAATCAGTCAGTTAACTGTCTATTGTTTCAGTTTCCAGTGCCTTCAGGATGAGAATCCCGTCCCCAGGATCTGCAGGTTAATCTAAAGGCTGGCAACATTTTAGACCCAGCAGCACCACCGGGAATGATGGCCACTGCTGGGACTGCAGTATGTCTTAGAGGAGGAGCAACTGTGGTGTCCATTGGAGAGGTAACTGGTGAGGCACCGCTGGGGCTTGGACTAATAAATTCAGATAAAATGAGTTTAAATCCAGCAATTACAGTTTGAAAATTTGAATTTAATTAAAATGAGAACCTGGAAATAAAGAAAGATTGTGTCAATAAGAATGCCCAGGAAGCTGTTAGTTTGTTGTAAGAACTCAACTGGTTTGTGAATGACCTTCAGAGGAAAAGAAAACTGACCTCCTTACCTGGTCTGATCTACATGTGATTCCAGTCCCACTGCCTTAACTCCCCTTTGGTGTAGCTTAGCAAGCCATACAGTTGCATTACTACAAAGAATACTAGATGGGCTATAACGATTCCAGAAGACATCCCACCACCACCATCTGAAGGAAAATAGGGATAGGCAATAAAAACTGGCATTGCCAGTGCTGCCCACAACTTGTGAATGAATAAATAATAAAATCACCAGAAACACAGAGAATAGCCTGGTTTTTTTCATATCCTATTATTAGCACAGCAGTATCACCCTTGTTAAAAGTTTCCCCTTTCTGGTGAGAAGTTATAGCTGAAATATCAGTGGCAAAATATAAGATTTACTTTTTTTCAGATTTTAAACAATTCTTCCCCTTGTAGTCGGATTTTGTAGCCTGGTTTCAATTTGTATTTAAAATCTAAACAACACATATATTTTTATATCTATTGGTTTAAAGCATAAATTTATTTGTAAAACACCCAGTGGGTTTGCTGGAATGGAAACTATTTTGGGCCCCAACTTGTGATAACCACAGGACTAACATCACAGCAAATAATTTTTGTTATATTGGATAAATAATTCAAGTTGATGTTTTGATTTGAAATGCTGCTTCCTTCCTTCTTTGATCTTTCCAATCACCCTAACAGACCTGTTTTATGCACTAACATTTTGGAGACCTATGTGCTCATCCAAAATTGATAGCAGTAGCCTGATTTTTGTCTCCACCTCAGGAATTGAGTTCATAGAATCCCTCTCGTGCAGAAAGAGGCCATTCGACCCATCGAGTCTGCACCGACCAGAATTCCTCCCAGCCCCTTTCCCCGTAGCCCCACATATTTACCCTGCTAGGCCCCCTGACATTAACTGGCAATTTAGCATGGTCAATCAACCTAACCCGGACATCTTTGGACTGTGGAAGGAAACTGGAACACCCAGAGGAAACCCACGCAGACACGGGGAGAATGTGCAAACTCCACACAGACAGTGGCCCAAGCTGGGAAAAGAACCTGGGTCCCTGGCGCTGAGAGGCAGCAGTGCAAACCACTATGCCACCATACTGCTCAGTTGGGTCTTTTCCTGACATCCAAGACATGATCTTGTCTCTGAACCCATTTGTCGCTGAATTTTCAGTCTGGAAGAGGTGTCGGTGGGATTATTCTGCAGTCTGTGATTTCTGATTGGGCCTGTGTTAGGTCTGGAGGGTAGGGTAGGGTGCAGAAGCAGGTGCTTCCGATGCTGGGCCCACTTAAAGAGAAGTTAATGGCATCTTTCAGAATGGTATCCCTGGACACAACCCTGGGAGAACCTGAAGAAGAACTCTACTGTTGCACTGTAAATACTGTTGATGTAAGTTGTTGTATGTTGATTGTGACTGGCTAAGGAACAGTTGCAGGGACATAGATATCTGAACGATAACTGTTTACTGTATGAACATAACTATTTCCAGATATACAGGACTACAGGTCCTGTGAGGACCTGACAGGACAGTCACGTGATTGTCTCCTGCATCATCCTGTGAGGGATACTGTGTCTCCAGTCTCACATTAACTCTTTCAGCCCTAAACACCTTAATGCTATCTAAATGATGGCTGAAACATAATTGCTCTGAGAGAGCTGGTCCATAAACTGCATTCTCTTTGTGTAAACAAGAACCAGTGCTGTGTCCACTGTTCTACACCAATGTTGCCTTACCTCTGAGCATCATGCTGTATCAGTCTTTTGCTGCTCACCCCTAAAAATCACTGACTTTTTAGAAAAATTATGCACGATATCTTTGCAAATTACCACAGCAGCTGCAGCCCTCACTCGCAACTCAGATCCTCTCACACCCACAACAGCCCGTTGTAATGTATTCCCCTTCAGACAAGACAGCAGACAGCATTCCTATGCTTACTCCCCAAAGCACCATAAAACAAGCAACAAATGCTCCTCAAAGATTTTGGGCTCTAGTTGTACTGGTGACATGGGGCAGGGATTGGCACCTGTCACTTGTCACGTAATACTCAAGTCACCAAGCCTGTACTAGACAAATCCCTTAGAGTCATAGAGTCAGAGGTTTACAGCATGGAAACAGGCTCTTCGGCCCAACTTGTCCAAGCAGCCCTTTTTTTTAAAACCCCTAAGCTAATCCCAATTGCCCGCATTTGGCCCATATCCCTCTATACCCATCGTACCCATGTAACTATCTAAATGCTTTTTAAAAGACAAAATTGTACCCGCCTCTACTACTACCTCTGGCAGCTTGTTCCAGACACTCACCACCCTCTGTGTGAAAAAATTGCCCCTCTGGGCACTTTTGTATCTCTCCCCTCTCACCTTAAACGTATGCCCTCTAGTTTTAGACTCCCCTACCTTTGGGAAAAGATATTGACTATCTACCTTGTCTATGCCCCTCATTATTTTATAGACCTCTATAAGGTCACCCCTCAGCCTCCTACGCTCCAGAGAAAAAAAGTCCCTGTCTATTCAGCCTCTCCTTATAACTCAATCCATCAAATCCAGGATCCCGATGCTACTGATCCCGGTAGCATCCTAGTAAATCTTTTCTGCACTCTTTCTAGTTTAATAATATCCTTTCTATAATAGGGTGATCAGAATTGCACACAGTATTCCAAGTGTGGCCTTACCAATGTCTTGTACAGCTTCAACAAGACGTCCCAATTCCTGTATTCAATGTTCTGACTGATGAAACGAAGCATGCCGAATGCCTTCTTCACTACTCTGTCCACCTGTGACTCCACTTTCAAGGAGCTATGTACATGTACCCCGAGATCTCTTTGTTCTGTAACTCTCCCCAATGCCCTACCATTAACTGAGTAAGTCCTGCCCTGGTTCAATCTACCAAAATGCATCACCTCGCATTTGTCTAAATTAAACTCCATCTGCCATTCGGCAGCCCACTGGCCCAATTGATCAAGATCCCGTTGCAATTGGAGATAACTTTCTTTACTGTCCACTATGCCACCAATCTTGGTGTCATCTGCAAACTTACTAACCATGCCCCCTATATTCTCATCCAAATCATTAATATACATGACAAATAACAGTGGGCCCAGCACTGATCCCTGAGGCACACCGCTGATCACAGGCCTCCAGTTTGAAAAACAACTCTCTACAACCAACCTCTGGTTTCTGTCAAGAAGCCAATTTTGTATCCATTTAGATACCTCACCCTGGATCCCATGAGATTTAACTTTATGCAACAACCTACCATGCGGTACCTTGTCAAAGGCCTTGCTAAAGTCCATGTAGACAACATCAACTGCACTGCCCTCATCTACCTTCTTGGTTAACCCTTCAAAAAACTCAATCACATTTGTGAGACATGATTTTCCACTCACAAAGACATGCTGACTGTCCCTAATCAGTACTTGCATCTCTAAATGCCTGTAGATTCTGTCTCTCAAAATACCTTCCAACAATTTACCCACCACATATGTGAGGCTCACTGGCCTGTAGTTCCCAGGCTTTTCCCTGCAGCCCTTTTTAAACAAAGGCACAACATTTGCCACTCTCCAATCTTCAGGCACCTCACCCGTGACTATCGATGATTCAAATATCACGGCTAGGGGACCCGCAATTTCCTTCCTAGCCTCCCACAACATCCTGGGATATATTTCATCAAGTCCCGGGGATTTATCTATCTTGATGCGCTTTAAGGCTTCCAGCACCTCCTTCTCTGTAATATGTACACTCCTCAAGACATCACTATTTATTTCCCCAAGTTCCCTAACATTCATGCTTTTCTCAACAGTAAACACTGATGAGAAATATTCATTTAGGATCTCACCCATCTCTTGTGGATCCACACATAGATGGCCTTGTTGATCCTTAAGAGGCCCTACTCTCTCCCTTGTTACTCTTTTGCCCTTTATGTATTTGTAGAAGCTCTTTGGATTCTTCCTCATCTGGCACACATAAATTCACATCGCATGAAGTTAATGACAAGGTCAGCCATGAGAGTCACACATCCTGACACATGTACCTCCTCTACCCTTACCTCAGGATGGCTGACCCAGCTGGGAGCCAGGAGGCAGCAACATTGAGATTCAATGAACTTGACCTCCAGTTCCTCCTGACAGAGGTGGGTGTCCACAAAGGCATACTTTTCCCTCAAGGGCCCAAGCTATCTCCCAATAGCACCAAGACAGCTTGGATGAAGATAATGGAGGTGATCAGCTCCCCTGGCTAACATAAGAGAATTGAGTACTGCAAGCACTTCAATGATCTTCTCCTATATGACAAGGTGAGTGAGAGATGCCAACCAGGCATGCAGTCTGGCCTCAGGTGGGCACAGTGGGTATGATGCTCAGCAGCACTGCAGGAGCATGTGTCCATAGCATGTTGCTGCAAATTAGATCAATGGTGAAGGACGGTATTGAAGAGAATTAATGGAGACTTCTTGGAGGAATCTCCAAACGCAACGTCTTGATAAGCCATCATAATACCCTTTTGCTTTTATTCTTTCAGGATCTTTATATTTTTATTCTTTCATGGGATGTGGTGTCACCTGCATGACCAGCATTTGTTGCCCATCCCTAACTGTCCTCAGCCATTTCAGAGGGCTGTGAAGTGTCAATCACATTGATTTGGGTCTGGAGTCACATACTCGGTAAGGGTGGCAGATTTCCTTTCCTAAAGGACATCAGTGAATTAGTTAGGTTTTCACTTATCATCAATGAGAGTTTCAGATCACCATTATTGAGACTAATTTTCAATTCGAGAATTACTAATTGAATTTAAATTTCATCAGCAGTGGTGGGATTTGAACCCGTATGCCAGGAGAATTACCTCATGTCTTTGGATTACCAGTCCAATGACACAACCACAATGCCATCTTCCCCATTTGATCATGACTAGCATTTTTGAAGTGGTCTGAATGAAGGGTGGACTATGCTCCCTCAACTAGTATAAGTGGGTGGACCATCTAAAGAGATCTAAAAGTAAGTTTATGTTTTTTTGTTGTGGGGCCTGGAAGAAGCAAGTTCCACAAAATCAGCTTGGACCCTATCACCCTGGCTCACCGTCCCATGCCGTTACAGATCTATCAAGGCATCATCCTTGCAAGTTTTCCCTGCACCCTCTGCAGTGCCTCTTTATCCTTTTTATAATATGATGACCAGAACTGCGCACAGTATTCTAAATATGGTCTAAACAAGGTTCAATACAGACTTAGTATAACTTCCCTACTTTTCAGTTCTGTCCCTCTAGTATTCAGGGCAGAGAAGTAGAAGGTTAAAAGCGGATGAACACAGTCGCCTCCTGTGCAGCACTTGACAACAATAAGTTGCTTGTGGGGAGTAATTTACAAAATGAACTTTATTCAGGTTACTCAAAGGCTGGGTATCAAGAGCACTACAAAAGTTTGCAAAGTGAACTCCACAATGTATTGTTGAATCTAGGAGTCCTATCAAGTGATGCATGGTGCTGGGGACAGAACTCACAATTTCAGAACAATTGGGAAGTCTGGATATTTTGACTTTAGTTTTATTAAGTTGTAAGCAGCGCAATACCATTAACTTAACCCGATTATTGCAATAGATTTCAAGAGCAATTTTTGCCATGTGACTGATTATTCTTTGCTACTTACGTGGTTAATCTTTGCTTCAAGCATGCTCTCAGTGGTCACAGCTCTGCATGCCAGGTGTTTTACAATGTGTTTAGAGGCCTCTGTCTTCCCTGATCCAGTTTCGCCACTGCAAAAGACAATAAGAGCCTAATCCTTCTTAATAGCTCATCAAATGCTCCACAGGAAAGGGAACAGATTGAACAGAGCATCAGCTTCCAATGAAACAAAGCTTAATACAAATGATACAATTTAGTTCCATGTTCAGTAAGTCATGATTGCACCTTGGAGTTTAATTCCTTCAGTGACACAGATGTCTCCTTCAGAATCCCGACCACATTAATGTAAACTGGTTCAAAATACATGGATCAAAACTTGCATTTCACTGCTCGGCTTCACACATTTTAAAACACAATTCCAAAACAGCAACATTAATGAAAACCTTTGAAGGCAAGTATTGATGGTTCAGCAAAAGTAATTGCTTCCTTATTGTATTTCTCCTCATCGCCAAAAGGCTCTTAACTCTTGTTAACTGGGGAGCATAAAATGGGGATGGAGAGGACTATGAGTAAAGAGGAGCAGGTACTAAGGAATTTAGTGCAGGTGGGATGACTCCAGTAACTTTTTCTGAAGCTTTAATTTAGATTAACAGACTTTGAACAAAGAGAACAAAGAAAAATACAGCACAGGAACAGGCCCTTCAGCCTCCAAGCCTGTGCCAATCATGATGCCCTAACTAAATGAAGAAAAAACCTTCTGCCCTTGCTCGGTCCGTATCCCTCTATTCCTGCCCTATTCATGTACCCATCCAGATGCCTTGTAAATGTTGCTAATGTGCCTGCTTCCACCACCTCCTCTGGCACCCACCACTCTCTGCATGAAAAACTTCTCCAGCACATCTTCCTTAAACTTTACCCTCTCACCTTGTAATTGACACTTCTATCCTGGGAAAAAGTCTGACTATCCACCCTCTCATTGAAGGCCTCAATCAGGTTTCCCCTCAGCCTCTGTCTTTCCAGTGAAAACAATCCTAGTTTATTCAACCTCTCCTCATCATCAGATCAGGCAACATCCTGGTGAACCTTCTTTGCACTCTCCAAACTTCCACATCTTTCTGGTAGTGTGGTGACTAGAATTGCACGGAATACCCCAAATTTGACCTAACCAAGGTTTTATATAGCTGCAACATGATTTGCCAACTCTTGTACTCAATTCCCCGGCTGATAAAGGCAAGCATGCCATATGCTTTCTTAATCACCTTGGTCAAATTTGTTGCCACTTTTTGGGAACTGCATGCCCAGATCCTTCTGTATGTTAATGTTCCAAAGAGTTTTGCCATTTACAGTATAATTCACACCTAAATTTGGCTCTCTAAAATACATCACCTTGCATTTGTCCGAATTAAACTCCATCTGCCATTTCTGTGCCCAAATCTCCAATCCATCTATATCCTCTTGTAACCTCTGACAATCCCCAGCACTATCAGCAAATCCACCAATCTTTGTGTCATCCGAAACTTACTAATCAGACCACCCACATTTTCCTCCAGATCATTTATATATACTGCAAACAACTGACATCCCAGCACTGATCCCTGCGGAACACCACTAGCTACAGATCTCCATTCTGAAAAACACCCTTCCACCGCTACTCTCTATTCTATGACCAAGCCAGTTTTGTATCCATCTCGCCAACCCACCCCGAATCCCATGTGATTTTAATTTTTGTACCAGTTTGCCATATGAGACCTTGTCAAATGTCTTACTAAAGTCCATATAAACTACATTCCTTCATCAATTATCTTTGTCGCCTCCTCAAAACACTCAAGACATGAACTTCCCCGTACAAAACCATGCTGCCTGTCACTAACTGGTTCATTTTCTTCCAAATATACATATATCCTGTCCCTCACTATCTTCTCCAAAAGCTTCCCCACCACTGATGTCAGGCTCACGGGCCTATAATTTCCTGGATTATCCCTGCTTCCTTTCTTAAACAAGGGAACAACATTGGCTATTCTCTAGTCCTCTGGAACCTCACCTGTGGTCAAAGAGGATGTGAAGATATCTTTTAAGGTCCCAGCTATTTTTCCCCTTGCCTCCCGCAATATCGTGGGATAGATCCCATCCAGTCCCAGGGACTTGTCTACTTTAATGCAAGTTAGGATACCCAACACTTCCTCCTTCGATATATTGACATTCTCTCGAGCATTCACACATCTATCCTTGACCTCAACATCCATCATATCCTTCTCCTTGATGAATACTGATATAAAGTATTCATTAAGGATCTCACCCACTTCCTGTAGCCCCACACATAACTTCCCTCCATTGTCCTTGAATGGGCCTACTCCTTCGCTTGCTACCCTCTTGCTCCTAATATATCCATAAAAGCCTTGGGATTCTCCTTGATCCTGTTTGCGAAAAACATTTCCTGGTCCCCTTTAGCCCTCCTAATTCCACATTTAAGTTGCATCCGACATTCACTACTCCTCAAGGGCTTTGTCAGTTTTTAGATGCCCAGATCTATCGTCTGTTTCCTTTTTCCTTTTGACTAAGCTTACAATTTCCCTTAGAATCATAGAGATTTACCAAATGGAAATAGGCCCTTTGGCCCAACTTGTTCATGCCACCCAGTTTTTACCATGAAGCTAGAACCAATTGCCCACATTTGGCCCATATACCTCGATTCCCATCTTACCCATGTAAATGTCTAGATGCTTTTTAAAAGACAAAATTGTACTGCTTCTACTGCCTCCGGCAGTTCATTCCAGGTACACACCATCCTATGTGTGAAAGAATTGCCCCTCTGGACCCTTTTATGTCTCTCTGTTCTCACCTTAAACCTATGCCCTCTAGTTTTAGACTCCCTTACCTTCGGGAAAAATGTTGACTATCTACCTGATCTATGCCCCTCTATAAGATCACACTTAAGCCTCCTATGCTCCAGGGAAAAAAGTTCCAGTCTATCCAATCTCTCCTTATAACTCAAACCACAAGCCCCAGTGGCATCCTAGTAAATCTTTCCTGCGCACTTTCTAGTTTAATAATATCCTTTCTATAATAGGGTGACCAGAACTGTACACAGTATTCCAAGTGTGGCCTTACCAATGTCTGGTACAACTTCAACAAGACATCCCAACTCCTATATTCAATGTTCTTACCAATGAAACCAAGGATGCCAAATGCCTTCTTCATTACGCTGTCCACCCGTGACTCCACTTTCAAGGAGTTATGAACTTGTACCCCTAGATCTCTTTGTTCTATAACTCTCCCCAACGCCTTACCATTAACTGAGTAAATCCTGCCCTCGTTCGATTTACCAAAATGCATCACCTTGCATTTATCTAAATTAAACTCCATCTGCCATTCATTGGCCCACTTGCCCAATTGATCAAGATCTTGTTGCAATCCTAGATAACCTTCTTCACTATCCACTATGCCACCAATCTTGGTGTCATCTGCAAACTTACTAACCATGCCTCCTAAATTCTCATCCAAATCATTAATATAAATGACAAATAACAGTAGACTCAGCATCGATCCCTGAGACACACTGCTGGTCACAGGCCTCCAGTTTGAAAATCAACCCTCTATAACTACCCTTCTTCTGTCATCAAGCCAATTTTGTATCCAATTGTCTACCTCACCCTGGATCCCATGAGATTTAACCTTATGCAACAACCTACCATGCAGTACCTTGTCAAAGACCTTGCTAAAGCCTATGTAGACAACATTGACTGCATTGCCCTCATCTACCTTCTTGGTTACCCTTTCAAAATACTCAATCAAGTTCGTGAGACATGATTTTCACTCACAAAGCCATGCTGACTGTTCCTAATCAGTCCTTGCCTTTCTAAATGCCTGTAGATCCTGTCTCTCTGAATACCTTCTACAGACGTTCGGGTGTAGTTCCCAGGCTTTTCCCTGCAGCCATACAAAGGTACAACATTTGCCACCCTCCAATCTTCAGGCACCTCACCTGTGGCTGCCGATGATTCAAACATTTCTGCTAGGGGACCTGCAATTTCTTCCCTAGCCTCCCACAACGTCCTGGAATACACTTCATCAGGTCCCAGGGATTTACCTATCTTGATGTGCTTTAAGATTTCCAGCATTTCCTTCTCTATAATATGTACACTCCTCAAGACATCACTATTTATTTCCCCAAGTTCCCTAACATTCATGCCTTTCTCAACAGTAAATACTGATGAGAAATACTCATTTAGGATCTCACCCATCTCTTGTAGATCTACACATTGATGACCTTGTTGATCCTTAAGAGGCCCTACTTTCTCCCTTGTTACTCTTTTGGCTTTTATGTAATTGTAGAAGCTCTTTGGATTCTCCTTTGCCTTACCTG
The DNA here is from genome assembly GCF_964213995.1 of Mustelus asterias. Taxonomy (NCBI): domain Eukaryota; kingdom Metazoa; phylum Chordata; class Chondrichthyes; order Carcharhiniformes; family Triakidae; genus Mustelus; species Mustelus asterias. The sequence continues at coordinate 39,407,040 of NC_135810.1, forward strand.
CCAAAACAATCTCGTGTCCCCCTTTTGCCCTCCTGATTTCTCTCTTAACTCTATCCCAACACCCTCTATACTCTTCAAGGGATCCACTTGATCCCAGCTACCTATGCATGTCATATGCCTCCTTCTTCTTCTCGACTAGGGCCTCAATATGCCGAGTCATCCAGGTTTCCCTACTTCTACCAACCTCGCCTTTCACTCTAAATGGAATGTGCTTACCCTGAACCCTGGTTAATGCACTTTTGAAAGCCTCCCACTTACTAGATGTCCCTTTGCCTGCCAACAGACTCACCCAAACACCTTTTGAACGTTCCTGTCCAATACCATCATAAGAACATAAGAACTAGGAGTAGGCCATCTGGCCCCTCAAGCCTGCTCCGCCATTCAATAAGATCATGGCTGATCTTTTCGTGGACTCAGCTCCACTTACCCGCCCGCTCACCATAACCCTTAATTCCTTTACTGTTCAAAGATTTATCTATCCTTGCCTTTAAAAATTGGCCTTTCCCCAATTTAGAATTTTAACTTTTGGGCCAGATCTATCATTCTCCATAGCTATCTTAAAACTGATGGAATTATGGTCACTGGTTCCAAAGTGATCCCTCACTAACACTTTTGCCACCTGCCCTTCCTTATTTCCCAAGAGGTCAAGCTTTGCCCCCCTCTAGTCGGACCATCCACATACTGAATGAGAAATTCCCCCTGAATACAGTCAACAAATTTCTCTCCATCCAAGCCCCTAACACTATAGCTGCCCCATAGTAAAGTGCCTCAAAGTGATCTCCCAACTTCTTATTTCTCAGTTCTATCCATATAGACTCAGTGGGCAAACCCTCGGATATATCCCCTCTCAGTACTGCCATGATGTTCTCCTTAATCAAAAACACAACTCCCCCTCCTCTTTTACCTCCTGTTCTACCTTTCCTATGGCATCTGTACCCTGGAACATTGAACTGCCACTCCTGTCCCTCCCTTAACCAAGTTTCAGTAATAGCTGTAATATCCCAGTCCATTGTACCCATCCATGCCGAGTTCATCTGCCTTGCCCATCAGGCCTTTTCTATTGAAGTAAATGCAGTTTAATCCAGACTTCCCTTGATCTTTGCCCTGCTCTTGCCTGACCTGTCTAGCACGAGGATTACTGACACGGCCTTTACTATTTAACGTGCTCTCTTTGTTATTCTCTTGTATCCCTTGTCATTCATGGTTCCTGAATCCTGCCATTTTTACAGGGACAGGCCATTAAAAGCCTCCCACATGTCAGATGTGGATTTGCCCTCAAATAGCTGCTCCCAATCCACATTCCCCAGCTCCTGGTTAATTTGGATGTCATTGGCCCTCGCTCAATTCAGCAGCCTCTACCCGAGGGCCATTCCTTGTCCTTATCCCGGTTTAGAACTTTAAAACTGCAAACTAGTTAAAAAGTCTAGGTTAATATCCTCAACCTGGATATCAGGCAGAAAACACAGCCTTTGAGGCATACGCTCTCAATGGCAGAGAAGAGTGTATCCATATTTTCACTAAGTGTCTGCAGTTCAAGGCAGGTTGGGTCTGAATTGATGAACTGGCATCTTGAGCTTTCTGAGGGAAGAGTTTCCTAGACACACTGTCCCAGGAGGCAGTCACAACCCTTAGGCTCGGTACTCCTGATCTGGTCCACAGTAAGGGACAGAAGGGAGTGATTGCGAGTGATGGGGACCCAGAAGGTATCAGCAGAGAAAACGCACCCTTTTCCAATGTCCAATTGGTTTGAGATATTTGCTGCTTGTGTGGACGAGAGCAGGGACTGTGGGCTAGATGAGCAAACTAACGATGGCACTGTGGATTGGGAGCTATTCAAGTGGCAGGAGTAAAAGTGAACATAAGGTCCAGTATAGTTAGTGGTGGATACTGTTATGAAGTTGTATATATAAAGGTAAGAAATGTGTTTGACAAATGTAAATATTGAAAAGACATGCTAAGAAAACCAAAAGAAATCTCTTTAAAAAACATGTGTCTTTGTGCTTGGGATTTTAAACTGCAGAAAGCAGGCTGCAGAAGCCAACTTTGCAACGTTTGTGTCCAAAGCAGCAGCCAGAGTTCCAGCAGAGCAAAACAGGCTTTGAATTGAACCAATGAGTTTAAAGCAAGCTCTCCAAGACACAGAACCAATTGAATTCAAATTTGTGTTGTTGACAACCTCAAGCCACTCACATTGCAGGAATACTGTGAGGTAATTCTAGGTATTTAAACCTGGTTAGAGTATGCTTGCTACCTCTTGGGGGAAGAGGGTAGGCCGAGGCTCTCATATGAAATACTGCAGTTTTAATGTATGTCTTCATCAAATCACCATCTAAATAGAAGGAGAAACCAACTCAAAGTATTCTAGACCGATGCATCAGAAGAAAGTTCATACTTCCAACAGATGCCTGATATATTATTTGTGAGTGACTATATTCTGTAATGATTTATTTCATTATTCCTGAATGAGTCTTGTAATTGGAACAGCATTCTACTGGAGAATTTATTCAGCTTGTTAATTGTCTTAATAAGTTGTCACCAGTTTTAAAAAATAAAGACCTGTTAATTGTTCATGATAGAGAGTGGCAGATCCTGCTGTAATTTACCCAAAACCAGTAGCTTCCTACCATCTCACGCACACTTATTTAAGATTACGAGCGAGGTATATCCCTTTGGGGGGTTCCAAAATTGCGCAGAGGGAAACATCACCCCGATGTCATAATAAAATACTGTTCTCTGCCACCGATAGTGTGAGAATCTGCCAAGGTTAAGGACCATCTCCTCCAGGCTGGAGAGGAATTTCGAGTGGGAGAAAAACGATCCAGTTGTTGTGGCCCACTTTGGCACCAACAACGTAGGTAGGACTGAGAAAGAAGTTCTGCTGAGGGACTCTGAGTAGCTAGCTAGCGAATAAATTAAAAAGCATAACTACAAAGGTAATCATCTCGGGATTGTCCAGTACAGAACTTGAGTATTGCTGAAAAAAAAAATACATTTTGTTATAATGAAGGAAAAAAACCTCAAATTATGGGGGCGATCTCCCAGTCTACTGCGCTACTCCAGAAATCAGTGTGGAGCTGATTAACATATGGAAATCTTCATTTCCATTTCATTACCGGTCCAGGACTGATGTCGTCGGGCCCTTACGGGTCTCCTCTCAACTGGGAGTGGTTCACTCTGGCGAGATTTACATCTGGGTAACAGGTGGCTGGAGGGAACAGAGGCCATTGAGGTTGGGGGGCAAGGAGGGGGTGCCCCTTGGGCAGTGCCATCCTGGCACCGCCCAAAGGGCAAACTGGCACTACCAAAGGGGCATCTTGGCACTGCCCAAGCGGCAAACTGACACTGCCCAAGGGGCACCTTGGCACGGCCCAATTTAAATTTCTGCTACTACTCCCAATAGAGGGGTTGATGAAAACAGGGAGCCAATTTATCCCTCCTTATCCGGGATTCTAACAATTTGGGGGTATCCCAGCCAGACGGTGCCAAAGTGAGGGATCTCCTCCAGATTAACAACTTTGGGGAACCTCACCTGAATTGGGTCGTAACAATCTTTTGTCAAAGCTTTTCGTCTTGCACTCATCAGGACATTCACATGAATAGTATGCAAGGAAAATCAACAAATTTAAGGTCTCCTTCCTTCATAACTAACCTGGACTTGTCCAGTATAGCAGCACCAATAAGTGGCATTGCAACCCAAGAAGGGTCCCCATAGAATCCATACAGTGCAGAAGGAGGCCATTTGGCTAATCGAGCCTGCACCGCCAACAATCCCACCCAGGCCCTATCCCCACCTGTTTACCCTGCTAATCCCCCTGACACTAAGGTACAATTTAGCATGGCCAATCAACCTAACCCGCACATCTTTGGATGGAGGGTGGAAACTGGGGCACCTGGAGGAAACCCACTTAGCAGTCCTCTCACACTGCCTGATATCCATCCTGGACAGAACTGCAGTTACTGTCATTTTTGCCAGACACTATTATTCTGGACCTCAAAATGTTGCTTCTACACCTGTACTTCAGGACTGAGTTCAATGCTCCCTCCCTCAATTTCCATGTGCCAGATATATACCTCGATCTTCATGATGTGAATGTGGAACTACCCAGGATAGTTTCCAGCCTCCCCCAAATAATATTGGATCCCATTGTTGTTGTGGTGGATATTTTTGACCCTCCCCCACCGTACCCATTACCTGCCAAGTACCCATGCCCCATGTGGACCTCTACCTACCCCATCTAGAGGCCGTGTTCACCATTACATACAGCGATGACCACCCTCCTCGAGAGCTTCACATAACCGCCTCCCTTTTTTATGTCTTCCCTATCTATAGGCTGCAGAATCCCCTGGTCACATCACCACTCCCTGTGCAGTATAGAGTCCACCAGCCTTAGGGACATCGATTATAAGGCACCGCTGCTCAGCAGGTGGGTTTTTTTCCTGTAAAGCCCACGGCCCTTGCCTCTCCGTGCAGCTGGAGTACACAATGCTCCTAATGATTGCTCCTGCTGCATGCCCACTAATCTTCTAAACTCTATCCTATCTCTGACTTAAGACTGTGAGGTCCACATAGCTCTTGGACATCTGTTATCTATGACCCCTTTCAATTTTGCAATAGGAAGTGTCTGCACCCTGACTGCCATCTGCCAGCCCCTATACCAAACCTTTAACCTTCACATAGTTCCCCATTTCAATGGGAAACTAAGGGCAACAGTGACCCTCACAAATCATACCAACCCAACTTCTGAGTCTCCATGCGAACTATTCCGAATGTGTCACACTAATGTAAGTGGAACCCTTGTTGGGGTGGTAAGATTTTTAAACCATTAGACATTAAAGCACTGACAGAATTAGCAGCGTTCAGTTAAATGGCTTTTAAAATAAGTTTATGAGCTAACAAGAAGCAATTTACACATATGAGATGCAATAATTGATTCAAATGAGTGATTATGATTGTAAAACACATATACTGATATTTTGAATGTATTATTGATTTTAAGGAATATTGTTCGCTTTAGCCAAAAGCATTTTACTGCTAGGCATCATGTTAAAAAGACATTAGGATGAAGCCATATTTCAAGGGAATAATTAAACCTTGGAAATATGCAAGATTTATCAGTTAAAATTTTAGTTGGAAAGAAAATTTAGAATACTTAATCACACTTCATGAATAGTGTTTATTTACTGTCTGGACAAAATGGACTGGTGCATAGATGTGGTGTCACAAGTTAGTCTGGTTAGACAGTGACCTTCAACGGAACCCATGAGAACGTTTATTTGAACTCTGGGCTGAGCATCTTAGGCTGCTCGGCAACCGGGGAGTGGGGTCATCCAAGACAAAACTTCAGACAATACAAAACACACAAAGCCAGTGTCTCTGCATTAAAGACATAACTTTATTTAAACCAACAGCTGCCAGGAGTTCATCAAAGGGTCAGGTAGCACTGACATACAGCAGCAAAAAGAATTAGCTTCTGGATTTTACAGATTAATAAAGTAGTGTTATGCTGAGGAATGGAATGCGATTGGCTAAAGTATTTGACAGGTATTATTGTTGATTCGTGTATCCTGAAGATAATTGATTTAAAGTTGCTGAATGGCAGGAATGATTGATAAGAAAAAACTATTATTGATCTGTTTTTGATTGTATATGTGAGGTTCATCGGAGAGGTTTTGCTGCTCTACTGAACTCTGAAAATCACGTGAATTATTTTTGTTGTCTTCATAGTGTTAATATCTATTGTAAAACCCCTTTTTCTATATTCCCGTGTGTGTATGTACACACATCTGTGTCTGTATATACACACGTGTGT